>NC_135497.1:92700503-93000503 GCF_052857255.1 Amblyomma americanum
ACTTTGCAGACTACGACGGCGAGGTGCGCCGGCAGCGATCGAAGTAAACTGTTTTCGCGGTCTTTAGCAAAAGACCGCGAAAACTTGTGTTGAGTTCAGTGGCGGCGTAAGCATCTAAGCTTGTTATGCGCCAAAAGACCACCAAAACGGTCGGTAGACCCGAAGCATCATCACTTAGCTCACCGACGTAAGATTCACATTCGTTTCATGCCATCTGATGCGTGCCACCCAGTTACATTCATAGCAAATCCAAATCTCGGCCAGCAAATAAAGCAACGTTGGCACCCACAAGCCGCAGTGTCCGCCAGCTGGCGACCACTCTGGCAGCAGCGAATCAGAGCCTCCAAGTGACGGGCGGCCCTTCCATCCGCGATCACGAAAGCAGCAGCAGCCGGCCGGCGCGCGCAAATTATGCTCCGCGATGTGAAAACAAAGGGCCGCTGCGCAGCAGTGGCCCCCAAGATGAGAGCCCCGCCCAAGGTTGCGTGCCAGCCAGCGCGGACGTCAGCAGGGCACACAAAGCGACCGCCGCTGTAGCCATTACCCGCCAACACTATGCGCCTCCCCCTTTCGGTCCCGGAGGATGCACGTTAGCAACGCAGCAGGCCGCGGACGTCGCTTGTCCGTCTCACCGGACTGTTCCAAAACGTCAGTGCCCAAGGGCTCCCCGGAAAATGCAGCGCCCCACGCACCCACTTGGACAATAAACTTCGGTGACAAGAAGCCACACACTGCCCTAAAAAGTGCCCCCGTTATATCTGAAAAGCGTACACAGTCATAAAGCCTGAACATTTTTTTTTTTCGCCATTGCGTCCCACTTGCAAATGTACCAAATATCTCCGCAGCTACACAATTTCGCGTCCCAATGCTCGCGACGCGTGGGAAGAGCTGGGCGCCGCGCAATCCCTCCTCCGGCGAGCGAGGAGCCGCTGCGCAAACACATCTCCCGCCACCGCGCGCTCGTTGCTGGGCCGGGCTCGCGTCCCATCAATCACTCCTCGCGTGTCCCGCGCGCACTGGGCGTTCGTTCTCAGTGCACGCAACAGCAAAATCCCCCCCCCCCCCCCTCCCCTTCCCTAACGAAACGCTGCCCGCGCGAGCACGCGATAACAGCGCGCCGCGGGGAAGAAAGAAGCAATAACTTCAAGGACGCCCACGGGAAACTTTCCGCGGCGAAAAACCTACACTGCTCCTACGTTCAAAGAACTCCCTTGTTCGCGCAACCACCCCCTCCCACACCCGTCCCGACGGCCAATCGTGGAACTGTCCTACACAGCGTAAGCCCCCTCCTCCCCCATCTTCTATTTTCCCTCCGGACGCAATGACAAAATTCCAGACGTGTGCCTTGCACAACCTTGCCGCAACCGGACAACTCCGCATTCTTCTTCGTTATAGCGCACGTGTTAAGAGACAATGGAACATTTCGGCTGTACACGGTGAGAGAGAACTGCCCTGTATACCAACCAAAACTCTCACCGGGGCGCAGTGGAAATAGTGTCACTATTTAATCGGCTTGCCTACCTTGCGACAGAAATGGTGGCCAATGGACTCTTAGGCGTCAAAGTAACACGGCAAGATATGAGGCACGTCGTAGGGGAGGGATAACTAGACAAAAAAATAATAGACGAAAAGCAGCGCAATGCTACACATGTGAGCGCGCAGTGTTTCACTGACCATTCATGCAGCACAAATGTTCGCATCAATTTCAACAGGCGACAACGAGCGAGCGCGCACGGGGTCCCAAGACCGCCAAGACACGTTGGCTCTCGTTTCACGTCTGAGAATCGAGGAAAAAGCGGGTCGATGAAGCTGAATGGGCACCGCAAATCAATACACCGGGCCCCGCGATTCCTCGCACGACACATCAGCGCAGCGGCGGCACGCGAAGCTCGCGGCCGAACGGAATCCTTCAGGCGTTGGCGCGGGGGTAGGACACAAAGTGGGTTAGCGACGCAACACGCTCTCCCCGTCCCCAGAAGCGGGAACGCGCACCTTCAGCGCACCGCGTCTAAGCAAAGCCAGGCGCGCGCAGAGAATTATGCAAAAGCCTTGGGTCGCTTTGCAGCAGTCGCTCGCGCTCAGCTACACATTCACGCGGCGCTGCGGGCCTAACCAGAAAGGCGGCGGCGCGTTCTTCCCCGCGGGCTTATCGTCGCTCTCTGGATCCGCCGAGTTCGCAAAGCTGGCGCTAAAAAAAAAAAAAAGCAGCTCGAGCACGCAAAACGTCGAAGGCAGCAGCGGAAGGTGCACGAAAGAGCACAGAATCGCTACCCCCCGCTAATCGTTCCCCGCAAATGGCGATGAAGGCGATCGCAATCGCTGCTTCGGAAGTCGTGCAACCTCGACCAATCTCGCGCCGGGGAGATTCTGCCCTGGTTAGTCCTAACGTAAGCGTGAGCGCAATGCCAATCGAGTGGCGCGCTTGAAAATTCCACAAAACGCTCAGATAGCGTCAGGTTTTTGTCGTTATTCTTCTTTACTTGGGACCCAAACTGCCGGGAACGAGCAGAAACGCGAAGGAACAGCTCTGCGCTCTCGGACGCGCACCGCATGCACGACTGACCAAGACCGTTCAGGAAAAAGAAGAAAAAATCCCTAGCGTCGCAAGAGAACGCATAAACGGTCGCGCTGGCACTCCGAGACAGTTTGCAAGGCAGAAAGCCCCCCCGCACACGTGGTTCAGTCTACCCCACCGGGAACTCCGAGGAGGAAGCAATTAACGCACGACTGCGGCGGCTGCTGCTTCCCCGCGCCAGAACACGCGAGAGACCGGGGGAACGATCCTTTGCGCGCACGAGGCGCACCTTATGCAGTCGGGTATCTTTTTTTGCTCCCTGTTCTCAAAGGTGGCGCAAGAGAAAACGACTGCGCGCAGCACAATGGCATTCACCAACTATTCCCTCAATTAGAAATTATTTCGTTTACCGACAGACGCAACCGAACGACGCGGCTTACGCACGAACTCCATGGAAGTAACTTGAGAAGTTTAAAGCATAATAGTAAGAGAACGCGGACTAAGCGGCGAACATTTGGGGCACGCAGTGACGAACACACCTGCACAGAGTGCGATTGCGTCCAGTCGAACACCGCCCACGATTACTGCCGGACACGAAAGCAAGTGGACCGAGGGCAGGGAGGGACGCTAGACGTTTTTAGCATGCCGGAGACGTAAACCGGTTTACCGGACCCCTCCTGCGCACGCGCAGTGGCATTGTTGGGATGAGGGGGAGCCACTACGCGTGCGCAGGAGGGGTCCGGTAAACTGGTATACGTCTCCGGTAGTACGTCTTCGGCATGCTAACAACGTCTACTGTTGACAAATCACTCGCTCAGCACTCAGCCTGGTCGTACAAGAGGCCTGAGGAATCCGGAGAAGCCACGCACATGTGGACATCGGGCGTTGGCCGCCTGGCAACGCGCAGCTTAGTTCTGCGCCGCAGAGGGATGTAGCAATAAAGAATAAAGGCGCTACCACACAGCCACGAGCGGCGTGGGAGCCCAAAGTGACGTGAGAACCGGCCGTGGCCGTGCTGCGACAGCAACCTTGCCCGTCAGTCGTCGTAGCCCTCTGGTGCGTCGACGACGGCGCAGCATTCCCGATTAAGTAGAACGTTGCGGGGTGAGCGCCGCCGAAGGGGCTGCTTCGTCGGCCGCCCCTCGGCAGAGGCAGCCTCGTTTCCCAGGCGCCTGCAGTACCACCGCGCGTGCGAGCGGCAAATCCGTCGCCCAGCGGAGCCCGCTGCCGTCGACACACGCCACCGCCGAAAGAGCGTGCACAGCTTCACTGAACACGTCTGCGGGCTCGTGCGTGTGCAAGGCCTCCTAGTTTAGCTTTTCAAAAAAAAAATACACTAGAGAATCAAGGCAGGGATGCATACTAAAGCGCGACACAATTTCCACTCAATTCCTGGGATCTTTAACGTGCACTGACATCGCACAGCACACGGGCACCTTAGCGTTTTGCCTCCATGGAAACGCAGCCGCCGCGGTCGGGTTCGAACCCGGGTACTCCGGATCAGTAGCCGAGCGCCCTAACCACCGAGCTGCGATTGTGCAACTGTTCCGTTGGGACGCGAAAGCAGGCGGCGAAGTGCTGTCAGTTCAGGCGCCTCTTGCCGACGCCCCGCCCGAACCAGATAAGATGAGGCGCGCGACGAACGCTAGCAGACCGTCGAACAAAGCGGCGCCAAACGCGGACAGAGGTGCGCCCGAACCCTCAGGGTGTCATAGTAGCCCCGAGGAGAGCTGCCGGGGGCCCCCTCATGAGCACGCGCTGACGATGAGCGGGAGCGCATGAAAATGGCGTAAATCGAGAGACGAAAAGGGCGCCGTAGGCCAATGGACACACGAAGTGCGTAAATCGAGAGACGAAAAGGGCGCCGTAGGCCAATGGACACACGAAGTGAATGAAAGCGCGCACACCTTAGGAGAGCCCTCGGAGAGCTGACACCCGAGGCACGTCCCCTGCGGGAACTCGGAACAAGTGTCACGGGAGCCAAGCCCACCTTTGCGGCGTCTACAGGCGTAATACCTCTACTGCCGCGAGGCGTCATTACGCGAGCAGTAGCAAGCATTGCCCAAGTGTCCGCGTTTTCGCACCCGCAGTATACCGCGCGCCCCTGAATGGACGAAGGTGGAGCGACAGCGCGGAGTCCCGCTGTTTTAGCAAATGAGTCAAATGACCTCCAATCACGCTCGGTGCGCAACCACGAGCGGCAAGAGGAAAGGTGCCGCCGGGCTTATAAAGGTTCGCTTTGATTGCGCTTTGCGTCACACGACGTCGCAGCAGCGTATGCGCAAGCAGCCGCACAGAGGCCATTGTTCGCGTACTCCGGACGACGAGAGCGCGGCCGTGCACGGGAGGAGGACCACCGCAGTGTGACGAGGCGACCGAAAGAAAACATCCGAGCGGCCGACAACAAAGGCCGCCTTGAAAAGCCAGCGCCGCGTGCGATTACTACGGCCTCGTTGAAATGGGCCTCACTGAAGCCGGCTGCCCTTACGAGAATGAGCCAAGGGCGGCGAGGATGGTGCCGGCGACCACCTTGGACCGACAACCTGATACGCACGGGCAAATGCCCCTGCCGGTTGCAACAGTGACGGCGACACCCAGCGAATAAGTGCGACGAGAACACGCGCCAGGCTGCAGCTCTCGGCAGCGACCAGCTACCGGTGTACACAAGACTTTGCAGAAGGACACCAACAGCGCGGGACTGCTCGATTACTCCCGGGGGCTACAGGTAGCGGATCCGACACCGGCCCCTCTGACCGGACAGAGCAGTGTTTCGGCTGCTCCTGCTCTCACAATGGGCGGAGCTCAGAAGGGCCACCAGCGAACGTCCACGGCGGCCGTTCCGGAAGCTCGCGGCGCTATCGACCGCAATCGCGCCAGGGCGGCTCTGTTATTGGCACCAATCGAGCAATCAGCGCTCCCTTCGGGGCGAAGAAAGCGAACGGCGTCGTCCGCCGGGGGCTGAGAACGCGTCGGCGTCTTCCGGCGCAGAGGACACGGCGAGGGACTTCCGCGTTGCGGGGGCCCCGGCGAGCGGTGTCAGGGGAGCCGCGAACGGGCTTTTCGCACGCTGACAACGCCGAGCGACAGGCACGATACCGCTTCCCCCTTCCCACTCCGGGCCACTGACTGGTCGCGCACATATGCTTGCGCAACTCTACTCCGACGAAGCTGGCCCACGACACGACGCCGTCCTGTTCGCCCGCTCCTTCCCACCTCCAACGGGATGCACACTCCGAAGCCATCACAGCGAGCGCACCTCTCTATCCGTAGCCACGCTGCACGAGCCGAGAGTGCCTCGTGAAGAAAGTTGCTGCACGATCGGCTGCTGCGCGCCAGTGGAGCCACGGCAGGAGTAGCGACCGGTGGGTGCTGCGACTGCGGGCGTGCTGGGAGCAGTAGTCGTTGCCGCACAGATTGGCCAGCAGGGAAGTCAAGTAACAACAAAGGTCGCTCCGCACCTGGCCGGCGGAGGGGCTCGAGAAGAAGACTATCCGCCAGCCTCCACTCGGCTTCGCCATCAGGCCTGGTGGCCGGCCGAAGAAGGTGGCACACTGGTGCGCGCATCTGCGAACGCGTGACAGGCTTCCCGTGACTGTGGCCTTTTGAAGTGTGCACGGCTGAGATCAGCGATGGCACCGCGGATTTCGCGCAGACTGATGGCCGTCCATTTAAAAAGTTTAATCTTGACTTCGCTCCCACCCCGCAAGCCGCGTACAGCCGTTCGATCAGACTGACCCACAGCGATGTTCGCGGGACGCTTGAAGCAAGCAACAAAACCACTGCATCTCCGTCTCAGTGGGGTATGGCTCTCTGCACTGCACACAGGAGTCCCGAAATGGCGCGCCTGCTACTATTCATACACGACAATAAATCACCAATAAGTCACCTGTTTCGGCAACAACACGGACGGCCGTGTGGAAAATCAAAATAGGCGAACGCATCCACTCGATCTCGGGGCGCGCTATGTCGATACTTTGGCGCGCGAGTCATGCCGGGGGGGGAGGGGGAGGGGCATTTCTCGGAGTACAACACGACATCGCGCCAGATATCTCGGGAAAACTACACATAAGCGGCTGATTTACTTCTCGGGCCTGAGCGACTTACTCGACTCGAAAGTATGCTCGCCGGCGTTGCCAATCTCGATAATCGCCCTCCTAGCAAGCTGCTCCCCCACGATCGCTTGTAAGCTGCACGATTGCCGTCTTGGCACGACCTCTGCACACACCGTACGCAAGCCACCTGGCGCCGTTTGCCAGCAGCACTAATCGAACAAGAGGCAAACACCGTAACCCTCTCTCTCTAGGAGCGACCGCAGCGCTGACTGCCTTTATCGACCTTCCATTACGAACTCTCGACTGCAGCTGCCAAAGAATCAGTGTTTGTGAAATGTGTTGAAGGTAAACTCGTACCCCCACAAGCAACGAACAGCTTTGCACACTTGGCATGCAGGAATGAAAGCTTCCTCGTGTGAACTCAACAAATAGACAGAACTCAACAAACAGGCAGGTCTCTACAGTAACAGCTGCATTCCCGACAAAGAACAATGAAAGCCGTGAGTAAAGCACGCACCACAACGAAAGTCCCTCGACAAGAGCGCCTTGGCCAAGCTCTGTGTCCGTGTTCGAGAGCGTCGAACGCGCTTTTTGCCACCACAGTGAGTGAGTGAGACTGTTACTGCGCCTTTCCCCACATCGTAGCCGCCCCACCTACCCAGGCAACAACGTAGCGCGCGTGAGCTGCCGCGTAGTCGAAAAAGCCTCAGTTCAAAAACTCCACCAACGACGACGCGCGGTCGGGCATTTCATTCGGCTCGACCAGACGGCTGCACGCGCACGTATTCCAGGTGATCGACTGTGTCCCCTCCATGCCAGGCGTTGAGGCGCACGCGAGCAGCCCGCGGACAGGCGGCGACGACGCGCTGCGGCGGGCGTTCCGCTTGGCACGGTCCAACGATTCTGCGTCCAAGTCGCTCGCTTCCGGATCGGGCCACCCATCTCGGAGCTGCAGCACCGCTGCAACAGCCAGTCTCCGATGGCGCGAGAAAGGCCGGGAGACGCCACGCAGCCGTCATCCGAGAGAGGCGCGCATCCTTGTCGTGCCCGGAATAATGGGACCGCCATCCGAGGATCGGTGTGACGCAGTTTTGGACGCGCGAATCGCTTTGTTGGCCCTGCGTTCAACCGCCTCTCGCACACGTAGGGAAGGAGCGTGTCCTCCGGTCGAACAACGCCGTCTCAAGGCATTCGAAGGCACACGCGAGTGAAAGGCAGATGTCAGGTGACCGCTGGGCTGCCCGCCGCGACTGCGTCCAGGAATGCCGCGGCAGCAGGCGCTGCCTCCGAATCCGCGCTCGCTCGAAGGCCTCGCCGACAGAGAAGGCCTTGACCCGGCCGCCGAGGAGAACGGGCGCGCTCGTGGCGCAATTGTGCACCTTGTTTCTGCCGCGCCGCCGACCGCGTTTCCTGGGCGCCCCCCCCCCCCCCCCCCCCCCCCCCCCCAACGGCGGCCGCCAGCGCGGGGCGTACCACTGTCGCCGTCCTCGTCGCGTAACCCTAATTCCAGTCCAAATGTCCCGCGGGAATAACCGCTGCACGCGCGGAGGGATACCGAAGGGGCGAAGCCAGGCTCGGCGCGTCGCCCGCCCGGGGCCATTATAGCTGCCGACGTCAGGAGACACGCATCCCTGTCGCTCTCGGCCAGTGTTCTAGAAGCGAGACGGCCAGGACGAATCGCTCATTCTGCCCGGCTGCCCCGCCACACCCTGCCGCATTGGGTGTTATACCGTCGCGGCGCGCTCAGCCACTGCCCGCGGAAGGCACTGCCCCGAGGCAGTCGCCGCAACTCGCAAGGGGGGCCCCCGCCGGCCAACGATTGCGCGCGTCCAGAGCGATGACCCATTTTCCTTTCAATGAACGATCAGGCGGCCAGCCCCGCGCCACTGACCACGAATCTCGCCCCACGAGCGAAAGTGTTCGGGCAGCCGGGCTGACTCGGCCGCAGAACAAAGCGCCATTCGCCCGCGTGCCGCAACTTCGGGCCTAGGTGTTATGCTGCTCAGCGCGATCGATGCCAAAGTTTCGAACTGTTACCGCGGCGCCAGCAGCAGCCCTTACGTGGACGCGAAAGGCGGGACGGAGCGCGCCTTCGGTGGTGCGAACTATTCTGAGGTCATTCTGCACGAACCGCTAGACAATAAACAGGCGGGACGCCATAATGTCGCGTAAAGCTTAAAAAAACAAACAACCAAAGCGATCCTACGAAGAACTTTAGAAAGGGCCAGCTGTATTGCACGTTTTGTATTAAGATTGTACGGCCAGCTGCAGCACTCTTACACTTACCAACTTCGCGCTGAATGTGCGAGGATTTTTGTGTATGTAGAAAAAAAAAAGGCGTTTTCTGTTTCGTCAGGGCTGCAGTAAAACTTCAGTAACCCGTGCTACCAGAACCATTAGAGCTGAGAAATCAGATCTCATCAAAAAAAAAAAAAAAGATGCAAACTGGTCGCGAGCTTCGCATTTCAGCTGAACGACCGATACAGGAAGAATCTAATTACACGCACCGTGTTTGAGACAACCAGCAGGCATTCAGAAAAACCACGACAGATCACCCAAGCACAGCCGCTGTGAACTAGGCCAGCACGGCAGCGGGGCCCATCGAGGGCCGACAGTACAGTGCGCTCCCGTTGGGGCCAGCTGCACGGGAGCCGTTCGCACAAATCGCTCGCTGCTTTTCGTCCCGCCAATCCAGCGCGGATACTCGATGGCGGCCCTAATTGAAAATGTCACGCGAGTCAACTTGCAGCGCGCGCCGGCGCAAGAGACGCTCCTTTCCTCCCTCTAGCGAGCGGGACACGCTGATTACGCTGCCAGCTCCACTTCCGCTTTCACCAAGCAACGAACGCCTCCAGGAAGGTTTCGCTGTTTGGAGTAGCCTAAAAAACTGAATGCGCTTCGCCGCTCTTTCTTGCTTCTTTGTCTGCACGAAAAGCCAACAAGTTGCACACGTGGGTGAGCGCATGGACGAACACTCGAGGACACATGAAACAATGCTCCGAAAAAAACAAAAACAATGCCACGTAGCGTTAGCACCGAGAAACTCCGAACAACGGCGGCGTGCCGTGTTTGGAAGATACGCGAGGGAAGAGATCCGCAGCGGCAACCAGGGTCGCCAATGAACGGCGTGTGCACGCGTGGCCATCGCCGACCGCGCACGTCCCGTCGAGGCCGACAGAGAGCACGCCAAGGGCGTCCGGCGACGCGAAGAAGGTGCCTCCCCCCCCGCGCGCAGGAAATGCCGCGCCCGCCGTGGAAGCTCGAGAGGTGACGGCTGCTCCACTGCGAGCACCGAGTGGCAGGCGTGTCGCGACACCCGCACCCGTGGTAGCCGGACAAGTCGACATATCAGATGGAAAAGAAAGAAATGGGCGTTCAGAGTGCATGCAGGCCGCGCAGGGATCTCGACCGGATCTCCTTTAAAGACCCGCTGCACGATGCAGTTCCATCAGCTTCCGTAACGTGTTAGCTCCAGTCTACTCCCTCAAGTGGCCCGAACTGCGAATTCGGTCAGGGTTCGAGTCTCGACCGCGGCCAATCTGCTCCTGAAATGATCGCGAACGATGAGAACACAACAGATTACCAGCGCCAAGTCCCGCCAACAGAAAATACCCACCAGGCTGCCCAGCGCGGGGAAGCACTGACAAGGAAAACCGACCAGGATTACGAAAGCACTAATGTCCCCCACAGATAGAATCGTCACGGCGGTGTGAACACCTGGCTTTCTGAAGCTCTGTTCCGAGATTACATAATATGCCGCTGCACTCGCGAATCAGCCGGGCAGCATATCAAGGAGCGACACACGACGTAGTAGGCGCGCCCTACGAGTGCAGCCCAAATCGGTTTAAAGTAGCACCGACCAAGCGACCCGAAGGTTCGCGTGCGAGCCGCACGCGCACCGAAGCGCGGAGCAGGAAAAAAAACAAAAAAGAAAACGTGGGCGCGCCTCGAGACGCTGACACAGATGCGCAACCGGGGCAATGCTCAGACGTCGCGACGTCGCCGCAGCGGCCGCCAGGCATCTGCAGCCCGATCCCCGCATATTTCTCTTCCTCGCCGGTCACGGTTTAACGAAAATCCATTTTGTGCAGAGAACAACGGGCACAGCCTCGCACGGCGCAATCTCTGATTTAAGGAGAAAGAGTATCCAAACAGCTTTAAGTATACAGAGCGAGCAAAAAAAAAAAGAAAAAAAACCAAAGGCGGCACGCCTGCGCTCGCAATAGGAGGAGCGCGGCGACGCAAGCGTGTTACGTCCGCGGAAGGGAGCGTGTAACGTATCGGGACAAGCCGCTCTTACGTGCCGACTACTCGGCGTTTCCTCGAAACCAGCAGGGCGTGCATGCGAAGCTCGTCATGTTCCAGTGCACAAGCCAGGGAGGAGAAAAAAAAAAAAAAGAGCCGCGCGCGCCCATGCGCCACGGGCCCGAAGGGAGCCGCCGCCGGGCATCGACACTGTGTGGGTCAAACGAATTAAAGGCGGCGGCGGCTTCCGCCATTGTTCGCCCGCGGAGACGCTCCCGAGATGGCTCTCATTACACGGCGGCCGGCCGGCCGATTTCCCAAGAACACCGGAGGAGGAGCGAGATGGCGACGCGAACCCCCCCCCCCCCCCCCCCCCCCCAACCTCTCGACAAAGCCGGTGCATGCGCTGACCGCCAGCTCAGCATGCGCTGGCTCTCTCCACGTGGGCCCCGCGACGACTGCCCGCACGAATTTCCGCGGCGGCCGCCCAATCGGCTTCCCACTCACCGAGACGTATACTCCCCCCTCCGTTTCATTTACTTCTCACGCAGTGTGTCGGATGGACGCGTAGTTTAGAATAAAAATTAAGACGCCGCCCCGCTAGAGAGGCATGCGGTTTTTCGCAGGGAGGGACGGAAGCTGGGGGATGCAGCGGAAAAGGCTTTGGTTCTCGCGCCGTTCTTCACCAGCGGGAATTACTTCCGCGATGCTTCGCGGTACAGTGCGAACTCGAGCTGCGTAACGCTACTCAGCGCGACGAAAGATTAACTCGTCCCGAAGACCAGGTTTTTTTTTTCAAGCACTAACAACACGCTCTTGGCCGAGCCTGTTTTATTAGTATGCCGCAACCCGTGGAAAATAAACTGGCGGTACATAAACGTCCCACTCGAAGCAAAGCGATAGGCGGATGCGCCTCTGCAACGCCCTTTTTAAGAACTGCATTACTGACTCTCCAAACGCACCTTGTACGCACAGTTCTACGCGATACACGGCCGCTCCGTTACTGCACTCTCATCAAGCGAAATGCTTGATGGCTTGAGATATAAATCCGGAGCCCTATACTTTGGGACGCTGAGCCCCTGCCATCAGGCATTTCGCTTGATGAGACGGGCTCAGCGTCCTAAAGTAGAGAGCTCCGGATGTATATCGGCCATCTCCGGTTCTTGACAAACTCTGACATCGCACCGCACACGGGCGCCTTTTGCATTCCGCCTACATAGAAATGCGGCCGCCGCGGCCGGGATTCGATACCGAGACCTTGGGGCGAACGCTTTAGCCACTATATAGCCTCTTTTGATCAGGAATCGTGACAAGGCAAACACATTCCCGCCAACGCGCATTACCAAGTGCACCCGCCGATGCACATAATGGTACCGCTTCATATTATTGAAAGCTTAAAGGTACCCATTTACACCTTGAACAAGTCAGGCAGGGGTTAGGTAGTACCATTAAAAATACAGCAATAATGAGCTAATAACTTCTCGCGAAAAAGTACGCACGTTTGTGGACAAAGCAACGTAACAAAGGCAGAATTAAGTCAGCTTTTCAGACCTCCACATAGCCCAGGGTTCCGAAAAGCCAAGGGGTGGGTAGCCAAGTCAGCGTTTCTTTTCCAAGGCACAGTGCGTTCGCGCTCAGGCGAGTAAATATTCGCGTAATATCAGCGCATTCTAACGGGGCTGCGAGGAACCAGAGTCCACGCGCGGTGCGCATCTCTGGCACTACTCTGGCTTCTCGCGACACCATCAGAGTGCGCAGGTAGTACGCGAAGCCACGCACTGCCACGTTCGCGCTGACTGCAACCACGATAGCGCAGCCCATCTATCAAAAGTGCCTCCATTTACAGAAACCGAAGTCTCTGAACCGGAGGCACACTCGAGAAGGCAGCTTTCAACCAGGCTGCGTGCGATGTGGCGCAGACGAGGCGCCATGCAGCCGCGCCCTCCCGCGCCTCGGGAAAACCTCGCCGCGACAGAGCCGTCGCACGGATGACGAATGCGCATGGAGATGCATCTTGCCTGCGCGCGTGCGTGCCCCCAGACGCGGGACGCACTGCCGCGCCAGCCCGGCAAAAAAAAAAAAAAAAATTCCCCGGAAATGTGGCCCCGAAGCCATGAGTCGGACGCGAAGGCGACGCATAAAACATGCGCCACGCAACTGCTTCCCAGTACAGCATACGTGTACGCCCGCATATTTTGGCGTGTTGCGCCGCATTTAACGAGCGGGTCGGGCCCCTCACCGGCTACGGACAAGACCGATATGTACACACCCGCACATTTTACGCGTTTGCTTTCTCAAGTGTGCTCGGTTGAGTCACCCACAGCGGGGTCCCCCTGCCAACCAACGCCCAGGGGATGCGGCGTTTCTGCGACGACAGTCCCGTGTCTCAGCCGCTGCTCCGAGCTGACGCCCTGCCTGGCCATCACCCCGTACGGCTTATTTCGAGAGCACTGCGTAAGCGACAGGCGTGTTTGGGTCAGCGAAGCAGTGCGCTCGATGGGCGCAAGGGGCGCCAGCATCCGGCGCGCGAGTGTGACCTCCCCGCGGTCGAGTGCACACGGCCACCAGAGCGGGCCGCTCCCCCAAACCTGTTGGCGCCGTTTCTCCCCACGTGCACCGGCAGCAGCGCCCGAGCCCTGGATGCGACCATAGAAACCGGCACGGAGTGTGCAGACCCAATCTTTTCACCGGGAGCCGTCGACCGGCTGTCCGAAACAGGCCACGATGGGGAAGAGACGGAGACCAGCTGCCGTGCGTGAGACGGGTGCGCACCGCTAGCACAGGAAGGGAACACAGCATCCGTGTTCAAGCAGTGAAAAATCACACTTTTTCTTTTGTCCCAATCAGTTTTCCGCTCGGAGGAAAACGCCCGCGAGACATTTCCAACTTGAGAGCAGAACTGGTTCTTTTGCGCAAAGTGACTGTTCCCTTTTATTATACTGGCCTGTACGTCCGCTCAAGGAACAGAAATGCGCTGCTGCGGGAAGGGAAAAACAAAGTAAATGAGGAGAGGCGTGTTGGCACTGCGCAGTGCAATTCAACAGCAGCAGACCGCGACCGAAAACCGTTTGTCTTATGTATGGCAATGGAACGAGACCGCGAGCGACGAATGCATTCACCGCTTCGCCAGGCCACGGCTTACGAAGACGTAAAAGCAACAAACTTTAGCCAGGCAAGTGCGTGCCCGAAACAAAACCCGCGACACAGAAAGCAGTCAATGCGTCGATAATTGTTAAAACGGAGCAAATTCGCCCAGAAAGCCGAAGCGGAAAACAATGCGCTCACGGAAAATGCGTGTGCGAGCGGGGAAAGGAAAAATAAGGACTAAAGAAAAACGCCCCACTTGTCGACTTTTTGTTTTCCGCTTTCCGGTCATTCCCAGGGACCGCGCCCACTGCGCGCTGGATTCTGGCACGCAATCACAGCCTTTGCCTGGGGACACGAGAAAGCAAACTGGAACTTTTGATTGGGCAGGTTTTGTGGCCACACGGCGGCGGCGGCTGCGGACTGCCTCGGACGAAGCGCTCAACAGGAGCCAATAACGCCGTTGCATAAAGGACCAGCCTTCTCGGCCGCGCTCCACTTCCGCGCACTGCACGGTACGCACACTCGACGTCAGACGAGATGAGCGCTACGGCGCTCGCGCGATCCGCGCTACTCCCGGAACTTGGCGCCGAGACCAGATGGAAATCGGCAGGCACGAAATCGCCCGTTCCCACACGCGCCAGACCTGCACCACGCGACGACCGCGCAAAACGGCTGGCCGCCCTGCTCGGGGACGGTAAATCTGCCGCATGACGTCACGACCCTAGCGCGTGTGAAGCACACACTGACTCGGAAAGGCAGTCGGAACGCAACTCCTCAAGTCTGGCAGCCGGGAAAAAGGTTTTGCAACACCGAGCAAACACACATACACCTGGCGTGTTTTCCGATAGCCAAGAAGAGGGGGAGAGAAGGGACGGGAGGTGGAGAGAGCGGCCGCCTCCCCCCCCTCCCCCCCCCCCCCCCCACACACACACAACCGGCGACATGGATGCGACACGCGAATGCCTTACTGAAGACGCTAACAAAAAAAGACAAAAAAAGGAAAAAAATGAGGGAGAGATCCTCTTTCTTTGTGGTAGAACCGCATTCGCATAAACAGGGTGTTTCACCAAGGACTTTCTGCAATTTTTTAAAGAATAGGCTTTTTTTAATTAGAACGCTTTTTTTCAGCGGTTGTAGTACATCAGAATACAGCTAAGACGTACTAACTAGCGGGATGGTTAACTAATATTGAATAGTTAACTATTACTGTTGGGCTCCTTAATTATTGAAAAGCGTGTAGCCCACCGTAAGCAATTTACTTATCAGTTTTTAGAACTTCGGAAACGCCGTTACCCTCAGCGCTGTGGCTCAACAAATTTTGGCTATTTCGACAAGTTACCTGCAGTAGAGAGGTTGCTTTGCCCGCAAGCGTCTCGAAAGCGCATGTAGTTTGGCGCGACATAGCCAACTCTGGTGCATTACAGCGCTATTACAGCGCTGGCAATGCTATGCCGAAAAAAGCGGTCTTCTAACTCAAGAAGCCTAGTTTTTCAAAATTGCAGAAAGTCTTGGGTAAAACACCCTGTGTAGGTAGGTGCCAAACGCAACGTGAGCAAAACTTTTGAAGAGAAACTGCACGGCACATGTTTCAGAAATGACACTGAAGCCGTAATGCTGGCGATCATGTAGCGCAAGCAGAACTGCTGCTGCACATACGCTTCCCAGTTTCAACTAGAATGCTGCAAGGCGTGAAAGCAAACCAGAAATGTCGCGATCTCCGCATTCTGGACGTATTCACCAAGGCCACTGGCAGTGACCGCGGCTGCGCGAATCTGGGCACGCCATTGGCCGCGAAGAGGGGTGGCGCGGACCCTTGGGATGTATTCGGCATGCTTCGATGACGGCGCAGAAAACCCCCCTTATGAGAACTGCACTGCTTCCGGTTCTTTTTACGCCAACTTTTTACCTCAAACACTCTATTCTATGAGACGTTATGAGGCAACTTCTACTCGACGGCTATGGATTAATTCCAACCACTCGGGGCCTCGCGTTTCGCCTCCATCGAAGTGCGGAATCTAATGCCGAAGCCACAGGGCCACCGCGGCGTAAAGTTGGTAGGGTAAATTGAACTATATGCATACTGCCCTACGCAGCCGCCGACAACGCAGAGCAAGCCATTCGTGAATCGGACGAAAAGAGTGGACAAGGCGCGCATACTCCCTCTCCAACGTTTACAGCACGTCCAAAACAAGCACTCTGCACTGTTGCAAGCGCGCCTTTACGCTTGCTACCGACTCCGCACGTACGAGAGAAGACAATGTGCTGAGACAAAGCAGGAGTGGGTCGCGGGGCCGCCGGTGAGGCAGCTCACCCCGGCAGGACCCGACGGCAACAACCGATGGTCTCGGGCCGCGCAGACCGGCAGCGGCGCCGCCCCCGCAGAACCGGCTAGTCGCGTTCCATCAATCAGTCGCGGGACACGACATCGACAAAGCAGGCGCTTTTCACTCTCGTCGTGCCAGCCGAAAAGGTGGCTCGCAATCCCCGGGACGGGTTTTCCCGCCTCGGTCTCGAAGCGAGACGGCACCACCAGGACTAGCTTCATCGATCCTGTACGTCGACGCAATGCTTGGCGGTCACGGCTAAGCCGTCCACGTGATTAGTTCGCGACAACGCTGCTCATGCTGAGACACAAATCATTCATGCAACTGTCGTGGGCTCCGCGCAACGCCGTTTATAGGCGCACATAAGCGATGTACTGTCGGACGCAAAAGGCACTAGCGCTTCGTCGCTTTCCGGCAGCGCCTACTGGTCCAGACAGGGAAGAAGGTGACCGTTTTCATCCGGAGGCGCGTCATTTCGACGCGTGGCGCTCCAGCTGGGCGAAAGGCGCCACAAAAGCCGCCAGCCATGCCAGTGCTGTATACCACTTGTGCGCCCGACAGCGCGTAATGGTTCCCAAAGCCGGTACGTTGTTAGTTCCTGAAACGCGTCCTACTCTAGCATTTAGCGCCAAGCTATTCGTGCAGCTGGAGCGCGAGTCCTTGCATTAAAAAAAGGAAAAAAAAATCCACGAAGAAGGAAGGGAGAAGTTCAATCCGGAAGATAAGGTTTATCGAATGCCACGAGCCTCACAATAACAGCCCCCTCGGGCACTTCCTGGTCCTCTCAGGGGAAGGGCGTTAGCGGCAACGCACAAAAAGCACCACCGGTAGGCGTCGTTAGCCGCCGTCCGCGGATCTGTCGACGAAGCCGCTCGGCGACGGGAAACATCCCCAGGCACGCTTTTCACCCAGCGGCTCGCACTAGCCCGCGTGGGCGACCAGGCGGCGGCGGACTCTCGCTCCACCGCCTCGGGGCTACCCGGCGAGGGGAGACGATGAACTCCGCAGGGCGGCACAAAGGCGAGCCGCATTCCTGCTCGGTGAGAGAATGCCGAGGAGCCCCGCACACAGCGAAGCTGAGCGGGGGTGCCAGTAAAACCCCTTCGGACGACACGCGCGCGCACACAAACAATTGAGGCAGGTTCAAACCAACACAGCAGTGAAGATAAGGCGCTGTCAAGTCTGACACTCTGCCGGTACACCATTTCCCACATTGGAGCGTGTTACGTCGAACCAAAATCAGATGAAGCAGCACTCTCCTTTTTGCGATTTTCCATGCAACGCCGAGCATTTTCTGGCGAGGGCCCGGAGAGAAGAGCTTGTCGACACGAAGCTCTCTCACTCGCGCACAACAAAGAGCCAGCGCCGGGCGTGACTTCTGAGGTGTTCCTGGTTGAGCCCAGAGAGTCATCCACAATTTTTGCTTTCTTTGCTCGTCAGGGGACCGGGGCGGAATGCGCTGGGCCAGGTGGCAAAGTGCGCCGCAGCGGCAGTTCCCCCGAGCACTCCGAAACCCGCCCCGCGCTGCCTTCCGCGCCTGCCGGGGTCAAGGCCAGTCGACTCGGGCGTCTTTTGCGACGACCTGCCAGGGACGCTTCGCACCAGCATCACTCACGGTGGAAAATTCAATTACGCCCGCCTTTGTAGCACGCACCCGCGCGGCAGGAGGCAGCCATCCCTCGAGACTCCCAAAACCCACGCTGGTCTTTATGCTGCCGGCTCAGACTGGCAGCTTTCTTTGCGCAGCACGCGAACGCGGTGGCACTGCTGCCAGCGTAAACGAGTTCCCTTTAACCCATTCAACCTGCTCCTAGGCCATGTGTCTGCATGATTAGCCGCCGGGGCAGATTTACACACTGCGAATGTTAAAACGCCACGAAAAGGGCAGAGCGCTAGTTCGCAAAGATTGATGAGTGGATGTGTCCCTTGCCGTCTTCGCAGGACCAGCGCTGTCCAGGGATGTGGCTGCTGCTGAGCGCCGCACTGGCGCTGCTCGCGGCGTCGCCCGGCGTGCGAGCAAAGTGCCCGTGGTCGCGCGACCTTGTCGACCTGCACGCCGACTGCATCTGCGCCTACAGCAGCACGCAGCGCCTTTCCGTCCAGTGCAGCCCGGTAAACTTCGCGCGACTCATGAACGCGCTACACGCGTCCGCCCAGAACGTGCCCATCGACCTGCTGCACATCAACAACAGCACGGTCGAGGAGCTGCCGGACGGCGCTTTCGCCAAACTGGACATCCAGTCGCTGCACCTGGCGCGCTGTCAGCTGCGCCACGTGTCCGAGCGAGCGTTGCTGGGCCTCGAGAACAGCCTCGCCAGCCTCAGCCTGCCCGACAACCGGCTCGAGGAGGTGCCCGTGGCAGCACTGCGGCGACTCGCCTCGCTCCGCCAGCTGGACCTGTCGAGCAACGCCATCCGGCACGTACCCGACGGTGCCTTCAGCGGTCTGCCCCTCAACACGCTCAAGCTGGCCGACAACGAACTGATCATCGCGGACGACGCATTCGCCGGCCTCCAGGACTCGCTCAAGAACCTCAACCTCAAGGGCACGGGCCAGGAGCGCGTGCCGCGGGCAGCCGCGCAACTCACCTCCCTCGCCTTTCTGGACCTGGCGCAGAACAAAATCGCCCAGCTGGCGCCCGAGGACCTGGGCGGCATGCACACGCTTACCGCGCTCAATCTGGAGCGCAACCGCATCGTCAAGATCGACGCGGACGCCTTTGCAGGCATCAACGACACGCTCAGCTCGCTCTCCTTGCTCAACAACCTGCTGGTGGAGTTCCCAAGCCAGGCGCTGGCCACACTCACCGAGCTTCGGGTAAGCAGTTCACGCATCCGTTAACGCTATTTTTTGGCGCGTCTCGGCTAAACACGCGAAGCGGGCAAGGCTGTCCTGCGCATGGCGCTGAGATCCCAAAATGGCCAGGAATTTCACCCCTTTTTGTCCCACGTTACTTCCGGTGCACCGTCCCCACATCTCAGTGAACTTTCTGGTGCAACCTAACATCCATACCATTGGTCCATTATTGTGGTTTTGTGAACAAGAGTGAGTAAAAGAGAAGCTCACAGAATAGGAG
Source organism: Amblyomma americanum (assembly GCF_052857255.1). NCBI lineage: Eukaryota > Metazoa > Arthropoda > Arachnida > Ixodida > Ixodidae > Amblyomma > Amblyomma americanum. The sequence continues at coordinate 92,719,803 of NC_135497.1, forward strand.
AGGGGTAAATAGGAGGGTGTAGGGAGAATGAATGAACTTCGCCCATTTTCTGTCACGTACAAAGATGTCATCATACCAAACTCTCAGGATGCCCTCAATTTTCATAAGAAAGCACACTCCTGTTGTGAGGAGTGTGTTTACGCTCCACCTCACAAGTAGTTTGTAGCGCTGTGAAGGCTGCAACGATCCTAGCCAATCAGAACGCCGTGCACTGCAAAACGTGTTCCTCTGACCTCCTCACCCTGCGACTGGTGGCTCTATCCCTGGGAAGGGTAGAGCACCAATGTCCAGCTGCTGCGCGCAGGGGAGTTGGCCAACTCGGCGGATGCCATGTTTATGAATGGTGGCCCACCACTTCTCAGCAGGCCTCCACAGTGCTGTGTTTTTGAGGACTTTCGTTGCTAATTTAACCAGTGAATGAAATGCTCGCTGTACTTTCCAAACACCATCCTGAACTACCTCTTCAATTACTGCAACAATTGTTTGAAAAGTAGTCACAACACTGCTCAAATATTTGAGGGACTAATTGTTGCCTTCCCTAGCCCTAGTTGGACGAGAGAACTCTACCTTTCACAGTGCTGCAAACAATTTGTGAGACGGAGCATATAGCATATGTGCACTATAGAATTGGCACAACTGTTTCCATTGTCACTTATTTCATCTCTCCAGATGCTTTCAAATCAAGAAATTGCATTTTTTATGTTCTCAATTAACAGGGTGATTCCTGAGCAAGTACCAGCAAAAGTAAATTAGAAACAATCAGTTTCACAAAAAGACTGGTGCAAACACCAAATTTTAGTCGCGTGTTTCTTTACTGTAGTGATGTATAAGGCATTAGTGAATATACTTCACCATGGGGAATTTAGTTATTTCAGAGTTGGCTTACGGTTATGTGAGGTATCAAAAAATGCGATATTATAGCTCATTGTTCATTCATTGTCAGTTCGGCTCTTCAGGCCGCCTGGCATAAAAGTTGGAGTTATTTAAAATCAACAAAGAATTATTCCTAGTTTAATTGTGCCTCACGTGACCTGAACTAAACTGTGACATCATATCAGCTATACAGCTGTTCGAACAAAAACAAACAGCACGAGAGAAAAAATTTGACAAAATATTGCATTCTTTGCATTTTCCTGCAGGTCCTTGACCTTGGATTCAATGGAATTCGGAATCTCCCGGATGATGCCTTCGCAAACAATCCATTCCTGACACTCTTGGCTTTGGATGGAAACCCAATGGCAACCATACCACTAGAGCCTTTCCGGCACCTCAACACTACACTCAGAGGAATCAGTATAGGAGGTGGGTGGTGTTAAGGAATGTTTTGCAAGCTTCCAGGTACAGATAGTTTCAATATGACAGGGAACACATTATCTCGATTCAACCAGTGATTACTCCACGTCAGTGAAAAGTACACTTTTTCTTTGTTCCAAGCAGTTTTCTTCGGGATGGACAGCGCACTCAAGACACTTTCAAATTCAGTGTAGAAGTAACAACAGACCTAGTTCTTTCGTATCACAGCAAACTGCACTCTCCAAAGTGAAGAGAACTTTCTTTCCCACCCTTGCAAGACTAAGAAGTGCAAAAAGTGCTAGCAGAGTTTCCCTGCATTGTGCAGCAGGAAACCCACTGGCCTGGGGACTTTTGCACAGCACAGTGCACACATAGGAGTTGTATCTGAAAAATATCCGACTGCATCTGATCATCTCGAAAACCTGGACCTAACCTTGCACCCGATTTGGCCATCTGCTATATATAGGACCTCAGTGTGCAGTCGTGGACGGAATAATATAAACAAGTATTCTGTATTCAATCTCTTCTGTCACGTTGCATAACGGAGATGTAAATGTCTGCTGCTTTTGTGTGGAAGGGCAAAAGTAAACACTACTTGCATATGCATCAAGCATTCATAACTTTTTGCTAAGTAACACGTCAGAAGACTTCGATTGCCAAAATGTGGTCTATATTTTTCTGTCTGCGACTGTATATAGATGAGCCACTACATTTGTTTCCATCTCCTTAACCTATTCGCTTCTGCTATTTCATCTAAGTCCCCGTGCAGCATTCTGCGCTGTCTTCCTAAGCACGCAGCAAAACCCCGGTCGCTTGAAACAATCAGCAATACCTCGTACTACAGATGTCAAAGCGGAACAAATTTTGTTTTATTTGGTTCTCAGAACATGCACACACCAACGAGATGTAGATATTTTTTTCGTGTGTGCAAATCCATAAACCATTCAAGCATGCGAAGTGCGGTGTTGCATTTTTCGAAATCCCAACAGCTCTCGCTTCTATTGCTGTGGGCTTTGCAGATGACGCATCTGCATGATGGGTTCTGTTCCATGGTGTGAGGAAGTATTTCCCAAGCAAAATGAGCCCATTCACAAGCCTATGCACGCATTGGAGATGAAGCTGCAGCTGGTTTACCTCTGCGCTTGTATCGAGGCAATAGATTCCTTAACGATATGTTCTAGGCATTTTTTCCCCCGCATAAATTATTTCCGAACCTAGTGGACAGCTACTGCCATCTGGCATAGAAACTACTAACCAAATCTAAGGAGCTTATGTGGTGCCATCTGTTATTTGGTGACAGTAAACATCCTTTCAGGCTGACAACATTTTGCAGTCTTTTCCCACTTCAGCCTTTTCACCACTGGACAGCAGCAAATCGCCACCTTTGGAAGCGAACAGGTTAACCACCAATGAGACATTTCTAACTGGGATGATGTGCAGTGCTGGCATTATGATTAGAACAGCAGATAGGCTTGATCTGTGTATTCACATTAACATCTTTGCACCTATCTACGACCTGTTTGTACCAGAAAGACTCATAGAATCACTCACAAAAGTTTTATGAATCGATTGAACAGTTTATCAAAATGAGTGCCTCAAGCTAAAACCAGAAGATTAAATGCACTATGCCATTTAAGAACATGCCAGTGACGCTGCACCTCGCTGAACAGCAATTTGCTGCCACTGAGCACCTAAAACCACAGATGGCGACTCACATGGGCAATGAGCCCCTTCTAGCAGATGGCCAGATTGGGTGCAAGCCATCTGGTTGGATACCTTTAGGGCAGACCTCATGTATATATGCCTGAATATATCAGTGCACCAAATTAGTCCAGTTTCATGTCTAGGAGCAATGCCATGAAGACAGCTATGAATTGACTTGGATCACTTGGCGCTCTTTTACACACACACAGGAACTTTGGTCGCGAGGTAGTACCTCATTGTAAACACACCAAACCTTTGACTTCCTGCTTAGCGGCAGGACATCTTGGCTTACAGCCTCCACAGTGTGTTGAGCGTGCGCACATAAATGTTCACGCCAAACTCTTTTTACTTGATAAATTTTTTCCTGCCTCTTCAGGTGCTCAACTGGCAACATACAGTACAAAGATGAATAAAACAAACGTAGAATTAGCTAAAACTGAGAACTTCATAATTAGACACTGTGAGGGATGCACTGGTACTGCAGAGCTTATTGCCACAACTGTGTGAAGTGAGTCCATACGCAATGATTCTCTAACAAGTATAAGTTGAGGAAAATCTGTCCATCAAGAACTGTTATGTGCATGTAATAAGCAAACCTGCGCACAACTAAGCAGGTGCACAGAACTATGGATAGCATTTGTGTCAGTCATCCAACAAAGACTTATGAGGACAACTTGCATGCAAAAGCAGACAAAAGCTATCACCATATCCACAATCCAACTACCATTAGTGCTGGGGACATTCCCTGCATGGTGTAAACAGTTGGTAAACATCTGATAAAGACAATTAAGCTTTTCTACATAGAATGAAACTCCTTGAATACATAGAGAAGCAAATACAAGAAGCATTCTTAAAAGATTTCATCTTTCTCAGTTTCATATGTTTCATGCGTTCTTTGGCTAAAAACAAAAACAAGCAGCTATACTAAAGAACATAAGTAAAGTTTCAAATGAGCTACTGCTTCTGACATTACTTTTGCTTCAATATTGCAGGACCCTACCTTGAGTGTGACTGCAGGATAAGATGGATTGCAGAGTGGATTGCAAATAAGGATCTTCAAGTGACAAGCCGCGAGCGAAACCCTCAGTACTGTGGCAAACCTGATCACTTCAAGCGTCGTACTTTTGCTAAAATTGAGCCTTCTGAGTTTATCTGCAATGTGTCAACTACAACGACACCGCCACCACCACCAACCACTGTTTCCCTCACAACCGAAATGGAGACTGAGCCTGCAGTAGCAACCAGCACAAGGTCACCACCCACAACAACTCCAGCCACAACAACAACTACAACTACCACAACCACCACTACTACAACTACGGCAGTGCCTCCTGTGGAGCCAGTCATTACAACCACAGTTCCTGAGCCAACTAGCGTTCATATCGATGAGCTGCTGGTTGCAGAGACCACCACATTTCGGGAGCCATTCGTTTCTTCGAGTGAGTCAGCAGCTGATGTTATCACCTATGCTCCGGAGCTGACGGATGCACCTGCACCCTCCCAGAGACAAGCCAGCGACAAACATGTTCGGCCATTACTATCATCACCAAGAAATCAAGACAACGAGGTACCATCGAACAAAGTTCCACTAGTTCCACACATTGTGAATGCTCAGAGAAAAGATTCAGCAGTCACCATTGAATGGCAGACAGAGGGTGAGTCGCCGTTGGGCTTCCAAGTAGTCTACCGACTATTCGGAGAAAAGATCTACAGACATGGTCCCGCGCTACGGCCAGATCAGAGGAAATACACAATGCAAAACTTGCCTACAAATGAATGTCTAGTTGTGTGCGTTGTAAATTTGCAGGATGCACAAGACATTGGCATAGATGACGTGCTACCATCTCAGTGTAAGGAGCTCAAGCTTGAGCGTTATGTCATTGCTCATTTAGACAAAATTATCATTGCATCCTCGGCAGCTGTATGTGGCATCATCATACTGGCTGTCATCATCTTCCTCTGTTGTTGGCGCAAAAAACAAGGCCGCAGCAGCAGTCCCAAGTCCCGCTTGCCATTGCCAACGTCCACCGTCCACCCAACTGTCAAGCCCACTGATGAATGGGAGACAGTCTCCATGTACAGCAGTCGCAGCATTCCACGAGCACGGATGTACCATATGGATACTGCAAATGGCTCTGTAAACCAGAGCTTTGTCATGGACGACAATCGCTCGCACATTTCCCATTTTTCGCACATGCCCAATGGCTACTCCTCGAAGGCCCGTTCCACAGCTGACGGCCAGTCACACAGATCCTACTCACAAATGTCCAATAAGTATCGTGGTCTTGGAAACCCTGAAGTTCGCAAGTCACAACAGTCTTTGTCGGCCCTGTCAGGAACTCACTCCTTCCTTGACGCTCACGTCGGGCAAAACACACGACCACTTGCCAATGGCAAGAAACGAGTGCTGCACAATGGCCGCCTTGCATCAGCCAGTTCCATGCACTCACTAAATGAGTATGACTCAGACTGGAATGCCCGAACAGAAAACTGGAAAGACAATGAAGTGGACATTTACGTAGGCCAGAGTCACGTGGCACCTTCACACAGCAAGTACCACCATCGATAGGACACTTGCTCCCAGCCCGCTGTGCAGTTATGGCATCATAGTGCTCACATCACCACTAGTGCAAGGTGTTCTATGCCGGCATGCAAGCATGGTTCTCTGCTGTGCCAGACAACATTTGTCTCTTGTGGTGCTCCATAATGGCTGTTCATTGCAACCACAAGTTTTCTGCCCACACAAAATGTTGTCAGTGAAGTGCCAAAAACAGGAGTGTCGCTGAGAAACTTCTGCAGATGTGCTCTGAGCCATGTGGCTGAACTATCAGAGTGCTGGAGACTTTATCGCCGTTCAGTGTAAAATTAGGGTGAACTCAGGAGTGCCGACATGCATTACCTGCCTTGTTCACACTGCAGAGCAGTATGTGTGCACAGGACTGTAGTTTTGTACGCCGCAATGACTGAATTTATTACTGTTTAGTGTTATCACCTTCTGACTTGCAAAAGTACTGACACAGAAAAAATTTTAGATGAGAAATTTACACCATGTGTTCTCTCCATATTTAACTGAGCAGAGTGATTCGGCATACTGTATGAAAACAAAAGAGATGACAAGAAACTTTTTCCCCAAAAAAATTACAACCGTGATTGCCCATGTTAACACAGTCATGCAGAAACCACAGCTATTAAATCAGAAGGGCAATAAGTGCTTTTCAATATCAGCTCAACTCAGACACACAAGTGAAAACATTGTAAAAGACAATGCATTTACAAGCCCAAATAATAATATAAGGCAATGAGCACCTCGTGCAACTTGAATCAGCAGTTAATGTGTCAACAAACTGAATTGCATCGAAAAGGAGGAAAATTACCAGGCCTGACTTCACTTTGCTTATTTGCATGCTAGAATAACAGGCGACAAATATTTACATGTACAGCTACGTGCTGCAAAAGCAGAAAGCTAGTAAATACTCTTATGGTGATATGTTATACTGATGGACACTTTTATCATGCATTTTCATTTATAAAAAGTGACATCGTTCATTTTGTACAGAGTCATTAATGCTTGGCCAACACACTTTCGCAATACTAAGGGCTTCTGTGCTGATATAAGCATTCAGTACAAGTACTAATACAGAAGCTTTCCTAGCAGCAATAGTGGTGGCTGTTTGACAGAAAAGAAAAGAGAGATGAGCAGCCAGAGCCCTTGTGTCTACTTCACTGAACGGTGAGCACCTGAACTGTACTGTGACCCTCCCAAAAATGAGGGAGATACGTGTCTTTGCTCAAAGACTTTGCTTAGAAGAGCATTGCACAGAATGGGCTCAGGCTATGCAAAATTGTAAAATGAAGCCTCCATAAAAATGAAAATATGTAGGCAACTATGATAACTATTGCTATGCTTGCCAAACCGAGGTTATTCAGGTAATTTCGACACTTCCTCCTTCACATCAAAGAAATGAAATTGTGATGGAAAGTCTCCCCCGCACTGTTCCAAGGCTACGTATGGTTGTGGTAATCTCGCAGCAACAAGCTTAGGAAACCGAGACATTACAAAATGCAAAACTTCGAACAGGCCCATAAGCACTGGTGGTTGATGAACTGCTTTATTCACTGGCAGAAGCAGGATTGCTGCAAACAAGGAAAGCTGATGCTTTTTAATCTTATGTTCTACCTATAATGTTTAATTCATCTACTCATTCAAAGTGCCCCAAGAAGCCCTCATTTGAGTGTATATACAAAAGAACCCAAAAGTTTTTTAAACACTGTTGGATTCTCTCGTATGCATCTTAACACAAGCCCCCCATCCCCATATTCTTGTCTGCTCATTAGAGATTATGAAAATGGGCAATAAAATAGCAAAGCTGGCCAAAACAGACAGATTTGTCAATTGTTACAATTCAACATACAACACACAAATAAAAAGAAAAAAAGAAGCAAGTTTTGGCAGTCTAGTGCACTATAAAAATGCGTCAAGGAAGTTTGACTGGTGCTATGGCACTTTTGCTTTCTGTGTGCTCAGTTTGTTACTGCCTTAAGCAACAAATGTGAATCGGCTAGTTAAGTGTGAAGTTCAATTGCTAGCATTTTATGAGGCCTGTTTTACAGAGAAAAGCAATGCAAGTCCGGAAGTAGCGGTCGCATCAGGTGCTCTCGCTACCATCAAGACAAAGGCTGCTAAAGGCAGCAAAAAGTTAAATAATTGAAATCGGCAATGGTTGATTTACTGACCAAAATGCTGTTTTCCAGCAGCCCTGCTAGGGCAACAATCTGGATACTAGATGCTGGCAAGAGAACCACCACAGCTTTCCAGGTATGTACAGACAAGGACAAAAGTTTATGGGATGAAGATTCATGGAAAAGAATTTATTTCCGCGTTGCCTCGCTACCCGGTCGGTTGGCATTTGTTCCAGAAGATGGAGCACTCAATCTGTTCCCTCATGGTTTTATGCTTCGCACTGACCTCCTTCGCATAATTGCACAGAAATCGTCTTTTTTTTTCCGCCGACCCACATCCGCAAACTTTTGTTCATAACTGTACATATTACTGGGCAAAAGATGCTGAAAATGACAAACATATAATGAATTGTGCTCTTTCATGATCACGATTTTTAGCCATATTAACAGCACTTCGTGCTTACTAAATAAATTCTTGCTTTAATACTTCTGTGTACCTTTGCTTGATCAGAATTTGCACTGAACAGAAATTTAATTTCTCTTTGAGTTCAGTGTAACAAAAGACCACTGCATCTGCATGCGTACACGAAACTTGAAACAACAGCTTGTAATTGTTTACTGAAACAGTACTTTTATAGTCTGGAGTACACCAGCGTGACATCCATCCATGAGTGCATTTTGCAAAGGCATGATACTTCCAAAGAGTCAGACTTCAAGGAAACAAAAAGGCCACTATGGTGTACTCTCTCTTTGATACTTTCATGAGCATGCGTTTCTAATGAGTAAAGATACCATTCATAGACACTACAAAACAAACAAAATAACACCCCATCAAAGGAAGAGGCGCAGCATGGGCAGAAAACTTGGAAGACGCCTAATTACCATTAGCTGTGACAGTGCGAGAGCATAAGAACTTTGTTGCCGGTGTGCCATCCACCCTCAGGTCGTGCATTCTTTCGCCCACATCAGAACCTCCTCCTCTCATTGCAGCCACCTTTCGGCTTCACCCTATCTCCTCTCCCCTATAAGCAGAGAGGGGGATTTTCCTCTCTCTGCTTTGCCACCTGCCAACTGTGGCAGGTGACCAGGTTCTTCCCGTGGCAGCCACCTTCTGGTCTCTCCTTCCTCTCCCCCAGAAAATGAGAGGGGTTTCCCTCGCTCCACTTAGCCAACTTAGCCACGTGCCAACTGTGGCAGGCTGAAGCTGGCCCTTCCGTGTATTAACCGCGGCCGGTGGCACACCTGTGTACCACTTGAGTCACCTGCCAGATGGCAGGCGGCAAAGTGTGACACCGCCGGTGGGTGTTGGGACTTAAGGCTCTTATGCTATCGTATAATGTGTGTATTGCTAGTGAATATTTCCAACATTTTATTCTTGACAGGCATTAATTTGCGTTGATCACTACACTGTAGTCAACTTCCTGCAAGTCTTTAAAAACAATGCTGGCTGAGTAACAGTTGCTTGAAATGCCATTTGTTCACTGAAAATCACTCAAGCAAACTAATTCTGAGGTTCATTTACGGAGCAAGAAAAGGTCAGGTTGCAAGCTGTATGGTACTGAACATGATCGAAGTTTTTAAAAAACTGCATGGAAGGAGACCTTTCACTTCAATTGCTAACCTGGAAATGTGATCATGGGAAGTGGACGTTGGACTGAGACATGGTACACTTGGGCACTGCACTATAAATTCAAGTGCTGTGATCAGTGACTGCTGCTATGTCAACCAGAACTATGCATGCAATTTAATCTCGCAAATCCCCTCCAAGCTGCAGCTTCTTGAAGATGAAATGGCTCTCACTTCAGAAGTGACCACTTTTGCTCAAGTAAAACAGTCAAAACTCAACTACGTGTTGCACTTATTACATCGTTTTTAGCAAACAACTTTTTGAAAAAAAAAAAAAAAACATGCCACTGTAAAAAAAGGCAACCACTAGTTCCAATTTTTTTACAGGAAAAAGAAAAGTACCTGGAGAGCTGTAGTCATACTGTGAACCATGGAAGAAAATAAGCTCATCACGATTCCTGTACAAAGCTCCCAAATGTTAAAAAAAAAAAAAAACAAGCATATGCTGAGTGTAACCTGGGACCTAAACAGCATTAGCGCAAAATCTTCATGAAGGCACATTGTGAACCAGGCACTGATGATGAGCTGCATGTACATCCATCTTTCTAAAGACAAGACAGATAAGGCCAATGCAATAAACAATGCATGGGCACTGATCACAGCAGATTAAATAATTTTCACCCTCCCTGGAGTTTTACTCATTGCCTGGCAGTTGAATGCCACCACTCACCTAAAATATCAATAAGGAATACTCATCTTAACATCAATAGCCACACAGTGCTGGCTGACTGAACAGTGCTGAGTCGATTAACTGTCTGGAGAGGCTGACGTCACAGAATGAGGACGCACTCGAAAGTAGTAATTTAGAAAGAATGGTAGCAAGGCAATAGAGACCAGCAATGCAAGGCACACATAAGATGACAAATCAGAGAATGAAAAGCCCACACAGTGCACTCTCACTCCCAGGGCCCGAACTGAAAAAAACAGTGGGGCATGAATGTGGCAGTGAATGGCACTTCAAGAGCAGTGCCATATTTTCTTAGCTCATTAAGTCAGCAGTGCCAACGTTACCTGAAAACTGAAAATAAGTTTACTGAGAAAATATAGTCCAAAGAAGAGCACGGACAGTTTTTGGAAACCCCAGAGAAAGCGTACAGTCGAAAAAGGGTACGATGAACTCAAATAACAGAAGCAGTGACAGCTGTGGCAAATGTGTGTCAGTGAAACCCACAGGGCACCCACCTAATCATCGGTAAGCTAGCTTGCAGTGACGCACCTGGGCCCGAATTCTGGAATGGTCACAATCTGAAAACAGGCACTAAACGATCACAAAGCCCCACTACTATTGGTCGGCATTAATCAGCAGATATATCTACCAATAGGAGTGAGACTAATGAATCCGTTTGTGATTTGACTGTTCCGTAATTAGGCCTCTGAAGTCAAGGGCTCTAGTTTATTGAACGGCCATGTAGGGCCATGTTCAGGCCCTGCATTCATGCATGCCCCCCTCTGTGATGGCTCAGTGGTTAGGGCGCTCAGCTGCTCAGTTCGAGGATGTGTAGGTTAGTTACCGGCTGCGGTGGCCACATTTTGATGGAATGAAACGCAAGATGCGCATGTACCGTGCAACATCAGTGCATGTTAAATAACTCCAGGCGGTCAAAATTGATCCGGAGCCCTCCATTACACCCTCCCTCATAGCCATTGCCACTTTGGGGTTGTGAAACCCAATAACCCAATAAAACTAAACCAATCATGCATGCCGAAAAACCAGCCAATATTGTCAGTCACGAGATTCAACTAGCAGCCAGCAGCATGTCGGAAAAAGTAGCTCTGCCATTTGAAACTTAACAAATGGCAGCTGCCTTGTCAAAGATGAAATTCACGTAGCCAAAACCTCTACAATCCAAACAATAACAAAAGGAAAAGACCAGCGCAGGCACCGTCCCTTAAAGCTCCTGCATCTGCCTTTCCTTTCGATTGTTAGTATTTGCACTATTTGAAGTGACGGGTTTATATTAGCTAGCTGATCCAAACATTTGCTGGCCCAAGCATACTTGTTTGTATTGACTAAAGTAGTTGCAATGCTACCAGAGTTAAGTAAAAGCTACTGCTGTAAACATTGGCTCTAAAGCTAGCTGCACAGTTCTGCATAAAAGTAGTACCTGCTGTGGAGGCTCAGTGATCATGGCATTTGGCTAGTGAGTGTGTTTACACTCACCAGTCAAGCCAGAGGTTGTTGCATTTACAAATTTAATCCTGGTTGCAGCGGCAGTATTAAGATGGAGGCAAAATTAAAAAAAAAACGGCGGCCAATTTAGCGTGGTTAGGCCAAATGCGAATTAGGTGAACTAGCACTTCAGTTTTCACTTCGGTTTCAGTTTGAGACTAGGTGTTCAAGATCAAGAAGGCTCCAGACAAAGCTCGGTGAAATCGGACTTAAGCTTCGCCTTAAGGGTATGATGGGATACCATTAATGGCTTAATGCTCATATATGTGGAATTTGTCATTCATAGATCGCTGGGAGTCCTCAAATCACTCCAAGCGCAATCGTGCAGCGGTTAGGTGATGCACCACTGCCCTTCAAAGGCAGGTGCTGCCACAGGTGGGGCTTGCGAGACCCCAGGGTGCTCTGCTCTTCCCGAGCAACTTCAAGGTCATGGAAAGAGGCTCTGAACAGACAAACATTGGCGAAATCCGAGATTGGGGGTTTCAGTGCTAGCGCACTAAAACACTCGTGTACTGAGATTTCTGTGTACGTAAAGAATCCCAAGCGATCACAGTTGACCTCAAGCACCTCCACTTTGGTATGCCTCGTGACCCATAGCATTGCTTTGATGCATACATGCTCATTGAAACAATATAAGCAGCAACACTTTTTGTTACTCATATGAACGAAAAATGTCTTATAGATCTACAGCACCTCATGACCTTAGTCTGCATAAAACAGAAATTTATGAAGATTCAGCAGACAAACTTCCCACTGCCACAATGTGAGCGCAGTTAGTGTGCCGATGCTTTTTGTCATAATCAATTTGCTGAAATTTACTCATGGCTTCCGACAATCAAAGCATGCTCCTAGAACCTTGCAGGAAAAAAGTCACAGGTACAGCTTCTGGTTTACCATACAGTCCAATTATTCAATAGTTTGTCATTAATCAAAGCAGATGAATCTTTGTACTGTATCCCACCGAGACCCCTAAAGGCATGTGCATTACTCTGTCCATAGGTGGAAGCACTGATATCCATAAGCACATGTCTCATCCGCTCGTCTGGGTGCATCTTTCTATGCTTGAGAATTTAAACTGATCAATCACTCTCGCCTACAAATAAAGGATCTTTACTCAGTGCACATAATCGATATGTGTTAACAAACAACACACTGCAAAGAATAAAGCTCGGCTAAAAATATGTGCTGTTTTACAAAGCATCTTTGTACAAAATTAACTTTACTAAAGAAAGGATTTTTAAGTTTTTAACACTCATGGACACTACAGCATCATTATTCTCAAGAGTGAACATCCATATATGTATTATTTTACATTCCAGTCTTGGCATCACATGTTCAAATTAAGTCCAGAATCAAAATACCAGGACATCTACTTAGTATGGAGAGAAGTGCATCCTCTGAAAAACCTTCTTGCTAAATAAAACAATTCTTATGGTCACATCGGGCCTTCATAATACAAGTTCACACGCTACAACATTCATCATATAACTCTTTCCCTACTGCTTACACTAATGATCGTTAGCCCACTAACGATAGATGTGAACACAGATTTAAAAAGCTTTTGAATCGTGTTTGGACATGGCGCACCATCTGGCTTGAAGTTAAAATACTGCAGTTTAGTTTTCCCTACAGTTTTACTCATTATGTTTTCCCCTGCGTGATGTGATTTTTTAACCATCTGTGAAAGCAGCTGAGCGTCAAAGTTGACGGAGAGAATGGCCTCCTCCACCTATGATTCATAGAGTGTTGATTTTTTGATAAGTATTTGCCTTGCTATTGGACAGGCAAAGAGAACTTCAAGGACATGACAAAAAACTAAGGTAATCGCTAACAGAATAGAGTGGATAATGGAACGAATGCAGGTTAATGACATTCCAGTCAAAATCAAAAGAAAAAATGGGCCTGGGCAGGGTACACAATGTGTAAGCAATATAACTGATAATCGTTAAGGGTCACGGACTGAATACCAAGAGAAGACAAGTGTAGCAGGGGGTGGCAGAAAGTTAGGTGGGCGGATGAGATTAAGAGCATTCACCAGTGGCAGTGTCCATAGGAAATACATGGGAACTTTCAGAAGCTGTAGCGTGCCAAAAAATGGCTCGATTTTCATGAGGTCCGTGGCAGCATTTTCTTCTTTAGTGAACAGAGGAAATGTTGCAAACAGATACTATTTTTTAAGTTTGATTTTTTTACAAATCAGAGGTAAATATCCAGAAAAATTTCACTTTTAGATATGTCGGTCTTTCATATCATCTCATAAAAAAACTAAGCCAAATATCAGAATTTAGTAAACATTTGCTCCCTTTTTTTTTCTTGATTGTCAAGGCGCAATTTCATCCATATCGAGCTTAGTGTTTGTGTTTTACAAGCTCTGAAAGTTGTGTATATATTTTCTGCGGGGACTTGAAATTTGCACCAAATTTATCTAGTGCGACGTGGCTCCATCTGTCGTCCAAATATTTTGTCGCTACTATGCTCTACCACCAACCTATTGGTTGTATGTGTTCCTGCGCACAGGTTTTTACTCAGAACTTGGACCAGCTTGAGCACTTTCTTTCCTTTTTTCTTGCTTGGGCTGTATTCAGAAAGGATTTCTGCTTTTCTTTTTTGCTCAAGCTTGTGGTGTAGAAAGGAAGTGGGATGCAAAGCCACACCCAAAAGTGTACCCCCCCCCCTTTCCCCTCTGGCAGCCACACAATAAGGCATTGTTAGTGCCAAAACACAGGAAGGGGGCTCCCTATTCAGGTAAGTGTGGGAGAACAGCATTGTTCCTTCCCCAGTGCAGGGGCCCAGTGACCCAGGTGGTGAAGCAAGTCAAGAATGCAGCTGCAAATATTCCTCATAGAAGGCCCTCGAGCCAATGGCGGCGCTTACATGAACCCAACACGGCCTGGTTGTTGAGTTATTGGGCTGAAAAACGGTACTGGGTTTATGTAAATGCGCGCCGAGTCGGCAGTCGACGGGTCAGGTCCAGTCAACTCTGCCGCAAGGGGTAGGCTGACTTATCTCAACCCTGACCCGATGTGCTTACAAATGCTGTCGACTCGAAAAGTAGGGTTAGTGGGAGGGGAGAGTATAAATGCGAACTTGCTTTTCACGTGCGCTGTTGCACCTTCGATACAGCGATGGCGCGCCTCAATCTTAGAGGCTGCTGCTGCTTGCTGGAAGCTTGGTGTCGCTACAGTTGAACCGGTCTCGAATCGCTAAAATCGAGTTCCTGTCAACATGCACTGGTCAAGTTGGATTGACCATGCTCAACCCGACCCCCGAATAGACCCGACGCTATCGGGTTCATGTAAAGAGGGCTAATGGCATAGACTGATTGTCATGACGTAGCGATTAACTTCCTTTCACTGAGGTACTTCTTAATCACCTGCGATTTCACGCTATACTCGCGGACAACTATCTATGGCAGTGCAACAGCCCACATCAAGGGGAGAAAAGACCGTCTCCTTCCTTTTCCTGCTCAGCCTCTGCTGCACTGCAACTGCGACGTCATGAGAACCGGTTGAAGCCAATGTTCACCTCTGGCTCCAAGCTAGTGAATCCAGAATGCGTCGGATCGGCATCAAAACATTGGTTCTCTAATAAATCTTTGGTCGAGTGTCGCTCTTTTCTCTTTAATCCTCCTCCCGACCAGGCATACCTCTGCCAAAATGTTCACGTTATCAGTGCAGGGGCTGTCCACTGTACGCGGGTAAGCGTGGGTGCACCCTGTCTGCAGAAAGGAGCTCGCAGGTTTTCGAGCCCCCTACTCCAGAATAGACATCTCCACGGTGTAAACAACGTCAAAGGTTCACGGCCTGGCTGGCAAAATCATCCAGTTTTGCTTCTGAACCGGTTTCGCATGTGTCAAGCGTTTCCCAACCGTATTTCTTCTCCCAATTAGAGCCACCTCGGTGAGCGCCACACCTAGTCGCACCTCCTGCACTACGCTGCCAAAAGTCGCATATTTCAATCAGAAAAACGCTCAAAGTGGCGCTATATAAATACATACATAAAATGTATGATAGATAAAAGTATATAATATATAAAATATATAAAAACATAGAAAAGCAGAGCGCATAATAAGACTTTCCCGGAAACCATAGTAGGTATTGAATTTTCGCTTTCAAACCCGTGACGTCATGAAAATTCAGGTGTGCTGCCGTTTTCATGTACAGAAAGAGCACACGTGGTTGGCGTGGTAAGCACCCATCTTTTCTTCTATTAAACTGCAATTTGAACCAAAAATAAACCACTAATATCAACTTTGTCCAGAACAGTTGGAAGTCACTTATGCAATGACGAAATTTGCGTTCAAAGTCACTACGAGTAGCAACAGGACGATTTCAGTGCTTTTGTAAACCACACAAGTGATATACCCGTGCACCAATGGTTTTGAACTCGAACAAACAAACAGTACAACTGTTTCGCGGCATTACTTCTCTCGCAAAGAAGCATTGGCCGGACCCTTAAACGAAAAGTAAGGTCAACAACAGCAAAGACAATGCAAAATAAACACGGGCAGCGCAAACAATAAGAGCGCAAAAAGCTTTTCACTGAGGCCGCGTCATCGTATCGACATCCACGCTCATACACGGTCGCCAGGCTTGTATTGTGTGCGGGGACGGAGGAAAACGCGGAATACGGAATAGCCGGCTGAAGTGCTGAAGGGGAGGTGTGCCAAAGGTGTGTCAAAAGATGACTCACACTTATCTGTTCTGGCTAGGGGAAACCAACACTTCTTCTAACTACAAAGCTGTATACCCCACCCTACCATTGTAAATGAATTTTCGTAGAAAAGATGGGAGGGAGCTTAGGGGACTCAAACTGGAAAACGTTTTTTTTCTATGTGGCAGCTGAGCGGTGGGTTACTGAAAAAAGGTCCATTCTCTGACCACCACCCCTTAAGAGGGGTTAATTCTTTTGTGCTGTGGTCTCCCAGCTTTGGCAGCATATACACAGAAAGTTCTGGGCCCTACTTTTTGTTTGCAGAACTAATACTTTTGTGTCGTGGTCAAGGAGGTGCCGGGGTGGAATTTACACACCTGGAGGGGAAATAGAAGTTACCTCCTTCTTGTTGTACTTAAGTGCTGCCACCTATCAACACAAAAAATATAAATCTGAGTTGCCTCTTAGCTGGTGAGCCTTCTTAAGAAGTTTGCGGGGATAAGGTGGCCGAGGCTTGCAAAGGGCAAGGTTAATTGGAGGGATATAAGAGAGACCTTTGTCCTGCAGTGGGTGCAGTCAGGAGGATGATGATGTTGATGCAGACAGTATGTATATGCCAGTGTTTTAAAATTTTTTTTTTGTAAAACATGAAACATTTTAAAGTCACTTCTATTATTCAAAAGCGTGTTTAATTAGCTTGATTTTTGTCTGCATTAAAATTTTAAACCTGACAGCTCTTGAGCCAAAAATATTTAACGAAAAACCACAAAAACTGCCATTTTTCCCATTGCAGGTAAAGAGCTAATACTCATGACTAAGTCTTCCGAAAATTGCAAGCACTAACTACCATATAAACTCGTTAAGGGCCACATTTTATTTTAAAATTTCGGTGTGAATTTTGAAACTGTGGCCCATACATGAAGCAATGGTAATCTGTCCCGTTACTCATAAAGAAAGTGTGCATTCAGAAGAGTGGTGAACTGGGCAAGTTTGCACTACTGTTTCATTTCATAATAATATGCAATATGACAGGAACACACAGAAACGGATCTTAGACCTACCGTATTTTTTAGTGTATAAGTGGCAGTTTTTTCTTCATTCTTTTTCAGTATGTCTTATATAACTAGAGACTTCTATATGGCAAAAATGATGCACCAGTGTCTGGAATCTTTTGTCGAGCCCACTAACGATGTTTGAAAAGAAAATCAATGTGTAAAAGAGGAAAAACTGAGTTATCGTTATATTGTTATCTTATGGGCAAATTCACATAATCTCACTCCCACTGGATTGAATGTGGCGCAAGCATTCGCTTCACGCTGCCGCCGCATCCACTCCAGCCAGTCCAGCCATACTGAAAGCTCAGATTTTAACAGTAAGTACATCAGTTTGGTTTTGCGTGCATCACATGTTGTTCTTGGTCAACATGACAGCGCCTGCAACGCGAACAAGCTACTGCAGACTCTCATTAATTAAAATTTCAAGCGACCAGAGATTTTTGTTTGAATTATCTGGACCTTAGGGGTGACGTGGCTTAAGGAGGTGAATTTTTTTTTCCCCGTAAAGTGATGAAATTTAGCACGCTTATTGGGAAGTGCACTAAATGATTAAATACAAATTTTCACTCATATATCTTAAGTAATTTTGACGTTATGAACCTTTATGTGCTTCATTGCTATACCAAACTTGCAGAAAGCCTGGCGTCACAATAAAACATAGTATGGGCCTAGATAGAGTTGCTCTTAACTTCTAGCCAAAGGAATGGTTCATGCAGTGAGATTTTCCAAATATTTTTAACAACCTAGATTTTTTCTACACAGAACCTTCTACCCATGCTTGTATAAAGCACTGATTATCATCACATCAAAGTAATTGCAGAGTAAAAAGAAGTAAGGAATTCAGAAATGTGGGAATGCCACTGCATAATGAATTTATCAGGAAAATACAATGCAGCAAACGTCATAAAAATCCATCACGTCATTGTTGTACTACACAATTCTGCAAGCAGAGCAGTCAGGTGAAAAAACACTTTTAAGAAAGCTGGCGCTAAAGTTGCATGAGCAGTTCATGGTCGCTCATGGCAGTGGCTTTTTAGAAGCTGCTGCATTTTTAATGTTTTTGCATCTTTTTTTTACCATAGACACTCAGTTCTAACGGAAAGAGAACTCCAGTGGAACATGCTTTCCAGTGATATTAAACGTGTCGCAGGCAGCAGTAAGGAAGCAGAAGTATCACATTTAGAAATCTGACATTTTCGCGGAGATTTCATCAGTTTTCTTGCGACCCATTGTCACATCAGTTTTCTTGCGACCCATTGTCACAAAGACATTTTTTAGGGTCAGTTTGGGGCTGTTTCCAGTGGAAATTTTTTGGGGTGCATTTGAAAAGACCTCGCATATTCTGAATATGCTGTTTTATAAAACTTGAATTTTTACAAGATTTTCGCGATTTAGACACCACGTCCCCCCTTAATATGATCCAAGACTAAATGTGATTTGCTTTATGAACATCTGTGCATACAAATAGTATTTTACAACTATTTCATGATGATGATTATGGATTTTTATGGCGCAAGGGCAGCTATGGCCAAAGAGCGCCATGTCACAAGGTATTTTTTCTTTCTTTTTTTCTCAAGGTGGGGTCAAAGACCCATTTCCCAAGCATTTCACCCTAAATAAGCCGAGCACCAGACCAGGGGAAAGCTTGTACCCATTGTATCACCGGTGGGTACCCGGAGGCACTGGGGATCGAACCCCGCACCTCCCGCATACGAGGCGGATGCTCAACCACTTGGCCACCGCTGCGGTACAACTATTTCACTATGCAATTGCAGATAAATGCTTTAGCACAACATAAAATATGGGTGAAAGGCCCTGATGTCTTCACTCAACCAGCAGTCTCTAGCTGGTTGTGTGCTTGAATAAAAAGTATCAACAATGCACTGGTTTCCCAAAATCATAATACCACATTACTGAACCCCTCTATAGTAAAGTCATTCGGACCAGCAAAAATCTTGATGATGGCATGGTTCCGACGATGCTCTCCGACTACTTACTAAATACAAAGTAGAAGAAACACTCAGAAATACCTTCCATCCTGCTCTTTTGACCCTTTATGGGATAATTATTCATTTTCAGTTATCACATTTTATGTTATCATGTTTTCAATTTACGTCTTGTGGAAGTACTGCATTTGCATGAATAGAAGGCGGCTACGAATATAATGCCAGTTTGATTCCATGAAAAAAAAAAGCTTTGAGTGAACACTACACCGTTTTCTGCAGCATCAGCGTCATTTAAGAGGCAACAGTTAGAACCCTGCACGACATAGTCAAGCGTGGCAAAAACGACCATGGAGTGCCACCGCGACAGTGCTATGAGCGTTCGCCCTTTCCTTCCCTTCTCTACTCATCATTGCACTTTTACTAGCTTTCGTTTCTCAGTGAACTGTGCCGCGCCTTCTTTCTATGCTCATAACCAGCTTTATTTTTCTTGTATTTTTTGTGAGTGCCATGCACTTTGCCATTGCAAAGTTGGCTTCTCCTCGCACTCTTGAGCTTGGCGGTGAAACCATCTAAAAAAAACATCGTTTTACCGTCTTCGGTATACATTTGACTCTGAACACTGGCATCGTGATCCTCGACTTCCCACATGCCGCAATTTCATCATTCTGTGGGAAGTATGTCGCCACGGCCATGCTCTTTACTTAGCTTTTTCTTGTAAAAATATTTTTACTGTAAACGAAAAAAAAAAAAAGAATGCACAGTCGTCTATGGAATTTGCCCTTCACTATATCCAGAGTTTACTGTAGTAGGGTGTACTGTAATTGGGACTTCAAGGGAATAGAAAGAGGTCCGAATTATCCGAAGGTCAAAAAACCTGTTAGAAAACAATTTCGTACTACAACAAACTTTACTGATAAAAAAATAAACAATGGTCGTCTGCTCTTTAGAGAAAACTGCGCAACGATGACAGTATTTCACAATTCCGTCATGAAATACTGCATGCCCACTGTCGGCAATATTAAAGCAGAACTGCTCCAAAATAGTAAGGCCTTCCGTGGCCTCCATAACAGATGCGGCACAGTAACGGTGGAGTCTGCACACATAGAGCTGCTCATGATGACCGCGCATTTTCCACACACATGAACACGCAGAGGGAAGCGAGGGAACACATGTACATTTGCGCCGGAACAGCGAGGCGCCTCAAAAGAAAAAGCCGGAACAGCGAGGCGCCTCAAAAGAAAAAAAGACCAGCGATGCGCCAATCAGCATCCGAATCAGCGCGCAGCTGGTCTTCCAGAAAATGGAATTATGCGGCAACGGGGCGACTCCGATCGACATGGGCCCATTAGGACCACATCCGAGTTAACCAGTTGGTCAGGCCGAATTTTCAGCCCATGCGACGCTGCAAACCTGACGTATCTGAGCCACCACTCTTTTGCGGCCAGGAGTGAAATTAAGAAAATCCTTGGTACGAATTAAGCGGCTTTAAAATGCATTGAAAATTTAGCCAGCCAACAAAAATTTTAAAATCTGTTTGAATCAACCAACAATTCAAATTACCTGGGTTTGAATTATCACGAGTCTGCTGTACAATGAAAAAAACGAAGTTGCATACCACTGAATATGCATTAGGGAATGGAAACCGGAGGCAGCAGGGAGGCAGTTCAACATGGGGAAAAAATTATCAGGAACTGCTATAAAGCCACATGAGCGCTCCAACCGATGAAGCCTATAAAAAAGGCAGGTTCTGGGAAGAAGGCGTGCCGGCTAAGGCTCGAGAATCGTCTGTGCATGGCAGCTGTCGCAAGTGCGTGTTTTCATTGCACTGTCTGACAAAGGGACCTCCATTGTGTTTTTATAGCGCTGACCGAATGAACAAGTGTACTTATACACTGGTCCTACAGTGTGATTTTTTTTTTTTTTAAACTGCAGTTTATAGGGGGGAGGGGTATAACTTACACACAGGTGCAGCTATAGAGCAAAAAATACACTACATATAGTATCTTGTAGGCAATTAACTACTACTTTATAGATGCAAGTGGCCACAGATGTGGTGAGCAGTAAAGCATGGGCACTACTAAAGGTATTTATTTCATTCCAGTATGTTACAATGAATGGCAACAAAATTTAAAAAGGAACTCACCTTGGAAGAGCAAGGTTGTTATCCCAGTAGTAGCGCATCTCAGCAATAACTTTCACCCAGAGCTGAGCAAGGGCTTCGATGCCACCGCAAGCGTGGTACACATGTGCTGCAGCAAGGGCCAGGCGCCAAAGTAAGCTGTTTGGATGCGTTGTCTTCAATGAATTCAGGCTCTCCTGAAGATAAAGGGAAGTTCAGAGCCATCTAGCTTCAGTTGGGCAAGGTTAGCTGCTTGTTACTAATTAACCAAACAAGATTCGTCTTTGCAAACAACTAAATTTACTAACACACAAGGCAGTCCTCTGAAATCACAGTGAGCAACTTAGGAGCTTGAACACCATTCAGAAGAGAAAAGAAACTTTTTGAGACATTCCTGGTTCATACGATTTCACAGTTCATATGCTCAAAACAGCGAGCAATAAAAATGTCTCATGAGTTGCGCTGTTTTCCTTTTGGTTAATACATTCCCACATGATGAAATTTCTTGCTAAGCGTATTGACAATTTCATCAAGTTCTGGCTGTATAATGTCTCCACTGGCCAACAGAAGGTGTGCTAACACTTAGCACACGAGTGGGCCGAGCCAGGGGGCATGCAGCATAAGCAGCAACAGTCAGTGATAGTCAGCTGACATGAAGACAAGAAAATGGTGCTAGTAACTTGCAGAGTGCCTGCTCCTGAAAGCAATGACAGTGACAATAAAGAGGCCCCATCCACTTTCGACCTTGACATCGCCCGAGTAGTGTATACATTGAGAAGTTTGTTTCACTTTGTGAATAGAAGTCTACAAGCATTCAAAAACATCTTCAGTTCTTATTCCAACAGGCACTGACCAGTGTTTTCAGCAAATCAAGTGCCTCTCTAGGTCATCCTTATCACATACTTAAAAACCTTAGCGGTTCTGAATGATATGTTTTCCTGGATAGCTTGCCTTTTTCTGACATTTTTAAAATGTACCTATGAGGTTCTACTGTTATATGAAATAAAAATACCGAGACATTTTTTATAAGAAACTTTTCAAAGTAGTGTGTGACGGGTGCTTATCCAGAACTTGGATAGGATCCAACCTTGACAAAAAATCAATAGCACTACCTTGAGTTCAAGAAGCTTTGTACTTGTGTGTGTCTCAGAAGGCGACTCCATCTCGGAACATTCAGCAGGCATGTTCTGAGAAAAGAAAAAATATATATTTATGTGGGGATGCATATTGATTGTCAAAATATATCAGTAGTAAAACACATACTTCATAGTCAATAAGTGAACAATAACATGAACAACCAAGCAGGTAATCAATAATTACACCATGAGAAAAAAATGTACTAAAGCCATTACATCACAATCAAATCAAAAAGCTTTCAGATCAATGTGTATGCCTGATGGGTTAATAAATATTTCTTCCAGAGATTAAGACAGATAAATTGCATTGGTAAGAATACATATGCCAAGAGAAGGAAGATTTTTTTCCAGCAGACTTGTGATCATAAATTTATGAGGAAAGGTATGGTGCTGCAGCTGAAAATGAAAGGCCTAGCAGCACCAACATTCTTCATTTAAAATTTCTGCTGGCATGACAAAAAAAATGCTACGAGATAAAACATGCGACATGACTTTGGATAGGTTCAAGGAGAAGGGTGAGAATGAATTGATCAAAGTCTACTATGACATGTATAACTTTCTAACTTAGAACAAGAGCATTGCAAGTTTGTTTTGGGGCATTAAAAAAAACAGGCTGAAGTAAAAAACACACAACATAAGTCAGCAAGCAAGCATAGTGTGGCTGCTATTGGTCACACATGCTATTATACTTGTAGTCACGCTATTAGAACATATTATCAGGGCTAAAATACTTTAGGCGTTTCATAGATGACAAGAGATTGTTTTCAAAAAACGTAAGTGCTGCTGCTATTACCATGCTCAAACAGTTCATGCATCATCATATTAGCAGCACGAGTTACTAACTATGCCAGTTACACACTACTATGGCTATCCTGAAGGCTGCAGAGATCAGTACAACTGTAAAATCTGCCACAGACCACACATTCATCTGTACATACTTGAACTATACAAGTGGTACAGTAAAAAAAAGCATTAATACAAAAAAAACAGCTATTACACTTAGGAGATCTCTACTGCTAGAGGATCAGAGTTAAGTACAGTTGCCCAAACGTGTACTAAACAAAAAAAAACATTTTTGATATAACTATCTGAGTGTGAAAGAATAGTGGTTACACTTTAACATAGGATAGCTTCTTAATTTTCAGGTTGCCAGTGAACAACTGCACATTACACTCAACAGCAAAAGTTTATAGGACACAGGTGTGCACACACACAAAAAAATACATTTAGCAACCTTCAGATATGAGAGGGCATGCATCCACTTTCAGCTGGTATCAATACCGGGAGATTGGGTCACAAGGCAGCTCTGAATAAATTTGTTCTCAAGCACATGCATCCCATATACTCTGGCCATGGACTTTACATCCTGTATTGACAGAACCCATGTAAATGCACATTTTAATTTCCCTGCGACTATGCTTATGAATGCTTAAAGTCAATGGCAACAGCTGTGCAAAAGTTTCTGCTAAAAGAACAATCTCCAGCACACTTCTCTAAGTTGTGTGCTGGTTCCTCTACCTACCTCGAGAACATGAAAGCTGCATCAAGCTATGCTGAAACAGGTCCACACAAAAGCAATCAGCTCTTCCGAAAGCAAAATGACGAGGTTACCTTAGCATGCAAGAGCCATGCAGCATGGATGGCAAATTTGACAGCCTAGTTTGCTGCTCCAAATAAGCAAAATGCACCAATGAATATATAACACTAAGTATAGTTTGTGTTCATGCTCACTGGCTGACCATTAGAAGCAATGAATATACTGCCCCACTACCTTTTCTTGAGGGCTGGCATCTGATGACAGAAAAATGTAGCCTAGAACTTCAATAAGGAGTTCCTGGTTTCGTAGCAGCATGTTGCGCGGGCTCTCTGAAGAAACCTCTGGTTGGGGCAACTGAGGTAGCCGAAAAGGCAATGCATTGGGCTGGGCCAATCTGTCCAATGCATCAAGAATTTCGGCCTTGGCTGGAAAAATGACACAGATGTAAATTCTTACTCCAGAATTAAAACACTACTTGAAAGGTTGAATAGAATATCCAGTATCTAGAATCACAAAGCAGACAGGATTGTTGCAAAAATATAGACACCACCATCTGCCCAATACTCGAGAATGCACTGCGACTGATCTATGCGGTCAAACCGACTCCTTTGCTAAATACTGCAATTTGAAGAAGTTTAGTATAATATTTCATCGTTATTGGCACCAAAAGTTAGCAGGATGACAGATCTGCAAAGCATGAGATTTGCTGCACATTCTGGGCAGGCTTTTTGGAATTGATGAATATACACTGTGGGCCACACATACAGATGCAGTGCGGGCCATTCAATTCCAAGATCATAACTTAGGATGCACAAAAATTTAAATTTTTCATGAATCCAGCAGCCCAGAGAGTTTGGTGCAAGGAGTATTTCCATACCTCCCTTCATAACACTCCCAATGAGTATCGTGAACAGCACACTGCTACTGACAACAGTTTTAAAAACTATTTTAGCAATCTGTGAACTATACCAACCTTTTAGATGCTGGCTAAAACACTGAAGTGGCAGTGTGGAAGTTCTCAAACATCACAAGCAGCATCTAACTAATGAATTTCCAAACAAGTAGCTCTGGTGTATTCCCCTTTATTCAGCAAAAAAGAAAGCTTGAGAGATGTAAAAAGATACCAAGTAACAGAACAACCAGTACATCCAATTATGTTGTGAGATGACAGACCACTGAACCATGATGTGAGAAAAAGAGGCCTCTTGCATTTTCTGTGCTGCCCAGGATAGGTTTTTGCATTGGTGTTGGCTCCGAGACAAGCTAGTAGCTTAGCAATGACTAAGGCCCCTAAATTTTCACAACGAAAAATTTTAAATTCTGCAAACTGAGAACAAAAATTCCGCGCAATTCTGTAGGAGACATAAAAAATGCTTCAAAATGTACCTCGCGTTATATTCGGAACCAAGGTATGAATGTAGTGTGAATATTTTTTTTCCCCCCAGTTTTTCAAGGCAGCTAAAGCGACCTTCACCACCAGGCAAGAAAACCACAAGGAAAAGCCAGATTTTTTTCGGCCCTGCAGGCAAAATACGCTGACATGCAAATGTGAAGGAGAAAATGGCTATGGGTTATTGTGTTGTGTTGCGTTTAATAGAATATAGGCAGCTAAGGCCATCATGCGCCAAGCACAAGGTATATGGCTATGGATACAAGATGGCTATGGATACAGAAAGAAGGTGGTAGGGGTCATGAGAAAAGAAAAGAACTGAAGGGGCTGGGTGAAGCATGGAAAGCAAATAAGGGCAAATGGGCACAGGACTGGGCAGCTCAAAACACTGAATAGTGGCAGGACGACGGTGACAGCGGCTGCTGCTGCATGAGAAGCTGCATGCATTTCAGTACTGGAAGCTTGGCTCCACTCGATTGTGGCGCACGCATCTGAAGCATTACCTAAAACGCATCTGAAGGTGGCCTAAAACATGAAGGGAAACCCAGAACAGGAAAAAGAGGGGCAGAGGGAGGGGGCGAAATGATCGTAGCTTTTAAATCCTACCAACATCACAGGGATTAAAAGGAAACGCTGGGAAGCAGCCTTTGCTCCGTTAGTCGCCCCTGCCTTGCCTGTGAATTGTGCACAGTCTGCAACACCCTTGTGTAGAGCGCTTGGGCGGTGCACTTCCGTGCAAACAAATCCCCATCTTGTCGCAGCCGCTAGGTTCCAGGGGCAACAATTGCGTGGAAGTAGTGCCAAATAGACCCACAAACAAAGCAGACACGACCACTTTGCCCAGAAATAAGGGGTGCTCTGCAATTTCAGTTTTTGTTACCAAGTATACGCACTGCTTGAGTGCTCTACACAAGGGTGACGTGGACTGTACATGGAACAACACCACTGTCAAAATGAGGGGCTGTGGGCACTCTGGCAAAGCAGCAATTGCAAGCAAGCTGCTTCAGCTTTGTACGTGGAAGGCGTGGTTCTGACTGGTAGTACCAAATTTTGTCACTCGACAAATGAAATGCGATTTCTGATCTTTCTGCCTTAGATTTTTAAGAACAATTTTCGTTTGCATGCTCTCATTTCAATAATTATTTTTGCACTGGTGTCTGGAAGGCATGAGGAATCTCTAAGAGGAATACTGGCAGCGAATAAAACATCACAGTGCCCCTTTAAACTCTTCCAGTCCAACCATTTTTCACCACTATTACTGTACTGTCAAGCTACCTGTCATAAAAAGTATGTTGGATGAAAAGCTTGCTTTCATGCAATGGAACACAGATTAAACTACACAACAAAACCAGTTATATATATTTTGCTCGAATGGTCATTACACGATAGCCAGCCTTAAAAAAGTTTCAGTCATTGTGCAACACAGACATCCATTTCAGGAATATGAAAAACAAGTTCCACGGGTAACTTACTGCTTATTAGGTAAATAAGATAATGTGTACATAAAATTTATGCGGAGTATGTAATCTGTAAATAACCAAATGACCTGAAGTAATATAGTACAAGCATCTGTGTTGACCTCTTTTGAAAACTCGTGAACATGAGCAACATGCAAAAGCAGAAAACTGTCAAATGGGCCTCAATGTGAATTAAAAACAGCGGTTGCAGCAGTAACAAAAACACCAGAAAAATATTCAATACCAGAGAGGTCTTCTGTTTGAACCATATTCTTGAGCACATCATCCAGAGAATTGGTCATCTGGCAAACCACGAAGAAGTTTCTCAGGTACTCTTCTGGAAAAGCAAAGCAAGAAAATTCATAAGCTTAATCATGAACAAGTGATTACATTCAAAACTGAATGTATAGAACTCAGCTAGTTCAATTAACCTTTATATTGAAAAATTTCTGAGCATCGTAAAACTACAACGTCAATGTATAGGAAAATGTATGGCTACATTGTAAAAAAAATTGCCCATCACATCCGAAAGATCAAAATTTGGACAACACCGCACGACTCAAGAAGCTGGCTTTGCCTCAAGACATCTCTTAGGGTTAGCTTTGTTACAGATCCGAGCGAACTTCGGACAACTCCAGTCAACTCAAAAAGTTGACTTTCATTCAGCACATCTCTAGAGGTTAGCTTTCCTGCATGAACCTGCAGGTGCTACTGGTGCTATGTAGTGCGCACAGACCAAAGATGACGGATTTTCCATGATGCAGAATAGTCGAACGCTGATATATTGAATTCGAAGGGCATCACAAAATAGTTCAATAAAACGATAATTCGATACATAAAAATGGCAATAGACGGAAGAGAGAATGCACTGCACCCACGCTAGTGACACGCGTCATACAGTGACGTACAACAGCGTGCTGGCAGTGCACTGCTCGCTAGACATTGCTAGGCCTATTGGTAGTGAGATCAAGCAGAGTCACCATTTTGTGGCACAGTGGCTCCTTAGTGTGGACGCCCACTTGCGTCATCTGCTAGCCAGAAGTGTATACGTGTGCGCATACGGCACATAATTGTCCATATCAAGTATGTCATGCTGGATCATGACATCCTCCGTCGGTCTTTGGCACTCTGAGTTTTTTGCCATGTGGCGTCTTAAACACAGTAACGATGGCATTAGGTGCAGTGTCAAAGCAAAATGAAGAGGTCACTGCCATCCATAAATGCAGTCGCCTAGCGATTGTAGATTCGCATCAAGTATGTTTGCGATTCGACAGGTACTGACACGAGCCAGCTTGAAAACTGCTGCCAAGCAGAAAGCACTTTGAACGGGCTAGGTTGTGCCCTCTAACTGCATGGTAAAGTTGTTTGACCATTTTCTTCTAGCTACGTTAATCGGTTCTGAAAGGCACATGTAAGCAGTTTATATATTCTTTATTGCTGTTAAACATGAAGGCTACTGCACATCCGTCACATCACAGCAGTGAGTGAATTTTGCTTCGGGGAACTGCGGAAACATTTGAGGATTCACACCATGCCTAGCACTTGAATGTAACTGCAAAAATTACCCGGTGAAGATAAAGGTACATAGTTATCAGCCAAGTTTGGTTTGGTTTGGTTTATGGGGGTTTAACGTCCCAAAGCGACAGGCTATGAGGAACGCTGTAGTGAGGGGCTCCGGGAATTTCGACCACCTGGGGTTCTTCAACGTGCACTGACATCGCACAGTACACGGGACTCTAGAATTTCGCCTCCATTGAAATTTAACCGCCGTGGCCGAGATCGAACCCACGTCTTTCGGTCCAGCAGCTGAGCGCCATAACCACTCAGCCACCGCGGCGGCCTCAGTTATCAGCCAAGTAGCAATGGTATTTCGCTAAGTGCGAGTGTTCATTCTAGTGGCTGGAGCATGCATGTTCTCGCGCCGCGCTCGGCTCGCAGGCCATAGCACGCGGCGCAGGACAAGAAAGAGGAAGTTGGGCTAGGCCACCGCAGCGCGAAAAGCGCAAATAAACAGTTCGAACCTCAACGCTGTCGGAACTGGTTCTTCCTCGCCTTAGCCCGGACAGATTTGGCGACCCGGCTTCGAACATGCAACCCCATCATCCTACATGGATTCCCCTGGGTCTTCCGCCCTTCCTACCGGCGGCGACCCGTCCCAGAAAGCTCAGCCTCTCGGTGCTTCGGTGGCCGCGTTCCAGATAGTCAGCCTGCCGCCATTTTGACCCAATAGGCCCTGTGCCTGGCTCCTGCAAGTTGAGGCGCATTTCCAGCTGCGACGTATCACCAGCCAGGAGACCAAGTTCCTCCACCTCATGTCGTGCTTGCCCCCTGACATTGCTGAGGACTTAGTGGACGTCATCAGCTCGCCGGACTCGGCTCGACCCTTCGACACGTTGAAGGCTTCTATCATCGACCGCAAGTCAGCGTCCGAGCGCAGCAAACTCCAGCAGCTCTTCAGCTCTACAGAGCTTGGTGACAGCCGCCCTTCACAGCTCCTCCATCACATGCGCCAGCTTCCGGGAGACTACGCTGCTCAGCACGACCCATTTCTGCGTGAGTTGTTCCTTCAGCATCTTCCCCAACACGTGGTCTCCATCCTTGCAGCTGCGGGTGATGTTTCATTAGACAAGCCAACTGAACTCGCTGAACGTGTTGCGGACTACTCACGGCTCCCCAACATCAGCTCTGTGACCAGTCCGCCTCCAACTACTGCCGCAGACTCCCAGCTTGCCAGCATCGAATGTCGACTTGATGCTCTTGCCAGGCGGCTCGATGTCCTCGCGCCTTTGCCATGCCGTTCTCCGCCGAGGTTCAGGCCACGCCACCGCTCCCCGGAATCCCAACCATCCGACGCGCAGCCAGCCACCTCGCCCTCGGCTGTCTGCTGGTACCACCGAATTTTCGGCAGCTCTGCCCGCAAGTGCACACACCCATGCTCCTGGTCGGGAAACGCTGCGACCAGCCAGTGACGTGGCAAGTGGTGCTGGTGGACGGACATGACACCTCTTTTACGTCTCGGACAAGATTACTGGCACTCGTTTCCTGGTCGACACAGGAGCACAAGTCAGTGTCATAGCGGCCTCTTGGGCAGATCGCTGTCGCAAAACGAGCAGACCTCCGCGCTCGAAGCGATCAACAACTCCCCCATTCGCACGTACGGCCAATGGTCCCTGATGCTTAACCTCGGATTGCGCCGCACATTTCGCTGGATCTTCATTGTCGCTGACGCCTCACAAGTTGTTCTCGGCGCGGACTTCCTCGCTTTCTTCAACCTAGCCGTCAACATGCAAGCTCATCGCCTTATAGATCTCAGCACGCACCTCTTCGTCAACGGCGTACTCTCCACCACTGCGGCGACAGGGCTTCGCGCTCTCGTCCCTGTTTCACCAAATTCGAAATTTCTGGCTGATTTTCCCAACCTCACAATGCCGCATACCAGAGAGTCACCGGTGAAGCACTCGATCACTCACTACATTGTGACTTTGGGACCTCCGGTGTTTGCTCGCCCTCGGCGTTTGTCAGGAGAACGCCTCACTATAGCTCGCCGCGAGTTCCAACATATGCTGGAACTCGGCATAGTACGCCCTTCCTCCAGCAACTAGGCATCGCCACTTCACATGGTGCCAAAGAAAGATCCGGGTGACTGGAGACCATGTGGAGATCTCCGCGCCCTCAACGCTCACACTTTACCAGACCGCTATCCACTTCCTCACATACAGGAGTTCACATCAAATCTGGCTGGGTGCACGATTTTTTTTAAAATTGACTTAGTGAAGGCTTATCATCAAATTCCTGTGGAACCGGCTGATATTCCGAAGACAGCCATTACCATACTGTTCAGCCTCTTTGAGTATGTGCGGATGCCTTTTGGCTTGAGCAACGTCGCACAGACTTTTCGGCGAGCTATCGAGGACACGCGAGGCCTCGATTTCGTGTTTGCTTACATCGATGATCTCCTCGTAGCAAGTTCATCCGGTATTGAGCATGAAGCTCATCTGCACGCCCTCTTCCACCGACTGGATGAATATGGACTCGTTATCAACCCGAACAAGTGCCTCTTTGGCGTAGCTACAATTGAGTTCCTCGGCCACCTTGCCACTCCACAGGGCATTCGGCCTCTCGACAGCAAAGTCAAGGCCATTTAAGATTTTCCCGCCTCCACGTCACTCAAAAAGCTCAGAGAATTCTTGGGCCTTCTGAACTTACATCGCCGCTTTCTCCCGAAGTGCGCCTCTTTCCTGAAGCCCCTGACCGACCTTTTGGCTACAAAAAAAGATTCTGCTGCGCCACTGGAGTGGACTGATGACGCTGCCGCTGCATCTGCTGCTGCCAAGAAGGCGCTCGCAGATGCCACTTTGCTCATACATCCAGTTCCTGATGCTCCAATGCGTCTCGTCACCGACGCCTCGAGCATTGCCGTCGGCGCAGTTCTCGAGCAGCACATCTTTAGTTGGCAGCCCCTCTGTTTTTTCTCCCAAAAGCTGAAGCCACCTGAGACTAAATACAGCACCTCTGGTCGAGAATCACTCGCTGTGTACCTTGACTTCAAGAACTTTCGTCACTTCCTAATGAATCAGGACTTTCACGTCATCATGGACCACAATCCCTTGACGTTTGCCTTCCAAAGGAACCACAGCACCTACACTGCACGCGAGAAGCGCCAACTATCTCAGAGTTTACAGTGGATCTCAGCCACGTCCATGGCCTGGAGAATGCTGCTGCTGATGCGCTTTCCCGTGTTAGTGCCATGGCATCCTAATCACCAGTGGACATGGAGGAGCTTGCGGCTGCACAGCACAATGATCCAGAGCCGCAACGTCTTCGCTCCTCATCTACATCCCTGTCCTTCGGCGAATGCCCACTGCCGTTTTCCTCACGGTTCATTACGTGGGAGACATCCACTGGCGTCTCGCGCCCCTACATACCTTTGGCTTTCCGTCGCACAATTTTTGAAAAACTGCACCGCCTGAGCCCCCCTGGTATTCGTGCTACGCAGAAGCTGATCACATCTCGTTTCCTTTGGCCACGCATCAATGCCGACGTCCGCCGCTGGGCATGAACCTGCCTTCACTGCCAGCGCGTCAAAGTTCACCGGCATACCGTCACACCTGTCTCTCCTTTTCGGCCGACTGATGCACGGTTTTCCCACGTTCACATAGACATTGTTGGACCACTCCCGTGATCACGTGGGGCCTCTGATCTGCTTCCCTGTGTGGACCGTTTCACTTGCTGGCCCGAGGTGTTGCCCATTGCTGACACTACAGCCGAAACCGTTGCTTTGGCCTTCATGGCCGGCTGGGTCTCTCGTTTCAGCTGCCTGCCTGCCGTCACCAGCGACCGCGGCCGCAAGTTTCAATCGGCCCTGTTTACTGCTCTTGCCAATATTCTGGGCATTCGCCACACGCATACAACCGCCTATCATCCTTCAGCCAATGGCATGGTGCATCGACAACTGAAGGCTGCCCTTACCACTTATCAGCCGAGGGAACGCTGGTCCGACCACCTTCCCCTCGTCCTCTTGGGTATTCGCTCGGCACTGAAGGCTGGCCTCGCCAGCTCTTCTGCTGAGCTAGTCTACGGCGTTCCCCTGAATCTCGCTGGGGAATTCCTCTCTCCTTCCTCCCCTCCGTTAATCCGTGACGTTTCCACCTACATCCGAGACCTACACAACACATTTTGCCACATTACTCCTGTCACCTCTGCAGCCCATCACCCTCAGTCCGTGTTTGTCAGCCAGGACCTGGCCTCCTGCACCCATGTCTTCATCCGCCATGACCACGTCCATCCAACCCTCACGCTGACCTACAATGGACCGTACCGCATCCTCTATCGTGCGCAGAAGACCTTCACGTTAGACGTCAACGGCCGTGAAGACGTCGTGGTTGCTGACCGCCTCAAACCAGCCTACGTTGCCACTCCTACGCCCGTTGGCCCTACACTCGCTCTCGCTTCGACTGCACCACCATTGTGCGCAGCTTCCTCCAAGCACATCTGCTGCGTGAATCCTGTGGCTTCGATCTACGGGGGAACCCTGTAGCGACCCTCGCGCCGCGCTCTGCTCACAGGCCATGGCACGCGGCGCCAGACAAGAAAGAGGAAGTTGGGCTAAGCCACCGTAGCGTGAGCAGCGCAAATAAACAGTTCGAACCTCAACGCTGTCGGAGCTGGTTCTTCCTCGCCTTAGACCCGACATTCTCTTGCGCTTATAGGCTTTTCAATGTCTGTTTTATCCGAAAGCGCAGAAATTAATTTTTTTCTGTTAACTCCCACCTCACTAAATTTTGTCTATGACTGTACGAATAAACCAAGCATGCTCATTCTCAAACTCGGTTTAATGAATATACGAAACCAAATCATCTAATTAGCTCCACCATCCTTCAGACAACCGACGTAGTAACACATTCATATTATTCGATGAAGGCGACACACAAAAAACTCTTCTGTATGTGCAATGTCAGTACACAAACAATAAAACACCAGGTGGTTGAAATTAATCCAGAGCCCTCCACTACAGCGTCTCTCATAGCCAGTGTCCAACTTTGGGACGTTAAAACCAACATACCACACCAAACATCAATGTTATTTTGCCCATCAATTTTCAGTGTAGTGAGAGTCAGATGTTTATTCACTCCTAATCAACCAGGAAACCATAAAAGAAAACATGAGGTTTAAAAACTTGAATTTCAAATACTTCATTTCTAGGTAAACTATATGGTTAAGCATCGACCCAAACTGCTTGACAAAATTAATCGATTTTGTGCTGCACATGCATGCCCACGTTTTCCTGCATGTACATGCCGACTAACTCTCATTCGCATAGTAAGCGGTTATATGCTTTCGGTTCTTTCAAAACCCCAATTTATAAAGATATGGCACTTGCCCATGAGACATTCTGGGTTATCTTTCCATCGCATACGAATTGACCACTTTGGAGCATTCTCAGGACGCAGATCACTGCAATGCAAAAAAAAAGAAGCAAAATAACCCCAGTAAGCAACACGTTATTACAAACAATTCAAAAATAGTATAATTACGGATTTTAAGTACTTACCTATAGACATCATTGTCTACAACCACATCCTCTGGAATTGAGGGCCAGGTAACAGAGAGCTGCATCTCACTAAATGTTAAAAAAAAATGTTCCCATTAAGACAGAACCTCACCAGAGCATTGGCAAATATTGGGGAAAGGATTTCTTGTGCACTGATGAATGCCTGAGTTCAGTAGTTGAACTTGACACAAGGTGGCATTTCTAGGTTTTGCATCCTCATATCACAATTTCTACAAACATTGTTAACACAAATACAACAGTAGAATAGAATGATTGTTCCAGGAGCTCTAAAGTGTGGTGGGCATTTGAAAGGAGAAGCTTTTGTACAGGGTGTTCCGTATTTATCTGTCCGCGATGTATTAGTGCTCAACTACAGACCACAAGGTAGCTTAAGATAGTGTTTTTTTGTAAGGAATTTGCCATTGGAACTTTTCTGGATTGTCCGGAATCTGCAAATAACTGCAGTTGTCTGCGCGCAGTTTTCGTCGGCGCGAGCAGAGCAGCAGATTTGACAGGCTGCGCCATCTGGGGTACTGCGAGACCTGCCCCAGCTCCAAGCAGGCACATTGGTTGCCTCACAGTTCGCCAGATGGTGCAGCCTCTCAACGTGGCTAGTCCGCTCGTCTTGACAAAATTCTGCGCGCTGATGACTACAGTTTTTCGCCGATTCCAGGCAATCCAGGCAAGTTCTGATGTTAAATTATTTACCAGAAAACGCAGACTATCATAAGCAACACTGCGGTCTGTGATCGAGGCCAACTAGTCCAGTTTGTGCAGGAGAAAATTTTACAGTCCGGGCAGATAAATACGGCACACCCTGTACAATTACTTCTATTGCAGAGACCACAACTGTAATGCAGCAATGAAGTTAGAAAACTCTGAAGCAGAGGTCTAAAATTGCATATGACACAAACACAGCCCCAAGTGATATACTATTGCAATGCGCCAAGCAAAAGCTTGCATGGTACAGCAAAGCGCAAAAACGTCCTTTCCTTTCCTTATGCAGGCTTTGCGAGATGCTTTACCAAGAAAATGACCAGTCACAAATCCAAAACAGCAACTCCAGAAAATTACAAGCTTCAATAGTTTTCCAGGAACTGAGCTAGCCAGCATTACTTAAGGACTGTGGTGTGCAACCCAGACTGAACACATTAGGCTTTCGGAATTATGACTATGCACATCCACATTCATACATGACCTGTGAGATGAGTTGTGGTTCAAGCTCACATCCCAATGCTGTGCACAGCCAGCAATTCCTAAACCACAGTGCCCGAAGTATTTCAGGTGGTATGATGACGGCTTCGGAGGTTCCAAACTTCAGTTGGTACTCTCTTTAACCCCCTTGAAATGGCATTACTGTGACCACCGCTGCCCACACCAGAACCAGAGACTGTTCCACACTGTTTACATAATGTGATGCTATATATTCTGGCTCTGCAAAGCTAACTAAATGTGCTAGGCCAATAATGCTACGTGTTTATGACATTTTTATCATCATTCAACATCTGGGTTGCATGCCAAGCTACAACAGGTGCTTATTTTTAGAACGAAATTGCTCTTGATTGCAATGTTTCCAATCAGTCCACCTTTAGCCACAATGCACAGGCCCCATCATGGCAGCACGTGGTAAGTGAGCATAATAGCTGTCTATTCTACCATTCCCCCAATGCATTACCCCTCCCACTTCCCAATTTCTACAACACATGAGAAAGAGGCAAGGCAAAAGCTCTGCGCACAAGCAGCCATTCCTAAATAATGACAGCTGCACAGTGGTGGGCTCCATCGCATTGCCTGTGTTAGCAGCAAACACAGCTTGCAAACTAAGCCCACTTTAAACAACAAACTACTGGCACCGGGGAATTGAAACCACACAGCTGAGGCAGCAGCGATGGCAAGCAATGCTACAAAAGCTTTTATGGTTTTTATGGTTTATGGGGTTTAGCATCCCAAAGTGGTTCGGGCTATGAGCGACGTCGTAGTGAAGGGCTCCAGGAATTTCGACCACCTGGGGTTCTTTAACGCGCACTGGCATCGCACAATACACGGGCCTCCAGCATTTCACCTCCATCGAAACATGACCGCCGTGGCTGGGATCGAATCCGCGTCTTTCGGGTCAGCAGCTGAGCATCATAACCACTGAGCCACAGGCATAAACTAGCGAGGCACTTGGGCTAGTTCAGGAACCATAATTAAAGGCACAGTGAGGAGAAAAGAAATTATGGGCAAGAGCATGGATTACATGACAAATCCCGACTGACAACAAACATTTATTTCCCACACAAAGAAAGATGAAAGGGAAGACAGGAAGCAAAGATAAAGCAAACAAACAGAAAGAAACCAAACAAAAACACCAAACTGAAAGAACGGATCAAAAAAGAATGGTTCATGCTGTGCAAAGCCAATTCATATCCGGTTGTTTTTTAGTAATCAACCGGATATGAATTGGCTTTGCACAGCATGAACTATTCTCATCATTGGCAGCACGTGGTAAGTGAGCATAATAGCCGTCTATTCTACCATTCCAATGCATTCCCCCCCCCCCCCCCCCCACCCCTTCCCAATTTCTGCAACGCATGCGAAAGAGGCAAGACAAAAGTTCTGCTCACAAGCAGCCATTCCTAAATAATGACAGCTGCACAGTGGTGGGCTCCATCGCATTGCCTGTGTTCGCATTTATTTAACCTAATTTAATAAATTTACTTATTTGTTCAATTTATTTATTTAACTACCATTTATTTCTCACACAGAGAAAGATGAAAGGGAAGACAGAAAGCAAAGATAAAGCAAACAAAAGGCAAGAAAGCAAACAATAACACCAAACTGAAAGGACGGATCAGAAAATAAAAAAAAAAACATCGACTGCAATGCATTATCTGTGCGAACTCACCAAAAAAACTTGCAAACTGTTGGCACTATGAGTGCCAAACGGGTGGCACAGAAAAACGACAGCTATAGCAGAAAACTAGCAGCGATAGTGGGCAAGGCGATGGATTTGAAAGTTAATAGAAAGAGGCTGCAGTAGAGCAACAGAGGCTGCCTTTGTGCATCGTCTTTTTGTTGAATTTCCTTTTTTCCCTTTCAAGTTTTGCTTCATGTGAAAAAAACGTTAGTCATCAGTCAGCTCTTGTACTGAGCTCCTCACTCTTGACTGTCATCTCTCTTGTGCTCTGCACTTCTACGCACTGAAGAAAACAGGCTGAAGTGGTGCGGGATGGTGGCACAAAATGTATACTTGGAGGGGTAACAAGGAGGAGGGTGGGAGCAGCTAAGAACCTGTTGCCAGGTAGAAAGAGTATGGCTGAGGCAGTGGTGGGGAAAGGAAGAAAAATAAAAGGAAAAGAAAAACAAAGTGATGGAACGAAAAAAAGGAGAAGAGAAAACAAGGTTTGCTGGGCCTTTGAGCCAAAGCAGATGAAACCTTGGCTTACTTCCAAGTCACTACACACTATTGGAACCAGACAGTCACCTCGCTATGTACCTCCTCACCCCTTAACCTCGGTTGCAGAAAAGCTACTCAAAGCAGGTAAA
Organism: Amblyomma americanum; assembly: GCF_052857255.1. Classification (NCBI taxonomy): domain Eukaryota; kingdom Metazoa; phylum Arthropoda; class Arachnida; order Ixodida; family Ixodidae; genus Amblyomma; species Amblyomma americanum. The sequence continues at coordinate 92,757,148 of NC_135497.1, forward strand.
ACATGAATGCAATTGATGCAGTGAGCCCAATTAAATAATAGTAAAAGAGTGACCATAGTCTCCTACACTCAAAGCTTTCCAATCCTTTGAAAAGAATTGGATGACATGCAAACAAAAACATTGATTTCCACACCCAGTATGCTACCTAAGCTTTGCAACAGTGCAAAATTTGCCCTTACAATATAATGAGCAGGAAGTTACCAATGCTCACCTTGGGACTCACAGCAACCAAACTCTGCTTAGAGAGGAAATAACTTCAAAGACAACTGTGTCAGTTTGTTTTAATTTATTCGCACTAACAAGAAAAAGCATTTCTCAGTGTAAACTTAAACAACATGCTACTTAGAATTTTCAAGGTACTGATAATTTCTGTCATTCCATGCTTTTTCCTCTTCTGTTCCATAATATTTTTCTTTTCTCCTCTCTTCCTCTTTCAACAATATTTGCTGTTAGGCTAGTTGGTCTTCCGTGATCTATGATGAACCAGCCCAAATAGACAATAGAGACTAAGGTAGAAAGAGGATGTCTCGATGTCGTCCTCCTTCTATTCTAGTCCATCATCATTTAAAGCGAAAGCTTTACTGGTCATGGCGGTGCCGTGCTCTCACAAGTGCTCTCACAATGCGTGCCACGGTTATTTCTCTCTCTCTCTCTCTCTCTCTCGCCCCCTAGTCACTACTGCGCATGCCCCACTGTTCCACTGCTGCGCACCACGCCTTTCCTCAAAATCCAACTTTCAATTTCCTCTTTCTTCTTTCCCTCCCTCCTTTATCCCTTCCTTTATGATGACACATGAGACGGTTACTGTGCCATTTCCTTTCCTCAAAAACCAAACAAAACAAGTGAGCCGACCTGGGTTCATAGAGTTCATTGGCGTTGACAACTTTGCAAAGGCCGTTCATTTTCATGAAAGGAAAGGTGCACAATCGGCTCCGTGAGTCAGTGGAGACCTCAATCTCGCTTTCATGTACGTGACGCTGGTGTCCAACTGCAAAAGCCTGCTTTGATTGAGTTCCGCACACTGGATAAGCAGCGCACCCTCCCTGCCACCCTGGGAGGTGGCATGCAGTTAGCGGTTGGTCGCAACAGATTGATCACCAAATGAACGCTGCGGTCTAGCTATTGCTGCAGTGCCGCATGTCAGCCACAACGCTGTCAGTACTAATGCATTCAGAGCAGAGCGCACGCCTACTCGAGTCCGGACGTGACACTCTGTGGTGACGCTGCCGAGATCGGGCAGAAGCTAGACAGAAAAGGGAAGGACACATGCCTTTGTTGCCTTTGTCCCCCTGTCGCGAAAAACCCACTCCCGTACGCTCACTACGCGCTGTGCACAGTTCAGTCATTGATTGCTAGCAAGCATGTGACCGTATATTTATGTCGTCATGGATCGCAAGCATGCTAGTGTTGCTTGACTGCCCCATGGTTCAAGAGAACTTTTAAAAATTCAATTACAAATTACTCGCTGCACCAAATGAGCTCATATTTTGCACAGTTGCTCCGAGATGAAGAGCAAACAAAATGCAATAAATAGCTTGAGTATGAAAAATGGTGTTAAGGTTTCAAAAATGGGGTGCACAAATTATGCAAAGATTTTCCAAACAAATCTTCCTCAAAGCTTCGCAAAGGTCATAATGTGCAATATATACTGTATATTTGCCATATACTATATGTTCATTCCCCAATTCGCACCCCTCGCTGGTCAAAAAAAGTTTACTCCAAATATAGGACGCATACCCACTCCCGCTCCGCACCATGTTATGCAGTTCCCCACGGGATGGCACGCGGCGCGTCCCTAGCTCCTAGCTCAAAGCAGTAAATACACAACGATACAGTCGCAAAGCCAGCAGTCAGTGGGAAATGAAAATAAAAGTCAATAAAATGATGCTCTCGAGTGCGGCTCAGGTGACTAGTGGCAAACTGAACAGCAAAAGGTTCGGTAGTTATGGATTCTGGTGTATGCCGGGAAAGCAACCGCCAGCATGAGGGTGAATGGTGCGTAGTTTGCGCCTTCGCTACTCACACCTTTTGCAGCCGCACACAGCGGCACGGCTGCACCACTCTTCCCAAGCCTGCCTTGAGTGCACCTGTGTGCATGCTGGTGGTCCGGCGCAGCAGGGAGCGTAAAATAAAGCGTAGTTTTTTTTGTTGATAAACCCGGGTAATAAATTAGGGGTGCACAAACTATGCAAGGGTGCAAATTACACAAGTAACTACAGTAAGCACTCACGAGATTGGATCCTCCAAGGCACCAAATGGCAATTTTCCAAGTTTAAGATTGCCAATGTCAAACCAGTCATTTGTAACATCTGAAAAGAAGTAAAACAAAGGTTATTCAAGCAGCCAGCCATCTCTACAACTACATGTGAAATCCATCAAGTTACTAAACACCTATAAGTGACGAGCACTGACCACATCTCTCTTCTCAACCAACTTTTGCTTCAACAAAGTGCACAGCCATCAGGCACTCTTATTAGCGAACATTATCTTGACAGCCCACATTTGGAGCACATCCCATTTCTTTTCTGTATATAGTGAAACTACAGACAGAAGACAAAGCATCCTATCTCGATTCAGTGACCGGTTTTTGTAACTCTGTAACTGACGCCAACCAAATATAATAAAGTACATGGAGGAAGCAATCTAAAAGTGCTGGTGGAGAACTGCACTAAGGCACTCAGTATACATACACAATGGCTTTCAGCAAGCACAGTACGCACCAGGCGGGAGTTGGGGCCATGAAGCTGGAGACCAGTCTTGAAGCATGTAGGTGAACCTAATGGTGAGCTGAATAGGTGTTGGACTCTGCTGTGAAGCATATGACTGTAAAATAAAAAAAAAACCCCAAAGTGCTTCAAATATGATCGGCGATACTTTAAATACAGCTTGTCAGATTTGTTCAGATATACAGGCTGTTCCGAATTACTAAACACACGCCATAAGATGCTCCTCCCAGCTTAAATGGTGAGTTGTTCAAGCTAAAATTTCACACAGAAATGGCATTTGGTCAGCAGAATTGTTTTCTGCTACATCTATTTGGGGTTCCTGCCTGAATAAATAAAAAAAAGAGTCAGATATTCACATCGTCTGCAGCGATAACTGAACAAAACAAGCCATTACCTCAGTGACTGCACCAGTGGCGCCATCTCGTTTGTTGGCCATGGCGATTTGGCAAAAAAGAGGGTAGGGGGCGTTTTGCAGCAGGTTTGATGATGCTTTTTCAACTGCTTATAAATGATCACAAAAAACTCAGTTTGGCCAAAACTTCACTAAATTCCGAGTCTTAGATGAATAAGCGTTTCAAAACCTCCTGCAAAACACCCCCCTCCATTGCTGAATCTCCACGGCTGACAGTCAAGATGGCACCACCGGTGCAATCACCGAGATGACAGTTTGTTTTATTTCGTCGCCGCCACAGATGATGCGAATATCTCATTTTTTTTTATCGATTCAGGCAAGTACCCCGAACAAATGTAGCATAAAATAATTCTGCCGAGCAAATTCCATTTATGTGAAAAATTTGCGCTCGAACAATTCATTAGTTTAGCTGAAAGAAGCATTCTACAGAGCACATTAAACTGCGGAACACGCTGTATGCAGTGCAACCTCATTAGACGTGCTCATTCAGACAGCTAAAAAGAAAAAAAATAAAGAGGCTAAAAGAAATTACAAAAAATCAAGATCAAAACCTTATTTCACAGCATGACAGATTTTAATGTAGGCAAATTATGAATACAATTTTAACAAATCCTGCGGTTTAAGATGCAGAACAACATGCCTCTGAACAGCCAAGTCCGAAGAGGCTTTTGTAAGAGTACTATCTTAGATATAGGGGCCTCCACGATATTTTTTTTTTTTTCAGTATTGCACAAAATATCAAGAAGCGGGTGCTGAATCTTGGAGCAAAATGGATCTTTGATCAAGCTCAACGGCTTACTTTGTTGATTAAGAAGTCCTTCTGTAGAAACATTAGGACTTGATTTTTGCCATGTTTTTTAATGTAAACTATTCCGGGACGTAAATAAGAATGAAAAAAAAGCAGAGGAAATCATGCTGGCAGCAAAACACAAAACAAGCAAAAGAAATCTTTGTCCTTTACCACACACCTTGTAACATACATCGGTAGCACATGGTGTTGTAAACATGCACCAAAACAACTGGTGTGGGGAAGCGGCTATAACCTCGTCAGACCCGAGCAAAAGTTCAGCCTGTCAGCATTAATTCAAATACATATCTCAAGTCTTGGCAGTTCTTCGAATGTGAACACATAAACTGGCAGTCGTAAGTCCAACAGTTCTTCTTTTATGAGTTTTCTCCATGCTCTCTGCTATGGGCCTCTGGGCCTACATAAACATGCAACGTTTCATGGTGTATATTTAGTTAAATACATGCACGGCAGAATGCGTATTTAAATAAGAATTACAAGTAATCTTGTGGAAAAGTGCGAGGAACTTGGGAGCTGTTTGGCAGCTGGGGCAGAAATCTGGTTTACACAAATCCATCAACTTGAGAAGCTGCTCAGAGCGCCCCCTATCACTTCACACTTTGTAAAAACCTGACTACGTGGGGGTAAAGCAAGTGCTGTGTGATTTCCAATGACATTTAGGTATCAGGAGTGATGCATTTTTAAAGGATTCCATAAAAGATAAATGTGCACTTGATTCTACACTGGGTCTGACTAGGATGTGACATCTCATGCCACCTAACTTCCACTATATGAATGAGAGGCCATGACTTGCTTCAGTTTAGCTCTACTAGTATATAAACTCCACTGGCATACAAATATGAGGCCAACAATGTGGTATTCGGTTCTGGAAACCACATACCATACACAATGTGATGCTCATACCCATAGGCATGTGCAGAGGGGGGGCGTAAATTTTGTACCATATTGCTCCCAGCTACCCAGAAGACATGAAAAGGCACTACCATGAACTTTGGCCTTTCCCTAATGAAGAGATCTGTGCATGCCTATGCTCGTACCAAAACTCAGCACAGGTGCTTTAAAAAAACTTCTATTGCAATTAATGGCAGCAAAAGCAGCATTCTTGCACTTGCTGGTCCTCAAGAACGAAAGCAGTTTATGAGTCATATTTGTACAGATTCGCTAATCAGTCAATTCATTTTTCAGTTAATGCAAAGTAATGCTTCTTGGTTGGTTTGACTCTTGCGCCTCAGAAAGATTAGTAATAACAGCTTTCTTAAGCAGTCTAACCACAGGCATGTGCAGAGAAGGGGAAAGGGGGACCTACAGGCACGAGGGAGAGAGGAACAAATTTTGTCCCACATTGTTCCCTGCTACCCAGAGGACATGAACAGCTGCTGCCATAAACTTTGCCCCCTCCTTAATGGAGGGATCTCGGAATGCCTACGACTCTAACTGAAATGTTTCAGATATCTACTCCGGCACCACTGCATGACCAATGCTGATGGAACCAATAAAAGGCCAGCTCATCACTGCCACTGAGAAAAACAGAAAAACACAGTAAAACTAAAATTAAAATTCATATAGTCCTGCACTGAGGTTCAAAAAATTAAGACAAACAATTTCATATATTTTTCTCACATCAAGCTACAGAAGCTAAGCTAGACATGGTGAAAACTTTAGGCAGGCAGCCTTTCCATCTGTGAAAAATTGCCATTTAGTTATTTATTTATTTATTTACGAAATACTGCAGGCCGAAGCCCAAGCAGGAGGGGCATACATGAAACGTAAAAAGGAAATTTAACAGGAAGCATATATAAAAGAAAAGCACAAAAATTGTTGCACAGGAAGTAGAATATTGTTGGAGTAGAAATTATACGGTAGAAAAGGCACTGGGGTACTGAAGAAAAGAGCGAAGTACAGAAGTACAGGCATGAAATTCTGCATATAACCATATATTGATACATAAATTCAGCAAACATATATTGAAAAGGATCAAGGAGTAGAACAGATTTCGGTGAATTTTTTTGTACCAGAGTGGAACAGCAAGCCTTAGTGAGCACGCCTGTCCCACTCAATGTCACTGAACGATTACTTATTTCATTCCTTGAGCAATCAAACCTTATGTGTTGCTGAGCATCTTTTTTACTGACTATCTATCGTTGCACATCTTCGTCTAGATGTTATTTTTCCTGATTCTGGTCCTTGCCAAGTTAGCCCCTCTTGGCTGCTTGCCCATCTTCTGCAGCCAGTCGCTCCTGATACCTCCTCGAAGACCTTTTCACAGCCTCGATCATGTCTTGCTTGATTAAAATTGTAGAAGCATCTTGGCCACACCTTCTAGTAATTAATGTAATGGTGCAGAGGCAATTTATGGTTGAAAATGATAGTTGGCTGTGTTCTTGCAAACACTTGCAAATATTATGCAAGGAACTGTCTCTCAGTTTCGAGAGTGCCATGTTTTGTCTAATTTGTCAGCAACACATACCAACATGTCATACTCCATTTTTCCTATACGCAAAATTCATGCATAGCCTACCAACTTCCCCTTGAAGAGTGACAACAGGCCAGACACGTTGCTGCAAGGCTTGGGTACGTGGTTCAGGTGCACCATCTCAAAGTGCGTCGTCAATCCACCGCCAACACATACACCAAAGCATAGTCGTTCTTGCGGGTGGTGTACCTGCACAAAAGCTGGTAGCGAACTGCCACCCATAAACTTATTTAGAAACGCCCACACTCACCGCTGGAACTGACCACAGATTTCGCTAATTATAGTAAGGTTAGATTCACAAAATTTGAGGGGTACATGACGAATATTTCATTTAAACGGTGCACTGGAAAACAAAAAAGACGAAAGCTTCCCTGCTTAGAAGCTTGAGGTAATCTTGCAATGGCAATGTGGAAGTTATGCCCTCAGTTGCATTTCGCTATTTCTTCAAGAATATAAAAATGGGTTTTTATACATGTAGGCATGTCCTTTTATGCTGCAAGCACTACATGATGGAGGTAAGTACAGTAAATCCTTGGCATTACAAAAAGTCAAAGGGGCGTTGAGGAAAACTCAATTCAATCCCTGTTCCCAGGAAAATGAAAATGAAAACTGGTTTCGAGGAAAAGAAGGGAAGCAGTAACTGTTTCACATATCTCAGTGGACACCCGAACCACGTCGTAAGGGAAGGGATAAAGGAGAAAGTGAAAGAAGAAAGGAAGATAGAGGTGCCGTAGTGAAGGTCTCTGGTAAATAATAAAAATAAGCAAACTTCAACTGTTTGGTTTTCATGGCCTGTTGACATACATTCAGCATCAAAAAATGTATGTATCAGTGATGAATTCAGAGTTGAAAATGGGCAATTTTTTTCCATGACTCATATTAAACTCCTGATGTCAATGAAGACATCGAGAGCATTAAGCACTCTGAGATCACTGGCTAGACATGGATGGTGGTGTGGCCAAGCCTGAGAGGTTCGCAAACACGAATTACTACTTTCGCTACCATGCCACAGGCCATAGGTCATATATGACCGACGTTTTAACCCTGCTGCCAAGAATTCAAGTCGGTACTCTTTGGTTTCAGTTTTGTTTTTTTCACTTTCTAACACGAAAACGAGGAGGCAACATTAAAATTGAACCTTTGACCAGACGCCGACCGACAGACGGCGTTCATGGAATCTGTTTCACCACGCGGTCCTCATAGGCGAAAGGCTACACCGAGCACTTCGGTTGGTTCTGATGCAGTATTTTTTTTTTAGAGTTGGACAACAATGTGGAATGATCAGAATTCAGTTTCAATAGCGAGACCATCTCAGAGGCCCGGGACATCAGCATGCGCTCGCATATGTTTCGTTTTGTCGTTCACGTTGTGTTTTACGTAGTACACTTAATTTGTAAATGACAAGTGCTTTTAATTGGTGTTTTAGAGTCTTCGCAGCATACTGCCAAGATATTTTACCGAATATGCCAGCAGAATTTTGGTTATGACGATGTCAAGGAAGGCTGCACCTAGTTTTAACCTATAGAACCAATTTGCTACAAACTGAAAAAAAAAAAAAAAAAAAAAATTGGCTGTCGTTTAGCTCTGGTTAAACCTGGAGTGACGCGATAGCTACAGCTGGCCGAGTGGAACTTGGTCACGTGACCAACCACGTGACGAACCACGTGATCAGCCATGGCGCCGCGCCGCAAGCAGCTGCTCCGCACCACGTGACCAACCACGTGACAGCGTGGCGGCGCAGCCACAGGGTGGCGCGCTGCCACGCTGATGGCTCGAAATGCTATCGTAATGTAGCTATCTCTGTGGTGCCGGGTGCCACCGGGCGAGGCGCTCTGTGTGCGGGAGTGCCTTCAGGGAGCACTGACAGAAACTGACGCTTGCTTGCATGGCCTAGGTCTGTCGCTGAGCGCAGACAAATCGGTAGCCATGGCTTGGGATTCGCGCTCGTGAACGCGCCTTGCGCCACTGTCACTGGACAGGACTTCGATTCTTTAGCGCAAATCGGTGCGGTACCTTGGCCTGGACATCGACCAGCGCCTTTCCCTCCGCCACGCTGCAACCAAGGCCTGTCTGCTGATGAAGAGGATCACCGCCGCCGTGCACAAGCTCACCGCTCAAGGCCAGGGCATCTCCCAGCAAGCCGCGCTGCGACTATACAACGCTGCAGCATTGAGGCCGGCACTCTGCGCAGTGCCGCTCGTCTCGGTGCGCAAACCGTGCTGGAGAAAACTGGAGCTCCAGCAACGAAGTCCCTGCGTGTGTGCCTCGGCCTGCCAAAAAATTCCCAGTGCGCCGCAACACTGGCCGTGGCAGGATTGTGGCCGCTCCAGCTCCAAGCAGCGCGCAGGGCGTTGCATCACATAGACCGGCTCCATCGCGCACCGGACAGCAGCTCGCTACTGCAGCGGATACGCACGCACCCACGCTCACGAATGGGTGTGGCGCTGCAGGAATACGAGCTCCTAACAGAAGCCCCCCCCTACAGCCCCTGCCCGCCCTGGCCTGCTGCCTCGGAGATACAGCGAGAGATCGTCGGCATCGTGGGAAAGCGGAGCACACCCCTCTGCGCTGTGCAGCAGCTGACCAGAGCCGTCATACACGAGGAGCTTCAGGACCATCTCCTCGTGTACACCGACAGCTGAGTGGTCCGCGACAGCCGCTCCCTCGCAGCGGCAGCTACCATCCCCACGCTGCGTCTGCACAGCCAAACACACGCCGCCTTCCTGGGCTCCTCCACCACGGCGGAGCTGATGGGGACCCAGCTGGGATTGGACCTGCTGCTCTCCTTCGTCCCTCCGCCACCCATGAGTGCTCTGCTATGCGACTCCGGCACCGCCCTCACCCGCCTGCAGTGCAACGGCCGTGGTACCCCACTAGAGCGCGGCATTCGCGCAAGCATCGAGTGCCTAGTGCAGAAAGGATGCGTTGTGCGTGCACAGTGGGTGCCCAGCCACTGCGGCATCGCTGGCGACGAGGAGGCCGACGAACTCGCGACGGCCGCACACCAACTACCTCCAAGTGATCTCCCCCTTGCGCTGGAGGACGCGAGTGCAATCATCCACGACCATCTCCGATGGCAGCACCCCGACCCACGCATCGCCAGCATCAACAGCTGCCGCGCTCTTTCACAGTCGCAACGCGCAATGATCCTCCCCGCGCACATCAACTGCATGTGGCCCGTGGAACGACGGGTGCGTCACGGACTCGCGACGAGTGATGTGTGTGATGGATGCGGTGCAGTGGAGACACTGGAGCGCCTGCTCCTTCGCTGTGCCGCGTTCGCTGACGCTCATTGTGATATGCTCACGGCCTACAGGGCGCTGGGCACACTTCCAGACTCGATCAAGACGCTATTGTGGCCGCAGGGCAGTGCGCGCACCCGTGAGTGAACCTTGGAGAGCCTCTGTGCATTTCTCGAACAGACAGGCTTGAGGTCCCGTCTGTTTTGCGCCAGGTAGTGACGCGCAGTGATTGAACGCTCCGCGTGCATTACCTCGGACGATTAACAGCTGGGCGCCCCACCCCAGCTGTTGTGTGCAAAGTGTTGTGCGCGTGTTTTTATTTTTATTTCTTTACACTGCACACGCGCGCGTCCTGGACCATTGTATTGCTATCCTTTGTAAATAGTGTATACATGACCACGTCTGTATCCTTTCTTGCTGTATCCTTCTTCTCACCCCCCCCCCCCCCTCTTTCATTTCACTTCTTCAAACTGCCTGCTATCCTTTATTTCCGCTGCCCCAGCTCAGGTGCCACCACCACAGTGATGGCAGATGCTGGGGTTAGCAAAAATCTTTTAACTTCCATTTTATTATTATTTTTATTAAACGCTTACTACTACTACTACTACTACTACTACTACTACTCTGCTATAAAAAGAAGAACAAAATTTAGAACAAGTGAAACATGCAGCATATTCCAGATCTATCTCCACTTCACGTCCTCACGCGACTTCTTTCTCTAGCGGACAGCCATCATATTCCCCAACTTGAAAGACCACGGAAAGTGCGGTAATTATGTATGAAGCTGAAAATGACAAGCATCGTAGCTAGGAACATGTGCAACATATTGTATATTTCAGTTCTTTGGTAATCAACTTCTGGCTTAGTGCAGCAGCTTAGTTTTGTTTTGCTTGTATTGTTTTTGTTATCAGCACATTTAACCAATATTTTTCTAAAGGTTTTGCACACACAAGTCTGGTGTTTTTTTCGTTCGGAAGTATAACCAATAAGCTACACCTGCCAACCTCCAGGCTTTCAAATTCGCAAAACCTCTGCGCGACTGGGAGGGGGGGGGACAAGCCAGCACACACTTTTTTTTTTTGATGTCGCGTTGCATCACCAGTGCACGATGCAATAGCACTGAAGCTTCTTCACACACAAACTACAAACAGCATGTGAAAAGCACGGAATTTCGTATTACGTCGACTGAATCGAAGGTAGCGTGCATTTGTTTCAGAGCCTTGCTGAGGCGGCAATTAAGCCGTTTTCAATAAACAAACAAACAAAAAACGTCCGTGACAACACAATCGTCATTATAAATTGCATGTAGCTCAACTATCTTACTGATAAGTGCAGCTTATAGCCACTGCCACTTCGATCTGGTGGCGAAGCTCCGAAAATGAAACTATGCGGCCAGACTCTCTATCCGCCTACCGCCGGGGGCCTGCCAATTGTCAAAATACCTGCAGTTGCACGCATGTCAGAGGGACGCCGATAAGCACTGTAACATGCAGTTCAGGCCTGGCGATGAATATTTGGGTGATCGGTTAGTTGAGCACGTCGTAGCGCGACACGGCACCACTTTGGGAGCCCGTCCAAATTAACCGAAGCCAGCCCCTGGCTGCCCGAATAAACGAGCTCCCGATGCCATAGTCTTTCACAGACGTTTGGTGGGACTGTGGGAGCAATCCAGAATATCGGAAATAACTGGGGTTAAGGAGTAGGAATAAATGCTTTTTGAGTTGGGTCGAATTAACTGTACAATGTTTGCAGCTGCTGCTGCCAATCGCACAGATGGTATACATATCCCTTTCTCGCAGCGGCACAAAGTTACCACCAGTAACGCGCGCGCGTGTGTGTGCGCGCACGCGGGGGGGGGGGGGGGGGGGGGGCGTGCGTTACAGAATTTCAAAATTTTATCACAAATAAAATTTATTTTCTGTAAGATTTCAGCAGGCAAGATTCGTGAAATCGTAAGACGGGTCAAAATTCTTACATTTTACTGAAAAATCGGAAGAGTTGGCAATGTGCCTTACATTAGGCACTTCTTGAAGAAATAATTTTTATTTAAAACACTCAAAATTGGTCATTCTGTTTGCAGTAAGGAAAGAGTTAACGTTGTCACACTTTGCTTGTGAAAATGGACTCTAGAAGCAACACCTGTATTTCATTTTTCAGTGCTTTTGGCTTACAAAGGCTGCATTTTCAGCAAAAGTAGCCTCTCTGTTATTAGAACATAGTATAATCTATTGATGCAGGCCAACATCAAGCAGCCCTCAATGTCCTATAAGTGCAAAATATGTCAGAGCTGTAATACAATAGCAACAATACGACTAGACAGAACTAATGTGAAATACATAAAAAGCACATGAAGAACTGAAAGTAAAGTACATCATGTTTTGGCTGTTGACAACACTTTTTTCAGCTATTTCCAATAAGATTGTGTAATCACCAACTCGTCTAAAGCGTTCCACTCCCGCACAGCTCGCATAAAATAAAGAAAACAAAGAAGTATTCGTCTAGTGTGAGCCTATGCTTATGACGGGTTTCTCTGGAGACGTTGAATCTAATATATGTGGAAGAATATGCTTTAAGCTTGTTGTGCAATATAGAAACTTCAACCGGTACAACTGGCTAGCATTTCAAGCCCAATTTCAGACAACATCTGCGTTGACGAGTCGGTGTGCCTATATCTGCCTAAGATAAAACGAACAGCGTTTCGCCGGACAGCCACAAGCGTAGACACTTGATCTTGCAGAAACAAGAACTAGGCAATGCTCGCATATTCTAAGACCAGTCAAGTGACAATCCCAAATGCCAGAAGCCTGGCTTCCTTCGTGCAATACCACAGCGCTCGTTTCAAAAGCACCAGCTTTCGCATTGCTTTATTTACTGAGTGCTCTATGTGAGCAGTGGCTGATATATAATGATGCCCAAGTATTTATGCTCGCTGACTGCTTTGAGTGTGACGCTGCCGTAACCATACTGGAAACTGAGCACAGATTTCTTTTTCGTTGCAGTCATTGTAACTGTTTTGCTTAAGTTAAGTTCCATCTGCCACTTCATACACCACTGAGCTATTGTACCAATATCATTGTTTAGGCTTATTTGGTCTTGTCGACCTTTTATTTCTCTTCACAGCACATCTAGGTTCAGTTTCTGTGTGGTTTGTAATGTCGTTTACAAACAGAAGGAACAGGATGGGGGCTAGAACAGAGCCGTGCGGTATACCAGAAAGGACCACACCAATATCAGAAGTGTGCTTGACGAATTGTACAAACTAGCGGCAGTCAGATAAATAAAAGGCAATCTATTGAACAACTGGCCCATCTCCTAATATATAACTGTAGCAATTCAGCATGGCAGACATGATCGAAAGCTGTAGGGAAGTCTAGGAAAATTACATTTATTTGTGTCTGGTCGTTTCTTGCTTTGGTGAAATCGTGCAGCATCTCGACAAGTAGGGCAACGATAGACAAGGTGTGCCTGAAGACATGTTGACAGGAATGGAGAATACTGTTTGAGTGAACGAACTCTGTAACTGATTTTAAAATAATGTATTCTTATACTTTACAGCAAGTAAATGGAAGAGAAATAAGCCTGTAGTTTGAATGGCAAGGCATATCACCTGATTTATAAACTGGTATTATGTTTGAAGCTTTCTATTCCGGTGAGAGGCATTGCTCGCAGATGGACTTATTGTATTGCTTACAGGTTTGGCATAACGTTTCAGGAAGACATTTGGGATTCCGTCAGGACCTCCACACTCCTTATTGTCTAAACTTAACAACAGTAAGAGGACTCCGGCTTCGGTTATGACTGGGGCACAGGCACGTAGCCAGAAATTTTTTTTTTTTCGGGAGAGGCCCAAGGCAACTTGTACCACAAGGGGGGGGGGGACTTTAGGCACCTCTTTGGATACGTGCCTGCTGGGGCACGCAGTGCATTGTACTGCTCTCTATTTTCTTGCATTAAGGAATGCGTGATGCCACTGTCAGGTGTAAATATAAATTGGAAAAATATGTTATATGTTTATGCCTGCTTTTTCTCTTCAAAATGGAGGCAATGGGACAGGAGGGTTTTCTTTGTCACTAATATAGCACCAGAATTTGTGCGGCAATTACTCTGTCAATGGCTGTACAAGTTGCTTGAAAGCAGTACCGCTCAAGCTGGTCAGAACTGCCATGCGTGCTTGAGTACTACTTAGCAAGAAAACATTTCAGATGTTAGAACGCACCAAGGAATCACTAAAGTTGGAAACAAAAATCAGAGATAAAAGGCTTACCATTTTGAATTGTTTAAGGCTACAGAAACAGAGCTGACAAGTAGCTTTGTTCTGTCTTCACTTGAGATGACCTCCTCCTCGCAGCTTGGTGCGATTACTAGAAAGTCCCGCAAACCAAACCTAGGAGTGAAAAAAGCGTTATAAGCAACATAGCACACAGAAGCATTTTTTTTCTTTTTTTTTTAGGGGGAAACTTTAATCTGTTAAAACAAAATATAAGTACAACACTGTTTGGACTGATAGCTTCAAAGGCTAGTGGCTGGTCCAATGCAAAAATCACTAGCAGGTTCAGCCGCAGAGGCTGGAAGGCTGAAGAAATAAATGATAATGTACATGCAACAGTACTACTGTAATAATACATGTTTACAAAATACACAACAAAAATGAAAAACATATAGGAGACTCCAAAATAAAAAATCACGTAAACATATAGAATAACACTGACCAAGAAATAAAAATTACAAACAAAAATACAAAAACAGAAATAAATAACAAGGAACCAAAGCAGAATTCACGAAGCGAGAGTTTGAGGCAAAATTTAATTAGACTTGTAATACAGTTTACAGGTCAATTTAAAGTTCCTGGTTAATTTTACCTCGACTGGTAATTCTTTACATATTTTGGTTCCACTGAACTCCATCAGGTGTTCATCATATACACTGCTACATTTAGGAAGGCTAAAATTACTATTAGATGCTTGCCTTATATTGCAAGAAGGTAGGGTGAAGAGGCTTAACAGAAGGAGAGAATTAGTGTTTATTACGTTGTCTATCAAAAGTAAAATTTTATAGTTGCACAAGGATAGGAATGATAGCACATGATTGACATCAAAAATATTTCTCCTAGATTGATCGAAATTACAAATTATCATGGTCAATGCCTGTGTTTGGAGCCGGAGTAAAGGTGATAAGTAGGTTTTTATGTTTGTCCCCAAGGTTCACAACAGTAACTGACACGTGAAAAGCAGAATGACAAGTAGAGGAGCATAATACATCATAATTAAAGTAATATCTCACCCTAATGAGAGTGTGGCAACCAATAGCTAACTTTTTGCATACGTTGTTAATTTGTTCTTATCTAAGTGGCGATCAAAAATAAAGCCCAAATATTTAAATGACGAAGCTGGATGCATCAATGAGCTACCACAAGTGAGCGTAATTAAATTGTTGATTGTCTTGTGCATAGAGGCAGGGACAATTTATTTTTCGTTCTTTTTATCGTCCCACAATAATTTTTGTCTTGTGCCTAGAGTGAAACATGACGTACTTAGTTTTATTACAGGAAGCAAGGAGCAGGCAGCACTTGTATATTTTGTTAATGGCATCAGGTATGCTAGGCAAAAGATGCACCTAGAACCAGACTTAAAACATGCGTTAGTGCCTGAGTACCCTGATGGAGGCATTAAATTTCTATCCTTTCTATCAGCAAATGTTCAGTTAAACAAACCTTTTCAATTACTGGACTGAATGAACAAAGTGCTAAAACAAGGTGAGTTCTTTTTCAATCACTCATGAAGAACTATTTATTGATCAGTAATCATGCTGTGGAACTGCACTTCAGTTATCACAGCATGTCACGAAAGATTAAACAGAATTTATTATGGCCCGTTTAAGTTCTTGCTAAGCATAGCACCTAGTACACCATGAAGCTGACAGTGCCCAGGCCAAACTAGTGATAACATGGCCTCACAAACCAAATATACGTTAATGATGTCCGGGCATGCAAGATAAAAATAGAAAAGCATTATTTCAGACCACTTTACTACAATACAACTCATAGCCTACAGTATGCCTTTGGCACTAAAAACCCAAACCATTAATAAAAGAATTTTCATACGTGAAAGCAGCTGGGCTGCAAGCCATGCTGCAGTGGGTGATGCAGGTAACTAATAAATAAATAAATAAATAAATAGAGAACTAGAGATAATTTTTGACCAACTACGTTCCTGTGACATGAATGGAAATCTTAGCCCATGGGTGTTTTTACATCAATCTCTGTTGAAATGTGGTTTACATAGTTGGGAGGCACTGTGACAGACATGCTTACAGGAACAGGCTGACCTGATGACAGCTTTTCTTAATGAATTCCAGAGAAGCCCAGAAATGTCACGCAGGGTTAAGCAGCCTTCTTTCACCATATTAATGTCATAGCTAGAGGTGTTGCACTTAAGCTGGTTGCCCCCATAATCTCTGAAATCATGTCCTAAGGTGCATTCCCTGCTGTTACCTCAGAGGAGATATATATGCATACACAAAAATAAACTATATTGTCATCATGACCTTGAAGTTTCTTTTCGTTGCTTCTTTAAGGTTATGGACTAGTTTTTACATGCTAAGCATACTGAAAGTAGTGTCATTGTCACCTGGGGAAATGGTACACAGGCGTTTCTCAGCTAAACCACAGGAACACTTATGCTCAAATTTCAGACAGAACGTGTGTTTAACGATAGGCATTACCACATCAGGGATGCCAAAAACTCCAATTCCAATAACTTACTTTTTTCTGCACAAAAATGTATTACATCGTGTATGATGATGCCAAGACAAAGAAGTGGAATTCTCTAGCAGAAACAGTGCCAACATCTGTCATTGGAGAAATAGAAAACAGATTTTTCCAAAGCTAGTATTGTATCCCTGCTACAGATAGTGTCAATGTTCATTTGACTGAGAAGTTCTATTTTTGTGGACTGGCATTGCCACAAACAATGCTGTACTTGGATCTAGTACAAAAAATGCAGGTGTTACTCCTATATGTGGTATAAAACAAAATCCACTGCCAACTGCCATCTATGTGCAAAATTTGAGCATGAGCAAGCCGGAAGTTTAGCACAGCAATGTGAAGTGTTTATTCCTGTTTTGCCAAGCAACACAAAAGCTGGTTGATAAAAATCGAGGCTGCAACGAATTGGGGAAGGATGAGCTAAAAAATGGAATCTAAAAAAAAATGCGTAGCCATGTTTACTGATGTGGGCTGGAACCCCTTCAACAGAAGTTAATTAGTGCAAAGGGCTTTCGAAAAATCTCACGAAGTTCTTTATAAACTGTGTAATATTTAATAAGTCATGTGATTTTAGTTGCACCCCACAATGCTAAAATTAAATGAAACCCAAGAGATGCATTATAGATTTTGCCTCGACGAAAATGATATACCAAAAAAAAAAAAGAAAACTCACAGCTTCGACACAACCAGCAAAACCCTGATTCATACCTTGATACCAAAAGTTGCTATCCATAAGCATGTAAATACTTTCCAGTTGCATTAAACAATCACAAAGACATTTGCCATATCTATCTGCAAGAAAGCAAGGCTACTTTCTTTGCACTAAACACGTCATACATGAAGGAACCTTGGAAGCCAAAAGTGAAAAGCATGCACCCCAAGAAAAAAGTGTACTGTATGCATGTTATAAGCAGATGTCTATGCACCATTTCAAAACATAAACAAGAAAATATGCCCTATGGCCCTATCTGTATATTGTGCAGCATATCATTTCATAGCATGAGCAAATAAGGCTGACACTTTGGCGTCACATATATATGAAATAAAGCTGCACGTTCACAACATAGTCACAAGCACAGTAAAATTATCAGATATCTTGTAAGAGGAATAAGATTTATTAAAAATAATGTAAATGGATATTGTGATGTTTTAATTTTTTCACACAGCATGCACTGCAAGCCCTTCGAAGCATTGCGACAAAAATACACATTACAGATACAGTAATACAGGCAATTTAACCTCGTTTTTGGTGCATGACAACCTTAGTTGCTTATGTGCCACAAAATCCATCACAAGAAATACAGGTGCAACCAGCACTTTGCTCCTCGAGGCTGTAAAAGTGTAGCACAACGCACAGCCAGCTTACGGTTCAAGCCACTTGAAAGATATTAGAGGTAGTTATTGAAGAAGCAGCACATGCCACTGCATTCGTTATGCTTGACACCAGCATCGTCTGTTTTCATTGAAGCAATGACTCGTTTTCAATTTCCCATTTCTTTCATGACCTCGCTGAGTGATGGACATGCCAAAACAGGTGGGCAGAAGGCAGTGAAAAAAAAAATAACTCAGCGCTGTTGCAATGAAATGAGTCCAAAAGCTGCTCACCATCGCACCAAGTAATGCGCCCTAGGTGGGAAGTCGTTACCTAAGGTCATCATGTCTTCCAAGGCAAACGGAGCTGGCTCATCTATGATATAAAAAAAATATTTATAAAAAAGGATAAACCTACCACCAAAAAATCCTTCATAGCACCTTACAAAACACCTATGGTCATTTTTTTTTTTTTATGAGTAATGGCAACAACCTAAAGAATTTGAAATCATGGCTGAATTCTCATGGCCATCATCTCTGAAATATGCCCGTGTTGTTTGCACTTGCATCATCTTTCTCGATTTGTTTATGCCTACTGCTCTTTCTGCCTTCTCATTCAAAATGCACTGTCCCACTTAGTGGAGTAGGGACATCAAGTTTTTTGGGTTTGTTTTTTTTCTTCCCCATAACAGTGAGCAGGACCTTAAGAAGGACAAAATAGAGATCTACCCCAGTGTGCTTCAGCTCACTTATTAGAGCACTCCTTCTGCCTAGAGTTCCAGGTACTGCAGACTGACATCACGAACAAGTACTACCCAAAACCACCACAAGTCATATGCAATCAAAGAACAGTAATGCACTTGCTGCTCTATCATCTTCTACGAATCACTTAAGTGCCAGAAGTCAGATTCACTCACAGCAGATGATGAAGCAACAAATGCATCACTGTTCTGCGAGTGTATGTGACGTGGTGGCTTTGGGTACTTGTTTGTGATGTCACAGTCCACAGGAACTGAGAAGCATGGCAAAAACAGTGCTGTAATAAAAGAGCTGAAGCACACTGGGGCAAATCTTCTCCAGTTCTGTCCTTCCTAAGGTCCTGCTGACTGTTATGAGGAAAAAACAAACCCTGAAAACTTAATATCCCCACTCCTCTAACCAAACTGAACTTGATACATAAGAACTTGACCTCCTACAAAAATGTCCGTGATTGACGCCCTATGCTTCAACTACATAATACATATAAAGCATGCACTCTGAATATACTGCCATATAACAAAAATTACCGATTTTATCCTGCAGAAGCATTACTAAATACATCATGTAACAGCAACTCTTTGTGGCTGTTCATTTCTGCACAAAAGTATTTTTCTTGCTTTCTATTTTGATAATTTATTGCTTTCACAATGTTGTCTCCTGCCTGCTTTTTTGTTTGTGTGTGCTGATGAGATCACTAAGAGGAACCAACTATGATGAATAAATAAATATGACATTGAAAACAAAAAGACAACATGGGTTTATGTTCCAGCTCTCACATGGAAGCTTTGTTGACAGGTTAAGTCAAAACGAAATGGTGTCACTTTAATGACAGCTCATGATGGAGCCCAGACATCTTACACACACAAGCACATACTTCCTTCACTCCACTTAAATGTGGTAAGTGCACAATTGTTTGCACCGTCACATGACAGAGACAAAGTCATGAAGTGTAACCTGAAATGTCATAAATCCCTGCACTGAAATGATGCACTTTTCATTTTCACAGTGATTAATTTCCCTGTAACCATAAATTTTGTCTGAATCATTAGGTTTCATTTTCATAAATTCAGTTATTATCAAAGGTAACCGACCCATGCATTAAATATCAAACTGAAATTCAATCTACAACTAGGAATTTTTGTAACTCTATGTTCTGGCTGTGGCATTAGCAAAAAGAAACAAGAAAAAAGAAGCAGATCAACATCACCACCTGACTAACTTACCTTCAAGGTTTAAAGTTTCTTCAGAACTCTTCGGAGATTCTTCTAAGTAGTGTCTGGTAATTTTGAATGCAAAGCTGGCAAATTTTATATCTTCAGAGCAAGTCTTCCAGTCTTGGACAGAAAGCTCACCCTAGTTTAGATCAAAAGAACAAAAATATAATCACACAATTGTAACAAATTTGCACGATCTTTTGCATATAAGTCAAAAATTTTCTGCAATGAATGCACCTTCATACTCCTTTTTTATAGCAGTGCCAATCTGGACTGAAGAAGTTGTCACCTCAAAACAGACCCATCATATAGCTGGCTTCAGCACTTGAGCAACACTTGCTGCACAGTCAATATGAAAAGCATGGACATCACAGCGAGTGTTAAGGCACATGTTTTTTGATGGCGCAGTGCTAACTAAGTCATTAATTCAGGCAGCAACCTAGCATTTCTCCACCACATGCAGTGCAGTTGGTTGCTAAGTGTATCAACGTGTAAACACAGCTGTGAACATGAGGCTGTCACAGTAGTTTTGACATCACAAACCAAAATATCCAACTCTGTCTAATGAGGAAGTCAATTTAAACTGTCTCCACTTATTAGAGGCAAGACAGTGGTGTTTTCCTACTGGAGTGCAATGCAGTGCTTTTCCCATTCCAAAGTGAGTAAAGTGCAGAATGCATAATAACAGATTTTGCAGAACAGGTGCATTCACTCTGCAGCATTCCAACTTTACAGAATGCAGTCCTGGCCTCTTCCACTCTTGTATACTGCTGAGGTCACTCAAACCACTAATGACCTGCTCTGCATGAATCTTAAACAACAGCAGCTTCTTGCAGCAGCCACAAAGCGATGGAGCTTGTTGGCGAAGCCATCTTCAACTGAATGCTGACATAACAGGCAAACTTGCACATAAAATTACTACGTATTTGTCCAACTCTGTGCACAAGCTCCGACAGAAACTTTTCCTGAATGCAATGCACCTGTTGCTAATTGTGTTCCCTGGCGGCGGGCAGGATTCAGCATTTTGAGTGCACTTTCTGGTGAAGAATGACAGAGTCACACTGTAATTTCAATGGGAATATACAAGGCACTTCGTAAGGCAGCATAAGGGATTTTCAGCCCTTCCCCTGGAAGTGAGAGATATTTCAACACAGTCATTGTTTTCAGACAGTTTAAGATATCCCAAGAAGAGGGATGATTACAAATGTTCAGTAAGACCCCAAAAACTTATGCTAAGTTTTCACTGACAGTTGTTAGCCTAAGCTAGATGGTGGGATCTAAATGTCACGCTGTTATTCTTAGGGGTAAAGCATTTAAACTTGAAACTGTTTATATGCTAATGCATATAACTCAGTCACTGCAGGTCACATGGTTGCAAGGTTTGCACACATTTGTATGTCATCTACAAGGTAAAATGACAGAGAGGATGGTACTATGTTGACGCCGGAAGTGTCCGCAAAATGCGTCGCCGAAGTTGGTTCCCAGTGACGTCACTAGGTATGTGATGTCATTGGTCATATGACGTCATGAGTCATGCAAGTCATAAGCCATTACAATAAAAATAAGAAAGAAATTTGGGTCTAGGTGGGAATCGAACCCAGGCCGCCGGTGTGAGAGATGGGAACTATGTCACTCCGCCCCGACACTTCGACGTTTGAAGTTGAATAAAGGCACGTCTAGAGAATGCACAGTTCTAAAGAACATATCTTCGAAATAAGGCCTACAAGAGTAATTATGAGCAAGTTAATTGCATATGTTACAATCAAGCGAGCACCAAATTTCCTCCGTTTCCGGTAAATTTCCTCAGTGCTTGGCATGCAGTCGTGGTGGCACACTTCATGGTGGCACAAAGTGTTCACTTCACCTTGAAATATGAATGGATTGGGCAACTACAGGCAATACGAAAGGGAACACTAAGTTTATATTCAAGTACCAAATTCATTTTTTACTTATGCATCAAACGTAGAAGAAATATGCTTTAGTAAAACGAGCTTTTGGGCAAGTTGGTTACTTTGCTTCCACATAACTGCAGCGTAAAAAATTACGAGCACAAAAAAGGAGAGAAACACCGTGTCGTATGTGTTTCTCCCCTTTTTTGTGCTCGTAATTTTTTACGCTGCAGTTATGTGGAAGAAACGTAGAAGACATTAAGGGAACTGCGTTTGGAATCTTCTAGTACTCAGCAAACTAAAAAAAAAAAAACTATGCTTCACACTCATACTTAGGGAGTAATTTTTCACTGCACAGGTTATAGCTGATACATTAAAAAAAAATGGCAGTGCTTACTTTGCAAGCAGCCAGGAGATTTTCCATGCTGAAATTCTTCTGGAACTCGCCTCCGAATGGCTACAAAACACCAACTGACACTTGGAGATGAAAACTAATTTTTAATACCCTCACAGGCATCTTTCAGAAAAGAAAGTGCTCCATATAGACATTCGGTTCCACAGAGCAGTTGCTCGAGTGCTTCTTCGGTCACAAGAGCCTACGTGCAGGGACGTATTTAAGCTATCTTTATGCAATAGTTTTCTTGTGAGCCAAATAGCAGCCAGCAGTCGCAAAGTGAAATTGAATGAATTGATTGAACTCAGTGCAGCTTACCGGCTGCATGTTCCCGGAAGAAATCACAATAATAAAGTGCAAAAAGACTAAACTTGGAAGCGAAAAAACTCTGCACTGTTAGATGGTTCAGTTAGCAAGCTCGAGACTTGCACCTGCGCTTGACCTGCGGACCACTATGAAGCTTAGCTGAATTTTTTGTTGCATTTAGCACTAATAATTTTCCCTGCATCAGCTTTCAGCTGTGTCAAGCCACGTGGATCTTTACAGTTTGCACTCTGGAAGTCTCTGCAGCTGAGAATGGCTGACAGAAATAACAAACGGACTACTTTTCAGCTGCAGCCGGTTACTTGCAAGAGCCGGGCCAGTCTGATATGTAATTCTCTCAGCACTGACGAAAATGAACTGTGCCAGAATCGGGGCCTGTGAAAAGTGGAGAAAAATTCTCGCGTCACCCTAAGCATTCAATTAGAGGCAAGAGTCGAAAGGATTTCTGGACTAAAATTCTCTCGACTGCTAGTAGAATAAACACTGCCTTAGAAAAATTGATATTTTCCAAAAGTTCGTAGTAACCAAAACCATTCATTTATTTATTTATCCATCATTATTATTGAGATTTGACTGTATAAATATCCCCTGCCAGGCTAATAAAAAGAATTGTCCACCTTACCTCTTTCAGTGCTTCTACTGTTCTCACTGCTGTCAGTTTCCATTCATGGATGACTGCCTCCACTGAAGCAATAAACCTGTACAGAAGAAAGTTGAATGTTCATGCTCAGTGACTTCCCTCAGTAAACAAGTACCCATCAATGATGTGCAAAAGTAATTGTAGCAAGAACCGCTTGTTCAAGCACATAAAATATAACTGAGCATTCTCGTTAAGCAGTGTTTGTAACAACATTTTGCCAGAAAACGGGCACCAATCTTTCTGCAAGTGTAAAGATAAGCGTTTTTCCGTGAAAATGTCAAGCAAACTAATACGGCATTTGCACATACCTTTCCCATTCTGTCGATGTGGTAAAGTCCGTTATCTCGTACAAATCTGGGTCCTTCGAAGAGAACGTAGATATTATAGCAGCGCTGGAGACTTCAAGAATAATACACACGATAGAGTGAACTAGGAAGAAGGCCTTGACATTTAACATTTGCGTTTAAATGCGCTGCTTTTCCATCCGGAGTTTCTTAAACCACCGGTCGGCACCTAGCTGTCACAGCAATGCTACTTCACTCACATTCTGTAATTGCGAACAATGTTCCAATGACTACCAATTAAAACGGGTTCCCTCCTATGCGTGCACTCCAGAACCTTTTTAATTATTTTTAATGTAGTTACTCTGAGATGACAAAATGTAGAGCAAACTTGCAACACGGGACCACATGCCACAACTCGGTTGACACTCGCTCAGTACCCACAGTGACACGTGAGTAAAATAAGGTGTGCGTACAAGAGCATGTAAACAAAACAGTTAATAGGCGGTAGTGTCGGTGCCAAAATAAAGGGACGACATTGTCATCCAAGTTCCCATCACCACACAAGAGAACGAAGCAAACCGTCACGCGCACCTCGTCGAACAGTCCGTCATCGCCCATAGCGTCAGCTGTCTTGAAGAAACCGCTACACTTGCCAGATACCAGAGCGCACACCGCGCACAGCAGAGGGGAAAGTAAAAGCCACCGCTGCCACTGTTAGCTGCAGGAAATACCCAACATCTATAACATACCACTTCCTACTGGTCTCCTCGATTTGGCTGCACTTTCCGCACTAGTTCACAAAAGTGCCGTGTCAGTGTAGTGCCAGTTCTTGCGGCGCGAGTGTAGCCCGACACTAGTGCTGTCGGTGCAGCGCCCAAATCGAGTGCAAAAGTGCAGAAACTTTCGTCTGCTGCGGCCATGTACGTGTTGGTGTTTGTCGCGTGTTTTCACATATGCGCGAGATTGTGCTAGCTGCATTGCACGCTGTGTATTTGCTCCAAGTGGCACATCTCGTGGAGCGGCTATGAACTTTGTTAATTCCAAAAGTGGTGAAGAATTTGACACCGTTCATTCCGTTGCGTTGTTTAAAGGGGCGCAGGCCGGTCGACCGTCACTGATTCAACGGGTACTTCGAAGAGGCAACAATTAATTAGACAGGTTATTCAGACTACCGCTCGAGACGATCTTTTACAGTCCATACGCGTGATTCAGGCTGCTTCCGTCCTATCGAAAAGTGACTACGGTTGTCCGCCAAGAGTTGCCTGATCTATATTTGAACTCAATCGCGTTCACTTTCGGCGGACGGTGACGGCGACGTGACTGTCAGAGGCTAAGTGGCAGGCGAAGGTGTGGGCTAATGGCGACCTCAAGCCCAGTCGCTGTCGTAAGCGGAGGTACTGATGTCGCAGCGAGCCACAAACGTTGCGATCGCCCACGTATTATAAAACATCTCACAATCTGCCTCTTATGGAAGCGCTCCGTCGTGCTACGTCTATAATAATAATTGCACACAAAAGAGAAATGGTGTAAGCAACGTGCGAGGCTGGACAGAAAGATGCGAACCCATACTCAGTACGTACTTCCGTACGTGCGCCATGCCAGCCAGCCGCTTACGCGCGTACACAGACACGCGCACACGCGCGCGCATACACACACGTATACGCACACTGTCATTTCAGCTGTTTGGTGAGGGCCCGACGCAGATGCCGCGTCTGTCACGGGTACGCGGCCGTCTCAAACATGGTCTCAACGCCGCTCACAAATCAAGCGGCCGCGGAGCTGTCTGCTACGGAGCGCGCCAAGCACCTTGCGCTATACTTGCACGAGAAGAGAACTCGCCGGGAGGCTAGTGCAGCAGTGCAGAAGAACTCGTGCAGCACGAGGCCAAATCGAGTGCCGAAGTGCAGGTGGCACTAGCTGCACTGTCAAATCGAGTGCGAGAGTGCCGCACTTCCTGAACTGGTGCAGAAAGTGCAGCCAAATCGAGGAGACCTTACGTTTGCCGTGGTGAATGTAAAGCAATTAGACGGCAACGCAGATTTCCAAACCCGAGCAGCGCTAGTCCGAGCCACCCAAGCTTTTATTACCATATTACTTTTGAAATCACATGGGGCGCAATAGAGGTATGCGTCTGAAGGAAATGTGTGCGCGGTGTCATGTGGTAAGTAATACGTCTAGCGTTGCGTGCCGTTTTTGATTAAGATGGCTGCGCCCACGCCTGAGAGAGGCGGCTCGGGAAGCAGAGCAAAATATGGAAATTTTAACAACTACTACCAGTTCAACAAACCGGAGGAGCGGCTGAAAATGTTACCAAAGGACCTTGTAGCCTACTGCAACTTGAGTGATCAGTCCCAAGTCGTCGCCCTTGACATTGGCTGCAATAGTGGGGTAAAGAGTTCCGCTCATGCGATTCTTTGTAAAAACGTGGTAAGAACTAATAATATATAGCTGTCATAATTTTTTATAACAGGTATTTGTTGCTCGTTTCTGCTTGTTAGAAAACTCAACACTTGTTACCTCAGAATGACGCCGATGTCTGAGTTCAATTTTCTAAAGCATGCAACCTTGAAAGAGTTCTCCTTTCGAACTTCATGTAGAAATATGCCAGATCTTTAAGTAACTTCAAACTAGTGAGTTATAAAGTGAGAAAGGCTGCATGTCCGACACTAAAGCGTGCACATATCTCCGAAGGAACGCCGTGATTTGAAGTTTGCTTTTCTTTTTTGCAGGAGCTCACGACTCATCTTTACCGGAACTTGGCATCGTCGGGGATGACAGACGTGAAAATGCTCGCAATTGACATTGACAGTTCTTTAATTGAATGTGCCAAGAAGAACTGCTCATATCCCGAAGCGATTGAATACATGTGTTTGGACATTACCAGTAATGCCAGTGTAGAGTCGCTGACAGCCTACCTCGAAAAGCTAGGTAGAGATGCTTTTGACGTTACATTCTGTTTCTCAGTGACCATGTGGATTCACCTTAACCACGGCGACAATGGGCTGAAGCAGTTTCTTGAAACAGTCAGTAAAAATACACATTTTTTGCTAGTGGAGGCACAGCTTTGGAAATGCTACCGAAGTGCTTCACGACGCATGAGGCGAAGTAATGAGACCGAGTTTCAAAATCTCGAGGCACTAAGCATGAATGTCAATGTTGAAGACAATATCCATGACTTTCTGCAGGGCAGGTGTGGCCTTCAAGTAGTTGAATGTTTTGGCCAAACACAGTGGGGTAGAAAGGTGACTTTGTACAAGAGGAAAGAAGCAGTGTGACATCAAGTGTGTGTGTTACCCTGCACGTGTGTTTATGTGACTGACCTTCATGTTCATTCCAAAACAACTTTGTGTTCACAGAGAAACACTTGTAAACGGCCAGTGTTTAAAGGTGGAGTTTTCCCCTACACATTATGCAGACATCCTGATTTAGTCTAGCAATCAATTATGATATTTTTCCAGTTCCATTGCACTGCCCATCATGACTGTTTTGTGTCATGCGCAGCAGCCCTTTTCAAAGAAATGGAGTGCTTTTCATTGTCATATTTCACTTGTAAACCATACCTGTGATGCAACCCATGTGCCAGCTTGCACTTGCGCTATTGTATTTAGATTTGTTGTGATGGTAAAAGAGTTCAATACCATCAGTGTGACATTGCATATTTGCAAAGTAACAAATGCAGATAGCCTTATTTAAGCTTTCTTTACATCAAGCTAAGTCAATTTCAAAACTGTCTTAATTTATGCAGATTCAGATGCAATCCCTCTTTATTACTGTTAAATATCCAAGTTAATGGCAACATATAATAAAGAAAATGACCACCGCTTGTGTTATGTGCTTATTTTCATCATATTAGCTGGAAGTTTTGTACATTAAGGCTTGATGGCCAACATGCAATTTTATTCTGGTGTGTTCTGGGAGGCTAATGCAGCTACCGTACAATTCAAGCACACAATTTTAGAGTTTAAAACTTCACTACCCCAAGTTTAGACCAGGGACCCTGGAACAGCAGGGGCAAGGGGGGTGGCCACCCCCAACCCAGTCTCCAATTGCTCGCACTTGGATCAGATTTCTGACAATTGAAACACTTCAGCTCTAAGACTCTTTTAATCTAAGCACAGTGGGGCTGAGCTACTTGGCTTCGTAGGCAGTTGTAAAGCATTTCGTATATGAGTAACCTAAACTGGTCATGCCCCAACAGAAGTCGACTGTCTGACCCGTGTACATGATCATGATTACCTGAATTTAAACAAACTATGCACAAACTTTTTTGGCCAATTGATCACTCCTCGTGCGCACATCTATAAAGCTGCCCATTTCAGTTCGTTTCATATTAACCGCCGGCACATGGGTTTATCATTTTGTTTTAAATGCTAGATTCAACCAGACTTATGTCCATTGATCGTGGCCACGTGCAAATGCTTCCACATTTTTCCAGATTGTTGTAGTTGCTGTTGGTTGTTTATCTCAAAGGTTCCTTGCCAGGTTTAAATTGAGCGTGGCCAAGAACTGCATGCATTCAGTTCGATGACCACCCAGCGCACTTGTGACTGTTTCCACCACTGAATCATTCAATTCTTAGTGGGCGGGAGTCAGCCCCTTAAACAGTTTCTTTTGGAAGCCCTTTCGTTGTCTTCCTGACTGCTGGAGTGTCGTCACCACGTGACAGTTTGCATCAACCTTTGAACATTGAAAAATAATAATAATATAAAATTTATTATGTAAATGAGCATTAAACAAATAAAAAACAAAAACTCAGTCTTGCCCCCCACTCAAAAAAAAGTTCCGGAGTCCCTGGTTTAAACAGATGTTAATGTACACTGCAATACAATTCTATAAAGTGTGTGCTTCGCTGGTTACAAGGTACACCAACTCAGTTTCAGCTTCTAAATATATAGGAAAAATCGCCAGGACTTTGTCACTTAGAAAAAACTTATGTGGACCAACAAAACCCAGCTTTTATACAAGTACTAGCGACAAATAGAAATGCAAGGTCAGCAGTTGAAGCTTGAACTTCAAGAAAGTCTTTCTAGATAAGACTGAAAACCGTGGCAGCATTTCAATTTCCTTATTGGGCACAATTATCTGAATAGCGACCAAGCTATACACTGCGTGACCTTTCATCAATTTTGCCTGCACTTCCCAAGTTAGTTCCAAATGTGCAGTACGGCACCCATCTATGCACAATTATTTGCTTAGAGTGTTCCGTGTAGACTGCTGCCTGTATTCTGTGCATATACTGCTCTGTATGCAAAATTTCTGCACTGCAAGCCAGAATAACAGCTGGTCTGACTGGTAGTCTGAGCAACTCCTCGAATGCAAGGTTGCACAAAGAAATCAGCGCTACACGAGGCACTCCCTGAAATCTGTAACCAGGCCACATAATCTAGGTAACCTGGATTACTGTTGCCACCATTAAACTTCAGCCCTTACAGGCAGTCGAGATAATCTCCCAGAAAGGCGGCGACGCATGAACTGATGAATTATTGGTGTATTTCCAGCCATAAGCTACACCATAGGCTACAGGCTAATTATAAAGATGCACCTGCAGAGGGCTCCAACACCCAGCTGGAGCTACTTTAGCAAGATGCTGAGCGAGTGACCTCGTACTCGGCAGCAGTGTGCCTTAGCTGCTGCCATCATGGTCGGTCATGCCTGCTGTAGGGAACAGCACATGAGGCCTGGTTTTAGCACATTACATGTACCAGTACTCACACTTTGATGGTGTACAGATGTGTTACTCTGAATATATATACGCTCTTCCTCATTTCAAACAGTGATACAGACACAGGGAACAGTGTGACTAGAGGGAGACAACGCTCACAGTTGCATTATAAAGCCAAAAAGGCATGTACAAATGGCAGTTTTCCAATTTAGGACAAATAAAAAACGACTTTTTTTTAATCAAAGCAAATACTGTGCTATTGCAAATTTTGCAGAAAAATTCACAGATCAAAAAGAGTCTAGGGTAAAAGTATTTTTCAAATAGACAAACTAGCATGCGCATAGCAGTCAAGACAAAACCACAAACATCTGAATGCGGCTCTTCTTTTTATTGACTGTAAGAGGAGGGTTTGTTAAAATTGGGAGCCAGCTAAATATGCAGTAATCATGGCATAGTGGACTCAGTCCAATAATTTTTTCCTCAACTTCCTCTCTTGACAATATCAGGCGACTGGGTAGCGAGGTGGAGCTGCAATAAAACGTTTTTCCTAGAACTCTCGTCCCAGAAACTTTTCTCCCCGGTAGTGCATGTCCATTTTCGTGCTCGAACAGCATTCAGCCATGACCAGGAGATGCATATGTGGCGAGTGCTCTTAAGTCGGATACAACTCAAGAATGAAGAGGAAAATGCCCCTCAAAGGAGGCCCTTCAACTAATGGTGTTAACCTAATGTCTTGACGTCTGTATCATGAAATCACCTTGCTTGTGCTAGCCACCTGCAATGCCACAAGAGCATGTGCAAGGTAGTTGGCCGTTTCATCATATCAATAGGTCGATGCCATTAACTGGAGGACCTTTTTTGAGGCTCTCCAATCAATGCTAGCACCATCTCAAGAGATAAAAAGGGGAAAGAATGCAGGATAACATACAAATTGCAGCACTTCTGGCAGATAGCATGTAATTTTCTTTCAAGTATATTTATTTATATAAAAGCACATTTCCTCAACAATGAAGTTGTAAAATGGACACTGCAAGAGTTGATGGCTCACTGTGTTTGAAAACAAAGAACCGCACCTCACAGGGTAACACTCAAGGGCACACAGAGAATGCATTTCCTGCATCTTATATACCTTGCTCTTGTGTAAGTGCAGCATATGTTCCCTCTTGCCTGTCTCCCTGTGGTAACACTTCATTTTAAAGCATTGTAATTTGTGCTTTTCAATACTCGTACACTTTAAAATATTCAAGGCTTCCAAGTAGAGTCCCCTTCTTTTCAAAGTTGAACTAAATATCGTGTACATTTGATATTCAATACTTTGAATAATCACAGAACCCAACAAATTAGCTTTTTTTGATTACTTTTCTTCCTAACTTCAGCCATTACTACTACGGATATGAATTCATGTCTATGACCATAGCATTCCCAAAATGTGAATTCATTGCTGATTGTATAGAATAGAGAAAATGCATGAAAAATAAACAATGGAACTGTAGACAATAAGAGGGTTCAAGTAATTGAGAACCTTCCAACATATTAACAACATTAAACAATAACTGGGGCTAACAGGAAACATACCAGCAATGCTAGCCCAGATACATACAACTTCTCTTGTAATTTCTTTCTGCACTTCCAGGATTACAATGGACTTGACCTCAAGTCTACAAGCATGCCATACAAGTTAGAGTAGGAAAATTTGTTGGTTACAGTAGGATAAAGTATACCTACAAGAAAGAAATAAGCAAAACAAATAGTGTCAGCAGGTGGCAGATAGAAAACAAAGAAGACTACAAGAAAAGAAAGTGCCCACTCTAAATCCAATGGGCTAAAGCAGTACCACTTTTCATTATACCACTTATTGCTGCATACAGCTGCTCTATTATACTGCAAGTTAAGGTGCACTCTTATTCAAAGTACATCAGTGGCTTTCAACAATATTTTAGCCCCGAGCCTTATGCAAACACCGAGCCTAAGTATGTTCACTTAGTTTAAGGATGAGCAATTTAAAAAAATGGTACCGAATACCATTCAACTCTGCAAGATTTCTACATTAAAGAAAGCAATGACGTGTTCACACACAGGTTGTCATTTCTCTGAAGATGCCACTGCTACTGTTACTTGAAAAGGCAATAAAGGGTCTCTATCCATGCTTGGCTCTTTTAATATTTCTTGAACATGCTCCTCCAAGCCAACGAAAAAAGGTTTGTGCAGTCAGTTTCGTAGCTGCACAGTGACTTTTACTTCTATACCATCAAAGGCACTGCCCAAGCATTGCTTTAGCAAAATGAAGAGGGTGTAATATGAATTACATCCACGGTCTTCTTCTACAGTCCTTGGCAAGAAGCACCACCAGGATTGGTTATGCCATAGTTGTGCTTACACCATTTCAGTACAAATGGCAGCAGTGGTATTCTGTGCAAAAAGGCATAGATTTTTGTTTGGCAGAAAAACTCTCTATTTGCACGACTTGAAAACACTCAGCTCTGTACAACAACGTTGCTCAAAGTCTCGCGTAGTACATATAGCACCACAAATATTTCAAAACAGTGATACATATGTAAACGTCACTGTTTGGTTCAGAACAGAACCAGCCACATTTTTGCCTGACAGCTGGGGGAAACTGCACTTGCTAACCACAAAATTTCAAGCAAAAATGGGCATGTAGACCTGCAAAATTGATGCCCTTTGCTCAGCTTGTTCCAAGCATTCAAAATGTGCTCATCAAGCTACATATAGTGTGCATTTCTTCATTTAGGACCCTTAGTTTCTTAATAAAACCCCATTTCTGCTCACAGAGTAGGTTCTTGAAGAATCTGGTTACACCAGGTCCCTACCCAAAAATGCACTATGTAGAAAACGCAGCTTGCCAACGGTGGGAGGCGCTGCTGACCAGCGATAACCTGGAGGACCAACGAGCCCTCATTCAACAGGTCTGCAGGGCAGCTCAAGCCAGTGGAGCCCTGGAATGAGGGCCCCACCCATAAGCTCGCCCAACTCCCCTTCACTGTAATAAAGTTTTCCTTCCTTGCCAGCACAAAAAACCAAAGGTACATTACCTTCTTAGAAGGCGTTTTGAACCTAAAGCTGTGTTTTCATTTCATTGTGGACGATTTCAATGCACCTTTAACACTTGTTATTTATGATGTGGCTTCAACTGGGGCCGAGTTCAGGACATGGCTGTTAGATATGGACCACCAGATCACAGCTGTCTGCTCATCTTACTGGCATTACTACATCAAGAGCTACTTGCACTAATCACATTCTGCTTGAACGAAGTTGCAAATTTTGAATGGCCCCTGTGACATTGAAACCAAATTTTCACAGTGCACAGACTGAGCAGGCCATCGCCTTTGCTTCTGGGCCATGCATTATGGCTGATTTTGCATTACCAGCACCATATCTCTCTCTTGAGGGTAAGAGTAACCATCATCCTCACTCCTCCAGTGCACAGGAGGTTTAGGAATGCTACAAGGGCCACATGGTGTGGCCCTGCAGGAAAACAAAATGGCCTCTATATTTTTGGCAAAGGCTAAAGTACCATCTTTGCCATAAGTATCCAGGCTGCCATGACAATGGAAAAAGTGAGCTAGCGGCAGAATGGTGACGCTGCAGTTGCCAGCCTTAGTCAGCTGCAAGGATAATCTGCACAACATGAACCTGCGTAATCTTCCTCAGCAATAGTATGAGAAGCAGCATGGGCAGCCTGGTTATTTTTGGAAAGATTTTTTTCAATTCAATTTTTCAATTTATTTTCCCATGTATACATGGTGAGGGTCGAGGGAAAAAAGCCAGAATTTGTGGCTTGACATGCCCCTCGGCCCCTACATTGCAGGACAGCAGGCAACATACATACACAAAAATCATCAGAAAAGACAATGAGGAAATGAAGCGTACACAAAAAAATAACAAAAAAGCAACAGAAAAATAAACTGCACAGAAAAACATGTCATTGATTATTCAAATCGGGTCAACACTTTATGCAACGAAAGAGATAAGGAAGTAGTGAAAGCATGATGTAATCTAAAAAGTAGCACATACATCCTGTATATTTTTGCGGCATGCTCGTGATACATCAACTTTTGGGGCATGAAGCTTATTTAAAAGACGGGGCAGCATGTTTGCTAGGCTATATGTACCATATATTGTGCGGCATGTCGGAATATGCCATAGTTCGCTGTGTCTGCTAGGGTAAACTTGTACATTTAGCGAAAGGTGTGTCGTGTCACGCAAGTAATTCACATTTTGTCTTAGGTCCTTCTTATATCTTTCAGCCAGCCTAACATTATACATTTCAGATAATTTTACGGCCTTGAACTGGCGGAATAAGTCACATGTGTTTATATCTGAACCGATGTTGAGTATTGCACGTAGAGCCTTTTTCTGTAAAACGTAAATCTTATTTTTATTGGTAACTGTAGTTGTTCCCCAAACTAAGTGCGCATAGTTTACTTGGGACATAAGAGCGAATTATACAGGAGAAGTTTAACTTTGCATGGAAGTAAGTAACGATGCCGGTTAATGATACCTGTGACACGAGAAAGCTTACTGATGACAGCGTTAACGTGATTATCCCAGCTTAACTGGCTGTTGAAATATACCTCTAATATTTTAATATTGTCTACAATTTCTAGCGTTTCCAGACCTAGCTTAAGATCGCATGGTAGAATAATGTTTTTATTTTTTGGTTTGAACATAATAGCCTTAGATTTAGTTACATTAATTTTCAACTGGTTATTAAGGGACCATTGATTGAGTGCACTTAGTGTCCTATTTGTCTCGTTTATCATATCTCCACATACGCTTGATGAGAAGAACAGTGAGACGTCATCTGCATACATAACTTCGCATGCAGGCATTGATTAAAGATATCATTTATATATAGGTTAAAAAGAAGCGGTCCAAGGATACTTCCCTGAGGCACGCCAGCAGTTACTTTTTTTTACTGAGGATTGACAGCTATTAATACTTACAAACTGAAAGCGGTGTGCAAGATATGACGAAAGAAGCGCATGAACACGACCCCCTAAAGCCGTAGTCGAAAAGTTTTGCCAAAAGTATAACTGATGTAGTCGAAAGCCTGCGAAAAATCTATAAAAACACCAAGGGCAAGTTTTCTTTCCTCGAAACACCGCAAGATATACTCTGGCTTAGTAATGCTGTCTCAAGAGATTTGTGTTTGATAAAACCAAACTGCGAATCTTTATTATTTGGTGTTTGTCACAAAAGCATGATATTCGCGTGTGGATAATTTTTTCCAGTACATAGAAAGGTAAGCGGGTCCAGCAGACACAGAAAAGCTTCACATGGAGAATATACATGCAATGAAATTGCACTTATCAATAAGGAATATCTGGTTTCGTAAAGATTTTCTTGGTGCAACCAGAGTCCTTCACTGATGGACTCTGGTGCAACTTATCAACCTTGGATTATGAAAATAACAGTCTGTTATGTGCTGCAGGAAGATGAGTGGTAATGATTGTTTCCGCTGACAAAAGTAACCTGAAAAAGCCAAGTGACAGAATTTTTTTAAACCAAACTTGCACCCGATTTTTCTGTACGCGCCTGTACACTGCTTGTACTTCAACTTCAAAATAAGCAATGTTTATGACAGTAACAGTTGAACAATGACAAATGAGATTGTAATTGGCAGACTGCACTACACTTGGTTTAATAGCAATAAACAGGCAAACGCTACAACAGCATATCCGCTAACGATAATACACAAAAAATGGGAACTCCGGAACACGGGAACTATGGCTACTTGGCATGGGCCTGGGCGGTAGATTGCTGCTCCTGCATCTTCTTCATAAGTTCTTCGTCTTGCATGGACAGCGTGGTAAGCTTTTTGCCGATGCGCTCGTGAATGTCCAGGTACTTGGCCACACACCTGTCGAGGCACACACTTTCGCCTTTGGACAGGTCCGCCTCACGGTACTTGGTGGGGATGCACTTCTTTTGGCAAGCCGCCGTCATGCGGTTGTACATGTCTGACATCATTTCAATTTCTAGATCAGCTACAAGCTGAAGCTTAGTGGGGTCTAACTGCATGTTGGCTGCCATCGCTAACTTCTTCCTTGCAAGAAGTTTGCAAACCGCAGACTTGGATTTGCGACTAGTATGGTCCCCTCGGTGCTGCTTTCATGCGTTCCCGGACTTTCATAGCTTCATAGCGTTGCTTGTCGATTAGATTCTTTGCAAACACAAATCCACCAACGCCAAGAATTGTTACGATCGTCCTGCAAATTCAAACGAGACACGTGTTAATTCACTGCAAGGCACACGAATACCACTTTTTTGGGGAAACTAACTGGAAGCGCCGTTAGCAAAAACGTTACTGTGAAATAATTGCTGCATCAAAAAACAAATCGACAGAGGCCACCAACAAACTGGCGCTTTCTCGAATCCTTCATGCAAAGTGTGCACTTCTGATTCATTGAAGTTCACCCACGTGGTTTTGATAGATCATGAATACAATATCAGGCACAGTAAGTCAAGCAGCAGTACATTTGGGCGCTTACCAGCCTATGCCTATTTTCGTCACGGTGCTTAACCTTAGCATTTGGAATTATTAAAAGCTCTTCGTAAACATTAGACGAACCATGCATTACCAGCAAACAGCAGACATGCGTTCACACAGAACAATGCAGGCGTGCTCAACATGCCCCCTTTTTTTTTATCTCACTGGGAGGGGGCGCGGTTGTCACAAAACCATAAATTCGACATCATGCTTGACATCGAGGTAATGCGAGTTAAAATCATTTGTTCTTAGGAGTCACGAAAATATAGCTACATGTAATCTAAAGTACTTTATAAATTAATTTAATTATAAACTATTAGACTTGTCTTGACTTTGTTGACTTGCATCGAACGTCTCCTTGCTTCATTTCTGCAAAAAAATTGCTTTCTGCTTAGATCTGAAATATGCTGCAAAATTTCAGCTGTGAAAAATTCTGCTTCAGCCACGGCAGTGGCTGCGTTCCAATAGTCCCAAGTAGACGGCTACTTAGACGTCTAGCCGGACAGCCGCCATCTTGGGACGCGTTCCATTTCTCGGCGAAGCAGTCTCATGAGACTGCTTCGCCGAAGTCCACATCGATGCAGGCTAACTTGCTGTCTAAAGATGGCGGAGCTGATGTACGCGGATGAGCGAGTCGTACTCTTGCGGGCGTCGGAGTGTACACGGAGTATAGGAAAGGAAAAATGTGAGTCATTTCATTATGTTATTTGGCACGCAAACTAGTGGCTAATTAATCTTCGTGGACGTGCGATTCCTAGCAGTGAATCACGCAGGAGAAAATCGTGCAGTTGAGAGCTTTGCTGCAGCAGCGGACGCTGTAGGTCTGTTTACGTGATCCGGCATCTGACGATGCCGGATCTTAATTAGCACTGATTTTAGAGAATACTCGTCGCTGTCGTTGGTTTCCTCGACGGGCGTTAAGACGGCTGGCGTGACGGTTAACAAATGTGTTCTTCTGTTGCTGTATTAGTTGCATCAACTCTTTCGCCTGCATTCTTTATCTCTACACTCTCAGAATAAATACACCGGCATGTTGCGAATTGATTTTAGTATTTGCAGGATTAAAGATCGCTGCTGTATTTAGGTCTCTCGCTGTCTCCGAGTGCCACGTACGGCAGACAGCAGGTTTAATGTCACGTATGTGTTTTCCTGTTGCAGTGTATATTAGCCGTATCGCATTTCGCGCAAATTGATTACAGTCTTTCGTATTCTTTCTTATGTTTACAGGACCGTCTGGACGAGCACGTTCGAGGAGCATGTACAGCTTAGCATCAATAATAAAAGAATAATCTCATATCTCTTTAGCGTCGTCTTCGGGGAGCGGTCCCGTCTGCTACAAGTAGACTGACCGATAGGCACATCCACCAGTCCGGTTTACGCGCAAAGTCATTGCAGAAGAAATGTGTAAACTTGTTGAAAACACGTTTTTAATTATCGTTATTTCTCAGTTTCTGAAAAATAGTAGTACAATTGTTCATAAGCTTTAGTTACATTATTATGCCGCGAGGCGGCGTGAGCAGTAGACAAGTTCCAATACATGGACATGTAGACTGCTTCCTAGACGTCACACTAGACGTCTTGTTAGACGTCTAGAGTATTGGAACGCAGCCAGTGACTGCTACAACCCGGGGTGCGTTCCAATACTCCCAAGTAGACGGCTACCCTAGAGAGAGAGAGAGAGAGAGATAAGGATGATGGGTATCGCTCGGTCCCAGCCATGTCCTCCCCTCAGCCGCCGACCGGGATCTCTTGGATCTCAGCAGCGGCAAGGGCGAGACGGATGACTTCTCGTTGTTGATTGTCGTCCTCGTTGTGAAGCAGTGCCTCCCAGGACTCATCTGTTCGGTCAAGTTGTCCAAAGCTCGGACATGTCCATACCATATGGATCATGTCCGCTATGCTAGTATATTCTAGGCACTATACTCAAACAGCAAAGAAAAAAAAATCGCCGGACGTGACGTCTTTTTTTCAAACCGGATTTGACGTCATGGGTTATAAAGCTTGCGTTATTTCGACATGGTCAATGGTGCCTTGCAGTCATGGTGAAGCTCAAAGTTCAGTGTGGAAACGCTGTTCAGTTTCTCGTCGAAACTTCTCTGAGCACTACGTTGGATGCGCTCATACAAGACGTCACAGATATTTACAGCGATGTTTTGGTCATCCGGCTTGCAGCAGCAAATATTGAAAGCTTTGCCAGACGGCTTGAGAAGCAGCCGAACGCACCAAAAGTTACTGCGTCGACTTTGGCAGAACCAAGCGTAATCCTGGCGAAAGTAACGGCAGAAGCGTTAGCGAGGGTGTCAAATACTCAACTGGAGTCTGGGAAAACTGTGACGAAAAGCTTAACTGAGAACACGAAAGACATGCTAAAGACAACTTTGTCCACCCTGGATCTTCCCAAAGCAATGGAAGGTGAACGAAATGTGCTGTTGGTGAACATGGACAAAATGGACGTAGAAAATTCGCTGTCCGGAGATGATGCTAAACTGTGGTGGGCGGGAAAGGAGTTATGCCGTGGAAATGAACTGCGGAAGTACTTTGGAAGCAATGAGAAAACCACAGTAACTGTCGCGCTGTCTTCGCAGCCACCGGAACGAAGCAAATCTGTAGCGGAAGCACAATTCAACGAATTCTTGCTTTCACGAATGAAGCGGCAAAAGGACTTGGAAGAGCTGGAGCCGGACGAGGAAACCCAGATGCATGACAGATATTCCCTGAGGAAATATGTGCATGGTCTTGAAGACGTAAAATGGAAACCTTAGTTGCCGCTGCTTACTGTCCTGAAGCTAAATCAAAATCTCGTCCGGACGAGTTGCTTCGTGTGATTCTATCCTTCTGTTATTTCAATCTGCTTTCGCTCAGGTTAGTTTAACTGCGATCTTTCAGTTTCGTTTTTGACTCTCCTTTCTTTCCAAAATTGTTGACAGTGTTTTGTTTCTTGTCCATCAAACATCCTCACCACAGTCTATGGCCCCGAATAAACACCTTACCCAACTGCCCGAACTCTCACAGATATGCTCTCAATGCACGTTTCATTGGACTATTCAGAGTAAGACATTGCTTTCCCATATATTTTGCTTCTAACTCCTTCTGCCGTGACACTGCCAGATGCTCACCTTCCTACCTTTTGAATGGCCACGAGCCCACATTACTTCTGGACATGCTGCTGCCTGCCACTGGTGCTCCGCCTTCTGAATATGCCCCTGATGCAATTACCATGCAGACCACACCCATGAACTGGCCCTCTCCCTCCCTGCAGGCCTCACAGTAGGACTACTGTGACCACCGGCACTGCATGACCGCCTTCTTGCCAGGGTCCCTCATCTTACTCTGGTCACCATCTCACTGCATGGGACTCTTCGTAAAACTTCTGCCGCATTATGCTGGCCTGTACTGTATGTCACGCCAAGTCTCCGCGATGACCTATGAAACCTGCCGCCGCGGTGGCTCAATGGTTATGGCGCTCGACTGCTGACCCGAAAGACGCAGGTTCGATCCTGGGTGCCGCGTTCGAATTTCGATGGAGGTGAAATTCTAGAGGCCTGTACTATGCGATGTCAGTGCATGTTAAAGAACCCCAGGTGGTCAAATTTCCGGAGCCCTTCACTACAGCGTCCCTGATAGCCTGAGTTGCTTTGGGACATTAAACCACCATAAACCAAAAACCTATGACACCTACTGCGGCTTTCCTGCTGGAAACATCACCCTTTGTTCAATGTGATATTGAGGATGCCCCATGTGTGAAGCCCTACCATCCGCTGTGCCCCGAAACATTCCGACGTATGCCAAGACTGTGTTTTTGCAAAGGGGGGCAGTGTAGTGGACACTTTGAATGGCGACAAACTGAATCAAGTGACACAACTTGTGCATGTCATGTGCCCTTGGCTTTGCTGAGTTATCTCTTATGCTTGTATATGTCCGCAAATTCTGTACCTATCATTGCCCATCATAACCCTCTTCCTTCCCCCTTCTCCAGCATAGAGTAGCAAGCCAGAGAATCATCACTCAGGCAGATCCCTCTGCCTTTTTGAAGCGAAAGCTTCACTACACTAGGTAAAACCGATTACGCTGAGTGTTGCTGGTTGACCTTAAGTGAGCCAGAAGTCAAGTGTGGCTATAGGCCTCACTATATGTGGTCCACCATGGTGTTGCACCACTTGACCTATGCTGTTGACCTTTTGATTTGCGGTAGAGGGTGGTAGAATAGTCAAGTAACAATCGCGTGATGTCGCGCGATGGAAACTGCCGTTGTGACGTCAGTCTGGGGGGAATATATAGGCCGCAGCGC
The DNA here is from genome assembly GCF_052857255.1 of Amblyomma americanum. Classification (NCBI taxonomy): domain Eukaryota; kingdom Metazoa; phylum Arthropoda; class Arachnida; order Ixodida; family Ixodidae; genus Amblyomma; species Amblyomma americanum. The sequence continues at coordinate 92,796,851 of NC_135497.1, forward strand.
TCACTGGGTGACCAACCTCTATATAAACCTCTTGTTTTGCCTTGCCTTGATTACTGTAAACAACTTAATTTATCGTGAGTTTAATATTTAGTGAATTTGGGTAAACTTTTAATTTCAGAATATCGCGAGTACTAAATTTAGTGCAGCAGAGGTGGTGATAGGCCCCTTAGCTCTCCTTGTACCAGATTATGGTACAATTTGTTGTTTTTGTTGATGATTTTGCGCATGAAGAGGTCAACTTCTGCAGTAAATTTGTGCTTTCTTGACAAAATAAAGTTCATTGGTAGTTACTGCTTGTCCTCCTACTAAATATTCCTTGTTTGTCCTGTCTTATTCAATCTGATTTTGAAGGTTAAAGGTTGTGGGGCTATTTTGAAGTGACAAAAAAAAATAATGCGCAAAACTTCTTGCAGTTTTGTGCATTATGTTACATCATCCAAAGATATAACTCTATCCATTATATTCACTGCATAATACTACCTTGTGACAAATGAATGTGCTGTACTTGTATTCCAGTTTCGAAGAAAGGCCCTATGACTCGTGTTTTTAGGTACTGAAAATAGTGCCAAGTATGAGCAAAAGGTCTGTTCACATTGATGTTTTGATTTTGGAGCATGAAAATATAATTTAAACAGAAATGCTGCTAGTACTGCATGAACACTTATGGCCATGCAAATTCATTAAGTTCAATGTACACAACTGGCAAATTGAACATTGTCAACAGAAAAAAAAAAAGTTCCATTTTAAGGTTTGAATTGTGCTTGTGTCAACGCATTTTCATCGGCATTCTATGTGGAGGTGTGTAAAAATTCATAAAAATTGTTCAGTAATATTTCGGGGCTGGCCACATTTTTAAAAATTAAACAGCGTTGTTATTGATTCTGTTCTTGACTGGTTTCTTTTAAGAGTTTGCTTACTAAACAGGTGTTGAATGTCCAAGGTATATTGTTCAACTAATACATAGTATTGTCATCACAAGGCAGCTTGGGGACATTTGTGAACTGGTAGGCTGTGGGATTGTGCAGAACTTTTCCAGTGCATTAACTGGCCATGTGTGAAGTTTCAGGACATTTTTGAACCTGGCCCATTTATTCTTTCAAATTTAGAGAGCCAGTGGTTTGCTTCTCTCTTCTCTTTCTGCCTTGTCCTTCATCAGGTCTCTGCACCCTTTTAGGCTTTTGTCATCCATTCATGAAAGACGTCACATTCTCGAGCAGCGGCACCAGCATTTTCTCATTTACCGAGATGGTAAATGGCCTTGAATGTTCTTTGCTGCCATACGACTTTTATCACCAGATAAAGGCTTGCGAAGGATGGACTCAAAATTTGGCTGTTCCCTAACACAACCATGTGCTCTAGGTCAATGTCCAGAACCATTGACTGGTGGCAGCCATTGAAGCTGCTTTTTGCTATTTGCTGATAGTGTGTTTTGTTATGGTGCCATACAGCCATGCAAACAGTTTTGTCTGTTTTTAAATGAAAATTGGTTTTTGGAGGAAGGAAATGGCGCAGTATCTATTTCACATATCGGTGGACACCTGAACCGCACCATAAGGGAAGAGATAAAGGAGGGAGTGAAAGAAGACGGGCAGAAAGAGGTGCTGTAGTGGAGGGCTCCGGAATAATATCGACCACCTGGGGATCTTTAACGTGCACTGACAACGCACAGCACACAGGCGCCTTACCGTTTCCCCCCATCGAAACATAGCTGCTGCAGTCGGGTTCGAACCCATGTACTCCAATATCAGTAGCCGAGTCGGCGGCCGCGTTTCGATGGAGGCAAAACGCTAAGGCGACCCTGTGCTGTGCGATGTTGGTGCATGTTAAAAAATCCCCATGTGGTCGAAATTATTCCGGAGCCCTCCACTACGGCACCTCTTTCTGCCTTTCTTCTTTCACTCCCTCCTTTATCCCTTCCCTTACAGCGCAGTTCAGGTGCTACCATATGTGAGAGAGATATTACGTCATTTCCTTTCCCCAAAAACCAATTTTCATTTAAAAATGTACAAAATTGTTTGCATGGCTCTATGGCAGCATAACAAAACAAACACTATCAGCAAATAGCACTGTTTTTGTCAAAATTCTTCGTTGGCAGGGAGCCTAAATGTCTTCCAGAGATCATGATGCAATTAATCCCCTTGCACCAGCAGTGTGACAGTCAAGGTGGCTGGCACGTGCAAAGGATTGAGGGCCTCCTTAACTTTTGCCATTTGTCACTGCATTCTTGAGCTGTATTCAACTATAGGCAGCTGTTTTGCATCTGCATGGGAACCAGTAATACTCATTCATGTCATACGCTGTGACAGATATATGGAGGATTTTGCTTTAAGAGGTGTTTCCAATAGTGTTAGCATAATCCTATCATTTTAACAGGGGCACTACCCTAAAGAGTAAACTTTTGAACGGCTAGCTTGATTTCATTGAGACTTGTGGGGCTAGTTCATATCATTGCTGGGACCTTCCCTACCAAATTTCATTAATCTAGAATATTCTAGATACGTGCCACGTGCCAGCCATCTGCAATGTCACACTGCTGGTGCAAGGGGATTAACCGCATCATGATCTCGGGAAGATATCAGGCACGTTATGCAACCTTTATGACAAAGATGACTGCAGTATGCTTGTTAAGGAAAATTATCCTTTGCAAATAAGGGCAATTTTCAAAATTGTGTAATATGACCTTAAGAATGTCTAGTGCACACGACTGTGGAATTATTGTGCTTTGTTTTGCTATATTCTAAAAGAATGCTACCATATAGAGAATGACATCGGTTTTTCATTTCCACCATTTTTTTAGAATGAAAGAAAAGGAAAAAATAGATAAACTGAGCACACAGTAGCGTTCCTCACAAAATTTAGTTCCAGAAAGCCTGCTACAATACTAATATTAAGTAATATTGAAACAGTAGTTCTCTTAGGCTGACAGTTTACTGAAGAAACAGCAAACAAGAAAAATGGACTAAGAAGATTGAAAATCATCCCACTTTATCTTCAGTGCTCCAATGTTCAAGAAAACCCCCCAGGAGAATTATGAAATTTGGCAGAGATGGTCCCAGCAGCGATATAAACCATAAACCAACCCTGCAAGTTTCAATGATATCAAGAAAATAGTTCAAAAGTTGACCCTTTAGGGTCGTGTGCCCTCTTAAAACGACTCGCAACCTCCAGTTTCACCAACTGCTGCCATTTCAGGGCCTCAAGAATGGGGAGGGCATCCACTATCTGTGAATAATTTCTACACATTTTGGGTATCTTCCTTGGGCAAAATACTTAATGCAAAGAGCAGGGTTTGCAGTCCAATTACTCTAGCATTCAGCATTCCTTGTGGCTGTTGTGTAGGCCACTTTTTTCTTGTCATGGCTAAGTCCACATTTTTTTTTTCGACTATGGGTGTGTTCTGCACTTCAGATGGCATTATGGTTGCTGTTTTGCCAAAAGATGAATCTCTATGCATATTAGATTAGTGCTTCAGATCATTAATTATTTATTGTAATACCCACAGTGCCACAAGTGGTATTACAGTAGGGGGGAATAACACATCATGCAAACGAAAAAAGGTAACAAATTTATACACATACAATGCAACCACAAATGCAACATCATTACAGGCCAACAACAGCATTCACAGAGATGAGAATAAATTTCATCACGGAATTAACACTACCTCTTCAGAGAGCCTATTCCAATCTGTCATAGACCTCTCAGAGACCGTGATTAGTCCAGCGCAAGTGATGATAAGGTGGTTTCAGATATGTGGTTTCAGAACGAGGAACAATATCAAATGCCTCCTTGAAATCCAAGAAGACGCAATCTATAGAAAACCCTTCATCAAGTGCACTTGTCAGGTCATGAATTAGTTCAGTCAATGGCGTTACACAAGAAAGACCTTTGCGAAAATTATGCTGCTGTTTGCTTAACAAGGAATGCGTATTCATATGATTAATAATGTTAGTGAAAAATACGTGTTCTAGAAATTTACAAGCAGTTACTTGTCAAAGAGGTGGGACGATAGTTGGAAACAACATTTCGAGGGCCAGATTTGTGCACAGGTACTACATTGGCCAACTTCCAGTCAGAAGGCAGTGCACCTTGCTCTAAGGATTTTGTATAAATGACTTTCAGATATGCAGACAACTCACATGCACTGAAAAGAGCAGTTGGTAGATCATCAGGACCAGGAGCACTGGCAGCATTTAGCCCTTTGAGTATCGACTCAATTCCTCTTTGATTAGAAAGAAAGAATAAAAAGAAAGAAAGAAAGGGTATTTATTCAGCATAAAGCATGAAATACACAACTTCAGGGACCCAACAAATTTTATTTAAGGGTCCTGACTACTATAAGCTAGTACATGTATATGATGTAGACGACAGCAAAATGTAATGCAGCTACTTAGCAGCAAGCATATTATAGCAGTAGGCACTGGACACTAGTGAAAACATCAAGTGAACGTGTTATATTTAGAAAAAAAAAGACAAACCAAAGCACTAAAGAATATAGACTAGGATAAATTTAGTAAAAAAATGTTTTAATTGTTTTTGAAAGGCATGAAGAGTAGGTGAAATTTGAACATTATAATCAAGGCTATTCCACAAATGAGGACCCATAAATTCCAGTGTTTGTTGACCTTAACTAGTGTGTACTGTAAGTAGCAAGAGCCAATGTCTTGTAATAGACATGTTGGTGCGTATTGAGTGATGAAGACATACTGTTGTTAAATTTAGTGTGTTGTGAATGATCTGATAAATTAAGGAAGCGGTATTATAAGTTACTAGGTCATATATATTTAGGATACCCAGAACGGCAAATAATTCATCCAGGTATGCATGGTGAATATTTTGCACGACAATTCGAAGAGCTCTTTTTTGAAAAGCATATAAGGTGGCCATGTGTGGTGGTGTATATGTGCACCCCAAACAGATATACAGTAATTAATATGTGAACAAACAAAGGCATAATAAAGAAGGTTAACAAGTACATCAATGGGGAAGATATTTCGGAATTTAGAAAGTGCGTATAGGCCGTACGAGTCTTTTTTAATCACTGATCGGACGTGTAAATCAAACTTGAGATAATTACCTATCACAATACGCAAACATTGTGTAGGTAGCATGCTGAATAGGCCGGTTATTGTAAATTACATCTATATGCTGAGAAACAATTCTTCTTCCAGAGTGAAAAAGGATAAAAACGGTTTACTAGGATTACGGTTGATTGCATTCACCATGCACCATTATGTATATTTTGTAATTCTTTATTTACTTTTCTGATTAGGGCACTTTCACCGCGGTCTGCTAATACTAGAGTCATATCATCGGCATATAATACAGTTTGGGCACAAGTTAATTGGGAAAGCAAGTCACTGATATAAAGCAAAAAAAAAAAAACAAAGGTCCCAAGATGGAGCCTTGGGGAACTCCAACATTAATTATCTTAGCACTGGACTGTGAATTTCCAAAGAAGACAACTTGATGACGGTCTTTTAAGTAACTTTCAATGGGTGTTAGGGGTGCCACTGATGCCATAACCAATAACTTTTCTTTAAGGAGACTGTGGTTTAGAGAATCAAAGGCTTTGGTGAAGTGGATAAATATGCCTGCTGCAAGGGCACCTGAATCAATAAATTTCCTAACTATGTCTACAAAGGTCGAAATGGCAGTTGTAGAATATCCTTTTCGGAATCCAAATTGGTAGGGCGACAAAATACTTTGTTTTTCTAGGTAGCTGTTAAGTCTTACTGCAAACAGTTTTTCAGTGACCTTGCTGAAAAACGGTAATATTGCTATTGGCCTGTAATTCTGGATGTTATCTTTATCTTCCGACTCGCATAATGGAAGAATTTTCGCAGCTTTCGTTTTTGCCGGAAAAACGCCTGTCGAGGCAATTAAGCTGACAATATGAGCTCACACGACACAATGCATGGGATCAGTATTAACTCGAGCAAAATTGAACTCATCGTGAGAAGTGTTAGTGTTGGAAAAAGTAGAGAACACTGAATAAAAAACTCATTGAAGCAGTCAGCTTTATAAATACTTTCGTCAATAATTGAACCTTCATGTGCAAGAGATGAAACTGATACATCATCCTTGCCGTTTCTTTTCATGAATTGTCAAAATTCTTTAGGGCGCTCTTTTATGAGCAAATGAAAAGAAGAAAGAGTCTTTTTCTTGTTTAAACGCTACCTTCACTGCATTTGTTACATCTTTTAATTTTTCATTGTTATGTAAAGAAGGATCTTTTTTATACGCCCTGTAAGCAGCCTGTCTTTTCTATGTGAGCCTGCACAAAGTTTTGTTAAACCAAGGCTTGCTTTTGCTTCGTCATGACGTCAAGATCCAACTAGAAACATACATTTCTTGTAACTCTAAAATTTTTGCTTTGAATATTTTTCGCAACTCGTGAACTGACATCGTTTCAGATAGTGTTTCAAACACATGAAAGTAGGATTCGAGAGCAGCGGAAACATCAGTAACACATGCCTTACCATGGCTGTAATCTGACGCCGCCCACTATCACTCACTCTTACGTAATCCAGCTTCTTTTCGCACAGGACCGAACTAGTGATCACGGAACCCTGGCAAGATAATAGGAGGCTGCACAACCTCAGGAATGTTGGTTAAAAAAAGGTCTAGAATATTGTTCCCACGAGTTGGTTGAGTCACGATTTGCGTCAAAGCGAAAGAGGCACAAATATTAAGCATTGCTTTAGTCTCCTTATTACCATTACTTGATACCGTGCCTGCTTGTGACCAAACAACTTCAGGTAGATTAAAATCACCTCCGATGGCCATATAGTCTTGCTGAACCGATTCGACTGTTTTTGAAAAGTCGCTTAAGGTTTCGGATGCACTTCTTGGCGGTTGGTAAAATGAACACACAGCAATAGATTTACCATTTCCTAAGCATATTTTAACCCAAACAGCCTCACAAGTTCCAACATAAATATCAGGTTTCTGGGAATTAACTCTTTCGTCTACCAAGATGAAAACATCACCACCATGCGAGTCGCAATCTTCCTATAACTGCAGTAATTACTTGGAAACACTTCACTATCAGCAATATCACCATACAGCCAAGACCCAAATCCAAGAACGATGGATGGTTTCATCAGTTCTACAACACCCAGCAATCCATCTTTTTTGTTTTTAATGCTACGCAATTAACTATGTACCAAAAAAGAGAAGTGACAAATGTCGACTTTCAGTCACGGCACCGGGTTTACTTGCTCGATTTTCATCGTACACATACTTTCCAGGCACAAAGTATCATATCTGATGATCGGACGACCATATTGATCACTGAATTTGCCAATACGGTTAGCTTTTTTCAAATTTTAACCCTTCAATTCCCATATGTTCTCTGTAAGCTTCTTTCACATGATTTTCACTTGCTGCACTTGATTCTTGCTGATCTGTATCTTTAATGCCAAAGAAAAGCAAGTTGCAACTGATTAGTTTCCTGACATTTCACAACAGTGCTATTCAATTCATCAAGACAGCCAATCTCCAGCTCCAGTTTTGTCAACCTCGAGTTAAGTGTCTGCATGGCAGCCTTGTTCTCAGCCTGGCCTTCCTCAATGGATAACAATTTGCATAATATCAGTCTGGCCATCTAGAACCTGTTGAAGAGCACGGTCTTTACCAGGGCCTGGATTCAGCTCAACGTATCCACAAAATAACAGCAACAGCATGAAAAACACAGCCCTGCGCATTAAAAAAGTGTCGCCTTGCACAGTACTTTGCGTTCTCGAGAGAAGAGTGTGAGCACACTTGCGCAAATATCACATTGGGCAGAATCAGCGAAACGTACAAAACATTGGTGCCTTAATGAGGCATTGCACCAACCTGCACGAACAGCCATAATGTGAGTGGCGGTGTCATGGTCGTACCGGTCTCGCGCCCCAGAGGAAGACTGGTATGATGCCCCTTTTGTAGCTTGAGGTAACACTTCTTTTACCCTGATGACCTATGCAGTTTTTAACAACTACTGCAATCTTAAAGGTAGTACCATGTTTCATAGTCCAAACATAAGTGCCAATTCCATAAAATACAATAAAACACAATTTCCCATTCAAGAACCAAGCATGGGCGACAATTCATGAGATGTGCCGAAGAGGTAGTTTATGAAATTCCCCTCTCATGTGGTCGTTCCTAAATAGGACAAACCGGGCGCTGTGTCCATGAGTGGATCAGGGAACACGAAAGAAACATGGAACAAAATAATGAGGGCCCAAATTTACTTAAGCATATTAGATGCTGCCCTTCACGTGCTTGTGAGCCATGTTTTCCAACGGTGCAGATTCTTGTCAGGAGCAGCACCGTAAAAGCCAGAGAACTAACTGAAGCATTCCATATCAGTAAGAAAGGCAGTTTGTGCATCAGCGAAACATCAATATCTTTGTACAAGGCGGAAAAACAGTTTTTTGAGCAATGCTTATCGTGTACAACTTGATGTGCGATTATGTTCCTTGCGCAGGCGCTAGCTGGCTGTATATATATGCATGTTTGTGATTTCTGCAAATTAAACCAGTTGTGAGAGGCACTCTGTCCTGTTATCTCCTCTCGCGCGTGTGTGTGCATGGTTTTGGCGCCTTTAAAGCACAATGATCAATTACCAACTAGCCCAACAAGAAGTTCTCTCAATAAACTAGTGTATATACTGTGGCATCACACAACAAATTCAGGAGACTGAAATTTGGCTCCACGTACATGCTGTGAAGGAAACAAGGTAAATCATCTCTTGCGCCACTTACATTTATCAATGTGCGAGTGTTGTCGGCCGAATGTCGCTTGAAACTGTTCATGTTAAAAGAGTATAACACAAGGATTAGGTACTCCATTCTGTTGACTGGGCAGCAGTGGCCAAAGTACACCGTTGGAATCGCCCCAGTTAGATCCCAACAGAAGACTACATTGAGAAAGCAATGCAAATTCTAGTGACAAAAAAAAAAAAAGATCGTTTCAATGTGATGCAAAAAGTGATTCTGCTGCACCACTTGACCACTTTGCTGCACTTTACTTCCTTGCACTTTCCTAGTCAACCTGAATGCTTTTGAAGCGTTGAGTACACTCAGCTCTTGGGTTGCTAATCATCCCATGTGAAGAAAATTCCAAAGTCGCATGGAGTATATACTGCTTTAAATTGCTGTTTTTCTTTTTTCATTATGTGGAATTGTTTTCCAGGCCAATGTTGCAATGAAAGTATATGATGCTGACAATGATGCTGATGTCAGCTGATAAGATTCTGCCCTGAAGGCCACAGCAGGAACAAATGCATTTATAATACTCAAATTTCCTTTCACTGCCCTCTGGAATGATTTTCACTGATGAGCACAACATGGAAGCCAAAGCCAGCTACTGACAGCAACAGCTCGCAAGCAGCATCTTCATATGCAATAGTGTGGCCAGAGCAGCACTCTTTTCATTTGACAGCATCCTTTCCACAAAAGATTTTTCTTACAGTTGCCGCTCTGTACAGGTCTACTTTGCCCAAGCTATAGATCAATTAATGTCTCATAAATTACACCAGCATAAAATTTACCTGGCACCCTGTACAGGCGTGATTTCAGCAACAGGACAAAATTGAAAAACTCGTGTCAAGGGTACGTGTAGTCTGTCTGCAATCTGGGCACTTCTGACAAGCAGTTGTAAGTAAAGTGCACGGCAACCAGAGCCCAGCTACATGGCTTAGGAGTTGTTCTGACACACCATGGCTGGTCTAGGAAATTTAGAAAACTGGTGTAAGTACCTGTATTATCCCCAAGACATTTTTTTTTTGAAAAATGGTTATTTAGAACCTGTGCTCTCATCTGTAAGCAAACCAAAAAAATGCTTTGAATGAGCCCTATATGCCTTAAACCAGACACATAATATCAGAAAACACACAAGCAGGACTAGTCATGAGCCAGAAATGACAGTGTGCGTATGATGAGCCTAGCTCACCAAAGTCCGCTAGGGGTTAAGGCACTGTGCTGGCTGTTGCACCTCATAAAGGTGCCAGTGATAGAGCATACAACCTTTGGCAAGAGGTTATGACAAAATTTTCTCAAACACCTCTGCAAATAACAAATTCTGAAAAGCATAGTAGCGATCGATTCTAAGCTTGAAACCCATACAACATGCTCAAACATCGATTCTGCAGCACCACTAGGCAGTTATGCCACTCAATAATTTGGAAGCTACCTTTCACATAACAAAAAATATTCCATGCATTTAAAAAGCCTAGTATTTTCACCTTTGTATTTCAAAGACATGGACTACGAGGCCTGTTCTGCGAAGTGCACATTTGACATTCTAAATCAGTGTTTGCTTTTTCAGTGATACTGATCTTGAGCTCAGGACAGCAATTTTCGCATTTGATAGATAGCAACCACAGGGAGAAATGAGGCAGAGAATTCAACAGTATAACAAATGGTGCGATCGTGCATAATCATTTGAAAAAACAGAAAAAGCATTTGATCATGTACTTAATCACAGGCTTATACTTAAACAGACACAGAGCGACATTTGTCCTGATTATGTTACTTGGACTGAGGACTTTTCATCCTCCAGACTCCCGTTTACCTCCATTAACAACTCCAACTCTTCTTGTACTAAAGTAACCTCTGAGGTACTGCATGCGAGTGTTCTTGGTCCACCGCACTTTTTGAAGTATTGTGATGAAGACGACGAAGCTGGCTCATTTTGTCATTGTGGCGGCCAGCGCTTCACCACCTTGCCATTTCTGTTTTGTGGTTGTTGAAGCCCATCACCATTTCGCACGTCCCTTCGTCGGTGTCTTCTTTTATTTACGATCGGGACAATCGCTCTGTGGCCCCAGGTAATGTGACAAGAAGACGAAGCTGGCAGCAGCACGGGATGGAGCGCTCACGCTAGGCCAGCGACCATTAAATAATCTCAATGCCATCAGTCATTTCATTCTTAGGCTTTCCGCCATGTAACAATATGTAAGTGATTTACTGAACTCTGTCATCTAGAGCCAGGGTATTTATCGATGACTGCATAATATACCATAACATTACTTCTGTCACTATCAATCTTTGCAATCTGAACTGGATGCAGTAAGTGCATGGTGCAGAAGTTAGCCGATACCACTGAATACCTCTGAAACAAAGCTTGTTGTTTATTCTGTTCTCTCACATGCCAACCGCTTATTTACTGAAAGTACCCTTTTTTTTGCTGTCATTTTAAAATACTGCTCAGACAATCAGACAACATGGCGCCATCACATTAACTTAAGTATCCACCAACTGCTCACTTTGCCTTCTAAATCACTATCACTTCAAACTGACTGGCTCATGCATTAAAAAATTGTGCCGAATTTGACCTTACTAAGTTAAACGAATCATGTCGCTCATCCTTTGCTACAGCATTTATGCCATGTACTGCCAACAAGTGCAAGTTTACCATCACACCTAAAGCACCCACATTTCGTGACCTAATACACACAAACATTGCTGCTTTGTTTTTTCGTCACTTGTTCATCATAAGCAAGGTGTTTCACCAAAGACTGTGAGCAATTTATAAAAAATAGGTTTTTCGAGTTGACCGAGAGTTTTCTTCGGCATATTATTGCTGTTAACAGTAGAACAATCATAAATTCACTTGTATTTATTATTCTAATAATTTGTGTTGTAATTTTCATGATTGACTGCTTTGACACTTATTTCCTTCAGTTTTGCTTAAAATAGCATACTCCACTACACCAGTCTTGCAATGACGAATTCTTTTTTGACCACCTCCGTTTTGCATTTTAGACTCTCATCAAAGTCTCGGGTATTTTATTTAAACTACCCTGTTGGATTGTGCCTAGTGTCTAATTTTGCACTTTTTGCTACACCCCTTCCTATGAAATATCCTAATAAAGGGCCTTTACAGGTGCACTGAATAATAACACCATACAAAGGTGGGTTACAGGAAAAGTGAAAACAAATACAGGATTACTTTACCAAGCTGTTCTACAGGAAGTTGCACAGTAACAATTCTGGACAGGCTTTTTGGTTTCTTCCAAAAAGCTAACTGAATTACACAAACCATCGTCAAGTGAGGCACATGCAAGCAATAACCCTGCTGTAATCCAAAGTTTCCTGCCACAGGACTTCCAGTAGGTCCACTAGAATATTGCACTGCCCTTACACATTACCTTCCACAAAATTAAGGAGACACACATTTGCCATCTTCAACAAGTTTAATGCGGTATATAGAAAAAATAAAGTAGTACAATTTCTTTACATGATGATCAAAAAGGGGGGGTGCAAACACAAGGAAATAATTAAATACACAGCATCATAAAAGCTTGAAGAGTGGTTCAACTGAGCTTGTAATATAGACTTACTAACAAAAAATTTGCATTCAGAATTCAAATTGTATGCAAAATGAGTCAAAAGCTTCCATGCAGAATGTGGAGGTACAGATGCACATAAGCACAGAGATATTACAAAGAAGTACTTGTGGTCTTCCACACCCGATGACAACAGTTGGGCCTCTGAGACCATAAAGAAGTGAACCTAATGTAAACAGGTCAACAATGTTTAACCCGAACAGTTGAGCGAGTTGGTACATCATTTTGAAACTTTCGAAAGCGCTGCTACGGGGGACACCAAGAGAAAGAAGACGAAGGATTTAACCTTATGTGTTTTTTCCAATAAACTTCAGTTGATAGTAGTGCTTGTCCTTCGTTTTCTTTCTCTTGATGTCCCCCCGTAGCAGCGCTTTCGAAAGTTTCAAAATGTTTAACCCGGGTGCAGCTGATGAACCACTATTCAACCTCTACTGAAAGCCGAGGTAAATATTGCATGATTTACGGGCCTCAAAATGGCTTATAAAATTAAAGAAAAGCAAGCCATCAAAAAGTGGCAGTCGGTCAGAGTTGTGACGAGATGGCTGCCAACAATGCATTGACGAGTGTCCAAAAAAAAAAACAAGTTTTGAGAGATTTAACTCTACGTCATGGCTCCAAACACTGGGTTGTGACGGCAGATGCTTGGTCCACACTCTTCATATGCTTTCTTTGTGTGGCACACCTGGTAGAACTCCGGCTGCAACAAGAATGTGCAACAGCAAATTTAACAATCACATCTGCTCTTACTTCTCACTGTCCTACAAGCTTAAGAGATGGGGCAAATACAAAGGTTGAATTTTCACACTCGAAAAAGTTGGCTTGTGCATCAGTGACTGTTTAACCCTTATGCATGCACAAAATATGACACATCATTAGCACAAGCATAATTAAGAATCTGGCATAACTTTTTTGAGCCTTCATACCTTCAGCAAACAGGGCCATCTACTACTATAGAATGAATACAATAGAAACGATATTTTTAAAAATGAAAGCAAAAAAAAAACAGCAGGAAAACTTACGATTCAAAGCCTCCAAGATTTTTGAAAGTAACTCATACATGGGTACAAAGATTTACCACCACTTTCACTTCATACAATATCAATTAGCAATTCTTGGAACATGGTCTGAACGGCCCCTTTCCTGGTGCTCATAGAGCTCAGTCCGCATTTACGCTGTCACAGCGTGGAAGAAACTTTGCAACACATCTGGTCCGTTGACAGCAGTGGCAAAAGTAGCCGGGGTCTCTGCTTTATTTCCGCATGCTCTTGACACCAATGCACTGTGGGGAAGCTGCTGTGACAGCCGATTGTTGCAGCTTTCTTGCTATTCAGGTAGCTTTCCCCAGACCCAACCCACCCGTATGTAAGTGCATCATATTTTTCAGATGCTTTGTCCCCTTGCCCTTAGGCACTGTGAAGAAGCCGCTGTGTTTCTTTTTGAATACGTCACCCCTTGGCACCTGGGCACCACCCAGACATCATAGCGACAGGAGACTGCTGCTGCATTCCAGCTCTTCATGTCACGTGTTTCCAGGTTTGGTCCGCTTCTACGTTCACACATCTGCTTTTGGTAACTAACCGTATTTTATGTCCAGAATGTGTCAAAATTTTGAAAGTACTTGCCAGGATACCGTATTATGAGAGAAAATATTAACAAGAAGAAAAACAGCAACTCTATGGGATATTTTCACTGCAGCGGTTTCGAATGCAAGAACTGGGAAATCATATGAACCAGGAATTATCAACTAATGGTGAATTCCACTGGTTGATTAGAAGTGAGGTGCTGATAAGTGCCACAGAGACCGAATCTGCCACAGGATGACCAGCAAAACACCTGATCGACCAGTGAAACACGAACATGCTCCAGGAAGAAGTGCGACAGAAGCTCGCATGAGCGACCAGTTCCGGAAGTTGGGCCTCACATCTGTCTGCACATTTTCGTTTCACTAGCTTGAAGATGATCAGCGATGATGACACAGTTCAGTCGCATCTTACACTTTTGTGAGATGCGCCGCATTTTGCCATGGCCTGCATGTGTGTCCTTACCGCTTCGTCGGAATAGTTGCGCGCTGTGGCGTCGATGTAGCTAGTGATTTTTCGACCATTTGCGAGGAGATTCAAGAAACTAATAAATGCCTTTAAGGAAACCCACACTTCGCCGATGTCAATGGCGCTGGTCTCTGGTCCCCTTTAACCGCTTTATGAATTAATCGGGGCGAGAAGCGCCACTCTTTGTTCCGACGATGGTGTCTGAATGTAAAGAAACGTCCAGGCTAACAAGCAGTGTCAAAATATGGCGGACAAAGCTGGGCACACTGGAAGTGATGGCATAGCATCCTTGGAGTTCCGGCTAGATCTGTCGCTTCACGGCGGATCAAGCGCGAGCGCTTTGCCATAAAGCGAGCTGCACCAAAACAACCAGTGGAACTCTCGAACCTAATCCAGATTGACCAGTGGAATTTGACGCAAGTTAGAAAATACACCTCTTGCAAATGAATCGATGCATTATGGTACACAATAATGCTGTCGCCATTTTGGTCCCAAAATTTTGGTATGGTACTTTTGTAAAAATGGCCATTATGTCAACACAAGTAGTAATGTTTTAATTAAAGTAGTGTTTTTTAATTAAATAGTTATTAAGGACACAAGAATAAGCTTCTCTGCATGGAATATACCTTTGTGAATGTAAACAAAGGTCTACCAAAATCCGAATACCGGAATACCGACATGAGGGTAACAGTTTCTGCAACTTGAGAAGTTTTGAGCATAATTTTTGTTATTGCTGTTGTACTGTTGTAACTTGCAACTCCTTTATGCTCTCTCAATTCCTATGGTTCACACCACCCCTCCAAATGCATTACCTTAAGAAATTTTTTACTAATATCTGTACAGAAAATTAAATTGCATTTCATCCTTATGTAGGCAAAATAACTTAGAAGTTTGATTTTCTTATCACCAAATTACTGTATCTGTACACAGCAAATTTAATTGCATTTCATCTTAATAGGAAAAAAAATAAATGCCCGAAGAAACTGAATTATACAAGCTCCTCAAGCTGTAGTTCTTGTGATACCTCTCTATATGACAAAGCTATTTAGTATTCCAACAACTTCACTACATAGCTTCTGCATAGCTTTTGAATGCTTTTGCATCCATTCTTTTATTTCTTTTAAATGGTACAAAGGCTACTTGTAAATGGTAGTGCACAAATGGCGAATTTTTCTGCTTCAGCTTCACTACAGTCATAACTGCTCCAGGCATGTTTATAATGATAGCATCAAAACATGTGGCACATGATGGCCTGAGTTGCTTTAAAGTGACTATGCAATAAATTAATTGAGATTACGTAAAGCAGATGAGAGATAGGCATTTCATCACTCGTCAACCCAACGCAAGAATTTTTGAGCTAGCATCAATAACAACGAACATATAGACGATTAAAAAATATGCTCCTCCTCTCCCCCCTCAACTCGTACACGCGGGGCACCAGACAAAATAAAGAAAACAGCTCTGGGACTGGGCCCCGCTCATGAATACGTCATCCGCTGACGTTCCTTTCGCAACTCCCGGCTGTCGCTCCTAGCACTCCAGCAGCAGCATTGGCGGCGTGACTGCGGCGCGCGTCGGGTTTCTTTGCTTGCCGGTTTAGTTAGCAGTAATGGACCCGAATAACAACGAAGATATAGACGATTAAAAAATATGCTCCTCCTCTCCCCCCTCAACTCATACACGCGGGGCACCAGACAAAATAAAGAAAACAGCTCTGGGACTGGGCCCCGCTCATGAATACGTCATCCGCTGACGTTCCTTTCGCAACTCCCGGCTGTCGCTCCTAGCACTCCAGCAGCAGCATTGGCGGCGTGACTGCGGCGCGCGTCGGGTTTCTTTGCTTGCCGGTTTAGTTAGCAGTAATGGACCCGAATAACAACGAAGATATAGACGATTAAAAAATATGCTCCTCCTCTCCCCCCTCAACTCGTACACGCGGGGCACCAGACAAAATAAAGAAAACAGCTCTGGGACTGGGCCCCGCTCATGAATACGTCATCCGCTGACGTTCCTTTCGCAACTCCCGGCTGTCGCTCCTAGCACTCCAGCAGCAGCATTGGCGGCGTGACTGCGGCGCGCGTCGGGTTTCTTTGCTTGCCGGTTTAGTTAGCAGTAATGGACCCGAATAACAACGAAGATATAGACGATTAAAAAATATGCTCCTCCTCTCCCCCCTCAACTCGTACACGCGTGGCACCAGACAAAATAAAGAAAACAGCTCTGGGACTGGGCCCCGCTCATGAATACGTCATCCGCTGACGTTCCTTTCGCAACTCCCGGCTGTCGCTCCTAGCACTCCAGCAGCAGCATTGGCGGCGTGACTGCGGCGCGCGTCGGGTTTCTTTGCTTGCCGGTTTAGTTAGCAGTAATGGACCCGAATAACAACGAAGATATAGACGATTAAAAAAGATGCTCCTCCTCTCCCCCCTCAACTCGTACACGCGGGGCACCAGACAAAATAAAGAAAACAGCTCTGGGACTGGGCCCCGCTCATGAATACGTCATCCGCTGACGTTCCTTTTGCAACTTCCGGTTGTCGCTCCTAGCACTCCAGCAGCAGCATCGGCGGCGTGATTGCGGCGCGCATCGGGTTTCTTTGCTTGCCGGTTTAGTTAGCAGTAATGGACCCGGACCTCGAGGTGCAACTGCTCGCTCTTACGGCCGCGATGGGCATCGAGCCCTATGCGTTCACGCAGTACTGGCTGAACGCCAGCGACGACAGTAGCGACTCAGCGAGCCACTGCGAGTGGCTCCGGAACTCCCGACAGAAGGAGGCGGCAGAGGAAAATTGAAACCATATGCGCGAAGGCAATGCCCTGGCTCGCGCAGCGGCCCGAGCAGGTGATTTTCACGGCTACCGGAAGTGTGCCCGTGATGTCGTGGCTGCCGTGGCTCCAGCGAATGACAGCGTGTGGTGGCCTGGTGACATCATGGGTATAGTGACGTCTTTTTTTACGATTTTAGTTTCAAAATCAGTCACTACGATCACACCAATCGGCCCGCAAATTTTAAAAAACTGTTTTTCAACATTCATAATAAATTGCCGGCTCAGTTCCGAAGACTCATACTTGGTGCGAATGCTTCCTAGCATCATTTCTAAGCATTGAAAACACTTACAAGCGACTTTTTATTCATTGCATAGTCCCTTTAAGCCATAAAACACAACATAATACAAAATATGTGGTGTGCCCTATGTCACTACAATTAGTTCCAGAATAGTTCTTGACACTGCAAGATAAAATTATACAATGTCTAGCACAGCACCAATATGATGCTTTGTTGAATTAACCTAAAAAGTGAGAATACAAATCTATGGAATAATTCACTCCCGGTGTAGCACTAGTACATGAAAAACCCATCTCCCTACAGGCTGATTTCAAAGCATTTTTGGTTCATTTTGATCCCTACTAAGACTGACATGTAATATGCAACACCACTTACATGACTATGTACACTTCTATCAAGCACTGCCATTACTTATACATGCATGATTGCTACAAAGCATGAGGAAAAGTGCCCTGGTAATGGTTTATGGTTGTGAAATTCCTAGGGAAGATTTACTACAAAAAAATGCTATGTGGGCCAAGCCAACAACATGTTATTTGGGAACCGACGTCTGGCTTCAATATCCCACCCTTTTCAGTAATGGCCATCCCAACCAAATTTTTCAAGACACAGATATTAATACATAAATGATAGTATTACAATCACGTCCCCAGTCTGCTGACATAAAGCAACAAGCATAGAGTACATAAAGTGCTGCATATAAAAGAAAAGAACAGGACAGCTTTGAACCCGTTTCAGCCAGCAGCAACTACTGTATTTACTCGAATCTAGGCTGACCCCGATTCTAAGCCGACCCCCTAAAGTCCGAAGCCAACAACAACAACAAAAAAATTACCTCGAATGTAGGCCGAACAAAACAAGCGACGACAGTGTTCACAAAATGCAAACAGCATTTATTGAATCTGAACGTGGAGAGCTCATTCAACGTCGTCGTCGCTGCTAGACTCGTTGCTGTGTTCCTTGTCACTGTCACCTTCAAACAGTGCACTATCTTCGGTACCATCAAGCACATTAGATATGCTGCACTTTTTAAAGGCGCGCACGATCGAAGTACCTGGGATGTCGTCCCAGGCTGCAGCTACCCAGCCTGCCAGCTGCGATAGCGATGCACGTTTGATGCGGTGCCACAAAATCTTAAACCACTCTTCCACCATCGCATCCGTCATCCACCCGTTCTCATTTATCCGCACAATGACATTTCCTGGGAAAGTTTCTCGAGCAGTCAGTGTCTTCCTTTTAAATATCATACAAGGAGAGAGTTTATGTCTATCAGCTGTGCAGCACAGCATCACAGTTGCGTGCTGCTTCTCGTAGCCCGCAGAGCGCACCTTCACCTCCTTGGCACCCTTTTCATTCACGGTGTACGCCACTGGCACATCAAAATACACAGCCGTCTGGTCGGCGCTGCCGATTTGCCCAAGGTTGTAGCCTGCCGCTTCTCTCTTTCACAGCACGTAGCGCTGAAAAGCTATCAGCTTTTCTTCGAAATCGCTTGGCAGCTTTTGGGTGATTGAAGTGCGACGTCGGAGGCTGAAGCCGAAGCGCTTCATGAATTTCTGAAGCCAGCCCTGGCTGGCTTTGAAATCCTTTGGCGTTAGGCCTCGCTCCTTCGAAAGTTCCCTAGCTTTCGCTTGGAGCACTTTTGTTGCCACTGGAAGGGCAGCTGCTCTCTGCGTCCGAGCAAACTCGGCCAAAACTGTCTCCACTTCGTGGTGACTGCCATTCTTTGGTCCGCTAAATGCCATCCTCCTTGCGATGCACGCAAAAAGCTGCTGTCGTTGTCCCCTCCAACGATAGACGTTTTTCTCGTAGACGCCGAAGTCCCGCCTGGCATGAAGGTTCGACGATGCCTCTGCGGCTATCAACTTTTCGCTTGAAAGCGGCACTGTAGTGGCATCTCCTGCTTGGTGCCATTGCGATAACACCACGCCACACACCGATACAGCCATGGAGGAAGGACAATTTAAGGAGCGGCCATCACGTGACATTTTTTGAAGCCGGAAACGAGCTCGCCGCCATATTGTCCGGGCGCGCTCTTGTTTATTTTTATCTGCGCTCTTGTTTACGTTTCTCCGCACGCATTTCAAACCACATTACTGAGCTGGCCTAAAGAGACTCCAGTGCAAGTAGTGCTTGGCTTCTGGCCGTTGTTCATGTATGGGAGACGTTGGAAATGTTCGTGCGGGACAACCAGCTCTTTACAGTTATTGCTCTTTGCCGCACCGTCCCCGCTCTCTCGTTCGAACGAAACAGTCCGGCTTGCATGGTCATCATCAAATAGCATTCGGCAAACGCACTTATCAGAACTGCGGTGAGTGCAGGAAGGAACTTTCACTTATTGCGGTAGCCGACCATGGTACGCAGTGTCATTCGCCGCTTTTGGCGTGCACGTGCCTGCTTTTGGCTAAGTCATGAACAATGCTTCCATGCATGGTCACACGGCAGCTTAGAGTTCAATCTGCCTTTTAATGCTGCTCTTGCTGATGAATATTGCAATCTCTATATTGCATATGTTTGGGCAGCTGGCTGTGTCAACAATGTCTTCTGCTGCAGCAGTGAGGACAAAAAGAATCCTGCAGTATTTTGTTTTTGATCTTGAATACTATTTATCTTCATAACAAGTTTTCGTGTGGCTGGCCATGCCAGGAATGATTTCTCATACAGCAGCGAGGTTGGGCAAATATACTAAGAAGTCTGAGTTCTTGACCCTGAATGCAAAACTTAGCATCATAACATATTCATAATGATGACCGTGCAAACAGTGACGCTTGATTCACAACTTCAAGAGCCACTCCTAGAGGTGACAGAAACAGACAGGGCTGACAATGCCTATAGTAGCACGGTAGGGGAGGATTTATGGGGGGGGGGAAATGTCATCCCCATCCCAAAGCCTGAAATTTTACATAGGAAAACCGTGCCGAACCCCTATTTCTCAACAAAAAAAAGTCCAGGAAATACATGTTTCAAATGAGAAAGCCCCCTCCTCCCCCTTTAAGAATCTGGTATTACGCACATATGAAGCTCATGAAATCATACTGTTACGTGACGGCAAGCAGATGAAAGCAGCACTACATGACAAATGGCGATGGAATAATTTAATGGCGGTGGGCCTAGCGCGAGCGCTCCGTGCCGCGTCACTGCCCACTGTCGTTTTCTAGTCCGTGACACTACCCGGGGCTGCCGAGCGATCGTCCCGATCGCGCGAACTAGAAGGACGGCCGTGAAGACGGAACGTAGGACGCGACGATGGGCCTGACAGGAGGGATGAACACAGAAGAGAAGAAGATGCAGGGCTTGCCGTCACGATGAAAGAGATGAACAGATCATGATCAGATGAGCGCTGGTCCAGGAAGCTTCCGGGCCATGCGTAGGTCACCTTGAGCCGACGGTCGAGGCCCATGAACACATCGAACGGCATGGGCAGGGGCTGTGTTCGAATATGTTGGCGGCTTCTAGGGTCGGTGGGGTCATAGGTTCGAGTTGCGGCTGCGCCGTCATGTCATCGTGTCTTCTGGTCGGGGTGGGGAACGGGGCTGGAGTGAACGGTGTGGTCGGTTCTGGTTTGATGGGCTGGGGCACTGCCGGGCGGTGCGGACCGGAATACACGACCGATGACTTCTGCACACACAGGATGCCGGAGCTCCAGGACCAGGATGGGGATGAACTCCGCACCTCACACCAAATGTTACGTGACAGCAAGCAGATGACAAATGGCGATGGAATGATTTAATGGCGGTGGGCCTAGCGCGATCGCTCCGTGCCGCGCCACTGCCCACTTTGTCGTCTTCTAGTCCGTGACAATACCACGTCAAGTACTGTACAAAGGTAGCATGAGCTTACATTACGAAAGCCAAACACAGCAAACAATGCTTAAAGGGAACTCACCGTGGATGCCAGCATACTACCTCCAAACCAGACAGCATATCTCTGCATGTGGTGGGAAATCACTTGTACTTCCATTGGCTTTGGCTATAAGCAAAGAGCAATTTCCAGTTCAGAACACCATCACTCAGGCCCAGCCATAGGCACAGCTCAAGCACAAAGTGAGCAAACTTGCCGTGATGCGTCCACCACTGAGCTTTTCACTGAATTTGAGCCGTGCATCAACCACGCGTTTCAAATCCCGCTGCAGTCGACGGCCAAAGTCCTTGAACATCGTGGAGCCACCTGACAGGACAATATTCTGCAATAACAAAAAATGACTGTTGATTTGCGTAGTTAAGCCAAATAAGAATTAGGTGCACTAGCACTGTGTGGCCACTGTTTCGCATTGTTTACCGTGGTCATGCTTTGTTATTCACGATAATGCTATGTAATTAATTTGGTATATCAAGTGTTTGAATGGCATGAATGAAGAACACTACATACATGACACAATGTAATTACAGTCATTCTACAAATTCCATGTAATCACTAGTACTGCAGTGCTATTTGTAATCAGGTAGTGCTCTTAACACAGCAGACAAATACAGTAGAGTCTCGGTGATACGAACCGGCTAATACGAATTTCGGTATGATACGAATTCGTATAATTCCCCCACCGAAATGCATTGTGTACAATGGGCCAAAAT
This sequence comes from Amblyomma americanum, assembly GCF_052857255.1. NCBI lineage: Eukaryota > Metazoa > Arthropoda > Arachnida > Ixodida > Ixodidae > Amblyomma > Amblyomma americanum. Next base: position 92,818,873 of record NC_135497.1, read on the forward strand.
TCGGATGTTCCGAACACTTTTCCACGTCGTGCCGGGTGATACGAACTTCGGTACCGCGACCGTTGAGCCACCACCGGCGCACAGTGTTGCCAGATAGAGCGGAGCGGCATAGCCAAAATATACAAAAATTGTAGCCCAAAAATAGCCAGCCATGCAACTAGGCCAAGACAGTTAAGAGCCAAAAAATAGCCAACGTTGTGATTACAAAATTGCCGTTACATCAGCCATTGGAAAGTGATACGAACATTTTTTTTATTTGCAATTTAAACTCCAAACATGATAAACCAAACAGATCAGGTGCCACAGCAGAAAGTGAAGCATATCACATATGCACCAGCTGATATCCTTCAATAACATCACTAATCGTATGTGACTGGGCTCTTCAATTTTTACTGGAAGAATATGCTTGGCTCAAGATTTCTGCAGCACCCATCATCAGCACCCTTTAAACTAGATCGCACGTGGTTCTAAAGTATGTGCTTAGTTTGTTGCGGTGATCTGCCCGGCGTTTGACACTGGCACCGACCATCATCACCACCACCGACAAGTGAAGAAAGAGCGTTGGTACAGCATTGGTGGGGGTGCAACCTCGTCAGGTGGCCAGAAATGCAGGACAATTGAAGCTTCGCACCTTGCGACCTCCCCTCTTGTGTTCAGAGCATGGGTGCGAACGCAATGTGCAGAGTTTATTATAAGTCTTCAAGCCCAACCAGGCAGGCAAATCTGTCTTAAATGTTTAGTTTTCAATAAGTAATTATGAGCATGTAAATTACAGATGCCGGAATTAAGCGGGTACCATGCGTTTCCAGTATAATTCCTCCGAGCTAGGCGTGCAGTCGTAGCGCCATCCTGTAGGAACCCACTGAAACCCCCCTTCAAGCACGGTGCTGACCCGGCACATGGCGCGCGTATCTTCTGAGTCTGCGCCTTCCTTGAATGCTATGTGCCATCTAAATCAGCGGGTGCTCGACCACGAGGGAACGCTATCGCGCTTCACTCTTAAGGCTGAGCTTAAGCGTCTCCCAATTTTATAGTTCTCATGTATGGATGTAAAGAGAGCAAGCAAAACAAAAAAAAGATGCATCAACAGCTAACCAAACATAGTGCACTTCTTGAAACACGTTTCTTTAACCAGTCAGATTTTCTGGGAGCGTAAAGCCCAAAGATAGCCACAACGCCAAACCGTTCAGAAAGCAGCCAGGAAAAATTTTCAGTAGCTTTGGCTACAAATAGCCAAATCTGGCAACACTGCCGGCGTAGCGTGCGCCAGTGCCGGTTTGGGATTCCGCGACAGCATGGAGGCTGATGAGGCAAGCGAAGCTCTCTCTCTAGTTTTTGGAGTGGCCTCTTCGCCTTTTTCCTTTTACTTTGTTGTTGCCCGAGCCTAGCGCCGCTGCTTATTGGTCCGTTCGCCCTGCGAACCAGCCAACCCAACCGGTCGGGCGCGACTTGTCCTCTCCACATTTTTCGTGGCCCTGCGTGCCCGTTCCGCTGTTTTTCCGCTACAGCCAGCGCGCATATCGTCACAACAGCAGCAGCTCCCGCTTCTTTGTTCCCTCCTGCGCGACGACTATGGAAGTGCAGCGTGTTGTTTGCGTGTGTCGTATTACGAGCATTGATCGCGTCAGCCCGAAAGGTACTGCAACCAGTACGATGTTGCGAAAGCGGAAGGTGCGTTGCGAAAGCGGAAGGTGCCGTCCTTGAAGGACAAACTGGATATTTTAAAGAAGGTGGACGAAGAGCCCAAGAAAAGGCGCATTGACAAGGCCAAGGAATTAGGCCTGCCAATTTCTAAGCTGTCTACGATCGTCGGTCAGCACGACCAAATTGTGCAGAATGTGCAGCACTTTGGCGTAAACTCCAAAGAAGCGAAGAATGCTCACCATGTAAAGTTAGAAGTTCTTCTAACATGGTTTAAAGAGGTCACCGCGGCCGGCGTCAACGCTGACGGAAAAGTTGTGCGTGAGAAGGCTGCGGACATCGCACTCACGCTTGGAATTCAAAATTTTCAGGCCTCTGGTGGCTGGATTCACCGATTTAAGGCACAGCATGACCTCTCTTACAAAACCGTTTGCGGCGAAGGGAAAAGGGTTGATGCCTCCATCGTTAAGATTGGATGGCAACCACGCTGCAGTCTTTCATCACGGGATATGACGCTCGCAATGTTTTTAACATTGACGAGGCAGGGCTGTATTACTATCTTAAGCCCGAAAAGAGACTCTGCTTCAAAGGCGAAGCCTGCCAAGGAGGATAAAAAAGTAAGCAGCGTGTGAAGGTTTTGTTTTGCTGCAACGTTGATGGGTCAGAAAAAATGAAACTGAACATCATTAGAAAATACGAAAAGCCCAGATGCTTCAAGGCAGCCGGTCGTTTTCCCTGCACATATAGAGCCAATAAAAAGGCGTGGATGACGTCAGCTCTGTTCGTGGAGTTCGTCACATACTTGGACCATAGGATGTCATGAGAGAACAGAAAGATTCTTTTGCTGCTGGACCAGTGTGCGGCGCATCCAAAGCACATGACGCTACAGAGCATCAAAGTGGTATTCCTGCCCCCGAACGCTACTAGTCATTGCAGCCACTGGATGTTGGCATTATCAGAAACGTAAAGGACCATTTCAAAGGTTTGTTGGTGCGCCGCCTCCTTGCGAAGATTGACCGTAAGGACGCAAATATGCAGATTAGTCTTTTGGACGCTATGCATTTTAGTGCAGTGGCCTGGGAACGCGTCCCCCCTGCAACCACCGCGAATTGTTTCACAAAGTGTGAGATTTTTAAATCCACAGTGGCCACCACCTCGCAAGTGCCAGATCCAATTCCGGTTGATGTCTGGAACCAGCTTGGCGTTGACTGCAGTGCCGACAATTTCGTCACCGCGGACGACGATCTCGTCACCTGTGGTCTGTGCACAGTGGAAGAAATCGTGGAGGATGTATCGTCGCAGCCTGGAATTTCGACCAGTGACGGAGAAGAAGACGAGTGCCAAAATGGTGACGACCAACCACCGTCGGCAGGCGAAACTATGCACGCTCTCGATATTCTGCGGCGTGCTGTGACATCCGAGACTGTGCGTGAGAACACTACAGCCCAGTTCTTCAGCTTCGAAAATTCTCTGCTGGCCGACCTCGCGGAGAAGACGACTCAGAAGGACATACGAGACTTCTTTCCATATAAATAAATGTTTTGTTGTGCTTGTCTCATGGTTTCGGGACAGACTTTGCTCGTTTTTTGGTGATACGAAACTTCGGGTGGTACGAATATTTTCACCTCCCCTTGAGATTCGTATCACCGAGATTCTACTGTAATTACAGCTAATACACCTTAAGTAATACCAGTTAAAGAAAAGTAAGATTAACCTGCTCCAAATTTTTAAATATAACCTATATTGACAATACTGACGAATTCCAATGGTGCAAAGGCAGCTTTGGAAAAAAAAAAAAACATTGCACAACATTTTTTTGTCTACACTAGATGTGGTCAAAGATCTATTTCCCCAAGCACTTCCCCGAGGCTAGGGGAAAACTTGTGCTCATTGTACCACTGGTGGGCATCCGCGGCACTGATGATCAAACCCTACACTTTCTGCATGTGAGGTGGATGCGAACCATTAGGCCACCACTGCGGTCATAATCTAAATTCGGAGCAAAAAGCCTAAGCTGAGAATTTCTTACTAGCACAGTGCTCAGGACAGGTGTTAATGACCATCATGACAAAACGCCACTCCTCAGCACAACATAAACAGCTAACAAGTTTAAATGCAAAGCATCACGAGCCCCTTGATGATGATAATAGATATTTATGGCACAAGGCCACCTCTGGCTTAAGAGCGCCAAACACATAGTGACAGGTCACCTCAGGTCAATAAGGTATGCTAACTTTCTCACTGGAATGAGACCAACACAGGAATATAGCCTGATAGTTAAGAGCACATGCATGACTCATGATGTGTCACGAGGACAATAAGTGCGACGGAATGACTAAAAAAAACAATATGTACAAGGCTTAAAAGAATGGTCAATGATCATTGAGGAATTTAACGACCACGTCAGGTGGTCTCAGCCACAGTCCTTGTCTGGATAAAAAAGACAAGGCCCCTGACAGCTCGAATAGCCAGCTCAGCTATTTCCTCACTAAATGAAAGAAGCAGAGATGCCAGTGACAGTAACAGAGTCCATGTAAGAAGTCCATCTCTATAAAGGGGTGATGTAGCTTTCAATTTGCAAAGAATGACGAGAAATAAACCATAAGCCTGTACTTCACCCCATATAAAAATCAGATCCAAAAAGCATTTCTTGGACAGTGCCTCAGGGTCCCAAATGACCCATTTTTTCCTCTGGAAGTAGGTCAAGGCCATGGTGTGTGCAAGCCAAGTGAGAGAAATACAACGATGGATTAGGGCTGCCAGTGAAATGGTTTAGCAGCCGGACATTCTCAGTGCAATTCATGGGGCATTAGAAATTGTTTACGGGGGTTTAATGTCCCAAAGCTACTATGGCTATGAGGGACGCCGTAGTGAAGGGCTCCGGAAATTTCGACCATCTGGGGTTCTTTAACGTGCACTGACATTGCACAGTACACGGGCGTCTAGACTTTCGCCTCCATCGAAATTCTACCGCCGCGGCCAGGATCGCATCCGCGTCTTTCGGGTTAGCAGCCAAGCACCATAACCACCGAGCCACCACAGCGGCGACACTTATAAATCAATTTTCTAACAAATATGGAGATTCAGTGTATTAGATGCAGAATTCATTTGCTTGCATAAAATGTAGTCCGAGTTTGATGCAGTTAAAATTAGGTTGTGTCAATCCGGATGCCCTGTACTTCACAACAAGTTGTAATCAAATAAAGCGCGAGTCTTAACAAGCTGCTGCCAGTAGAGCTTCCAACACGTTTGTGCTGACAACATACCTTGTAGAGGGGGCGCCTCACATCAATGGGGCAGCTTTGCACACATGTGTCAACTATTTCCGAAATAGGTGTAGTAAAGTCAGGATTTGAGAACTGCAAGAAAAAAAAATTAGGGTCAAACTTAATATAGCTGTACAACTTTGCCTCTATCTCCACACACAAAAGCACAGCAAAAGCATTGAACTACAAAAGTAAATGCATGACAGTTAATCTCTACAGAAGGGAAAGTATTCCAGTATTTAGACAAGCATTCACAATAAGAAGTTGTACTGCATTTGCAAAAACCTCATAAACACTTTGCTGTACCAAATGAGGTGGACAGTGACAGCAGACATGTCTACCAGTTTTATATGTCGTATTGCATGCGTCACCTCAGCTTTCTCTTCGTCTGTCTTTTTGTCACAATAGCAGAACTACTCGAACTCATGGCTGAAATGCGGCATGCAAATGACGTCATCACCCCTCCCCGAGCAACAGGCCACCGGCGATGCCACAAACTCAACGGAGCCCAAACCTTCTGCTGGCTCTGAGAAAAGAAAAGACTCATAACTGCCTAAACTTGTAGGTGGACGCCACTGCCCACTCGCAGTGTCAATGCGGTTTCCACTGACCCAGTTACACTTGCTCTCGTATTTACACATCACAGGAATTGCTTAGGTGCCCCATAATTTCATTTTTTTCCTGATCTCGACACATACCAGCTTGGTGACGCAAGCTCGCCAGCGGTAAGACTGCGACCCAGGGCTGCCGACACCATCAAACTGCCCGGAAAAACGCCCGATGAGACATGCACGCCTTTTTTTTTGTCTTGTCTTGGTGGTGCGGCCAACACTTTCAGTTGTGATGCGCGTGAGTGCACGTAACACGCTTCGCCTTGTGCGCCATGCCCCTTCCACAACATCTTGCCGGCGTTCTAACAATCGTGCACTGGCGCAGCTATGTCTTGACCTGCTGCCAAATTTGCCGGGCGAACCTTCACCACCAGCGCTCATATCAAAACATTAACACGTGGCGCTGTTACTAACAAACAGTATTTTGGTGCACTGCCAATGTTTGTGCTGTGGAAGGTACCGATGCGCAGACTGCATGAAACTTAGGAACGAATTAAGAAGAGCTAACACTCTGAAAGGAGCTTTAACAAACCAGGTACTGTGTCTGCTTCGCATATGCCCGCCAGAAGTGAACTGGAAAGGAAGACAGGCCAGCATGGGTGCTCGCGGAGCCCACAAAAGCAGCCCACGGAGCCTATTTTGAGAACTCTTGCACTAGCTGGTAAACAAGCTGAACTGCAGATACCAACAAAGGCCAATGATTAACCACTATCATTTCTCAATTTTTCACAACTTGTTTTTCCGCTGTAGAAAATGTACAAGGTTGGTTAAGTCTCCAGGCCACACGGCCTGCTTTTGAGAATAGCCAGGCACTTGCACAGCACGCACCAAGCTACCAAGGTCCCCATGGGTGAGAAGACTTCTCTAACACCCTAGAGATTTTGACCTTGGGAGTGTCGCAATGGCCCCACTGCAAGGCTCAAAAGCAGACCTTGTGGCATGGGTACTTTTGACCAACCCAGTACATATTACGTTGTCGGTGGTGGGAATGGCCAAGAGCATTTGGGAGCAGGCTTTACAGCAGGTAAACAATCTGAAACAGCTTCTCTGTGTTTTGCAACAGGAGCCTGATACTAAGAAATACAGTAGAAATGCAAATATACAGGCAATTTCTGCTAACTTAGGCTAAGGTTTAAATAATGGACACTGCGCTGCATGAAGATTGAAAAGAGCAGGGTTGTAGGCAGCCATCTTGGCTGGGTCTGCATATTTTTTAAATGAGTGCAAATTTTCAACTGCTTATAAAAGAAAAATTAGCTAACATCTGTATGTTCACCTTAGCTTAAAATTTCCTATGCAGGCATTTAGAGTGCTGAGAAAAACCCATTTCAGTTTTCTTCAAAGAAACTGACTTTTTTTTTTTTTTTGAAGCATAATTAAGGACCATGAGGTTTAAAAGCTGTCACAAGACTGCACTCTCATGTCGCTATGTTAGCACTGTTACCACCCTCAAACCCCCTTCGAGTGAAGGAAATTGGTTACCAAAAGCCACAATGAATAACCTAGCCACATGTCACAGCGAGCATTCAGAGACTAGAAAAAGCACTTGTTTCATTAGAATTACGCTGCAATAAAAACAACCATGGCGTCGCAATTTCGCAGCGTAGCACAGATAATTTTACAGTGGGAGCCGTTTCTATAGGAGGACATTCATCAGGGACACATACAAAGCTTGTGAGAAATTATTAATGCCTCTGGTGGGTGCGTGTTCACTTTCCTCCTCCAACCACGAGTATCACAGGCTGGCCACATGAAACTGTTCACATGCAGTCCAGTGACCACCATATGTGCACAGGCTGTGCACGTAATATGAAATTTGGTTTTGAAGAAAGGAAAGGTGCAGTAACTGTCACTTCTCGGTGGGCACCAACTACACCAAGTCTCCACGCCCTGGAAGCACCCTCTGGTGGGTGCACCTCCAGGCACCCACTGGTAAAAAATGCATCTCCCACTCACGAGCCTCCACACACCAGAAATCATGCAGCATTGGAACAGAAAAGCAACAGCAAAATCAAAGGAAAAGAGGCAACGGGAAGGCAACCAATGTAAAACCGAAATGTACGACCAATATTGCCAACAGAGATTTGTCGCGTAACATCGTATGACCGCCTATGCATTTATTTCTCTTCCAGTCCAACATGGCCATGCATCTTGTGATGTAGAGTTTTGTCGCATAGCGCTGTCCTCACCTAAATGAAGGAGAACTATCATTTTTCTCCGCTCATAGTCTCAGCGTTGCCGTGTGTGTCCCACACGCTTTGCTTCCACCTTTTCAGGTGTTTGCGACGAAGGGACTCCGTTTAGATGATTTTCTCACACTAACTAATTCAAACTCGCATGCTCGCAAACAAGCTCAAGATCGTGTGAGCGCAATGTGGTCACCTTATATATGCTACCCATGGAAGGCCATCCCATCATTGAAAATTGCTCAATTTGACTCAGGATGATGCTGCGCAAAAGACCATTAAATCTAGCAGGACCATTATCTAGCACTATTTGGGCCTCTTAAAAGCACTGTTTTTTTTTTTGCATGTGCACTCGCTGTATTTGTTTTGGACAATGCTGGCAGCGCCGTTGAGGCAGAATGCATGCACATCGTGCATCATGGTGGAAGTGTCACGTACATGGTACTAGCAATAGGCAGTAAAGGGCTAGAGAGAGAAATGAGGCGGGGTTGTGTTCCATTGGTGATCTTCATGTCCCACACCGAGAAATAACCAGAGCCATGCCTCTGCGCCATTAGGCAGTAGCATCCGGCATTCACCGCTGCTCTTGGTCACCGGAATAGTATTTTGATGTAGCATCGGTGCAATTTCACAAAAAATTGCCACCAATTTGTAGCAGCATGCATTAGGTTTAATGTAATGGAGCTAGTCGATACAACTGGAGCACCATTCCCACCACCGAGTTACTATGTTTCCTCCGTAGAACCTGTACATACATAAGGTGAGCCAATGCAAAAGAAAATGTTACATTATGGCAAACACTGCCCATGTACAGAGGATACCATCGGCACAGAACTTGGCTACATATACCTAAGATTGTGTCATTAAAGGCGTTTAAAAGATATCATTATCTGAGATGTAAACTATCAGCCGGCTAGGTGCACAGTGTAGGTAAACATTCACTAATGCAAACAAAACAAAATAAAACTGAAGTTTAATGAAAAGACAGGAACGACATCACAAATTGCTATAGCTACAGTAAAAAGCTCATTTGTACCTTGGTGCATACACTAACCTCAGGATGGAAGAAGATTTCCGGCCCCAGGAATCGCTCATAACCCACATCAACACTAAACTTCTGCTTAGTGATTGCATTGATGCCTTCATACTTCTTGATCCACTTGCTGGGTTCCTGGTCATATCTGGAGAATTCCTTGGCGATGTCTGGGCAAATGTAGCAAAGCTTCTCCTGGAGAGAGAGAGACAAGAATGAGTGAGTCTCAATGGCCAAGGAGTAAGCCATACAGAGTCTTACCTTGATGGCCTTTGCAGTTTCCAATGACTGCTCTGGTGGAATTCCCACCTCTCGTTCACGCAGAAGGTTCTGAATAAAGTAGGTCACGTTGCGTCCAGCAATAGGAATGTGCTTTATGCAGCTGCCGATCACATAGCCCTCAGCCTAAGATGAATGAAACAAAAAATTACTATGACTTACCCACATCAAGAGCTATACTATTAACGACAGACCACATTTAATGCACACCAAGAGTTCAGCAAACATTTCTCAGTCACTGTACATGCCAATTAGACATACCGTATAAACGCGTCTAAGGGCCGCATCCTGTTTTCCCAAAGAAAATATTAAAAAAAGAAAGATACGTGTAAGCGCCGCACCCGAACTTTCCACGACCCACGTGGCAAAACCTTCGAAATGCATGCGCCGTGGCCTCGGCAATCAGCTCCGGCTAAGAGCAACTGTGCGCTTGATCGCGGAGGCCGTGCATGCGCACAGGAGCTTCCAGGTGCTGCCCACGGAAGGCGCCCCAGGTCGCGGCTCATCATCATGGTCAACTTTTTCCTCTGCCATGAGCTCCCATTATCCATATCAGTGCCAGTATCACCAGCTCCAGCTTTTTGTGGCTGTCAAAAGCGCGGAAGTTGTGGTAGCGAGTTAGTTCACCATAGCTGTAGCTTTTGTGTGCTACCACCGAGCGTTGCAATTTTAGCACGATGGGCAAGCACCTTAAAGGCCACATGGCTGAAGAGTTTGTTCTCAAACACGACAAGCGTGCGGCAGGCAGGAAATTCGATGTGGCCGAGAAGTGCGTCCGACGATGCTGCAACCAAAAGGATGCATTGAGGAACACAAGCTGCAAAAAGCGCGCCTTCAAAGGAAAGTTGTGCAAGTTTCCCGAACTGGAAGAAGAGCTGCTCTGCTATGTGATAGAAGTGCGGAACAACAGCTACACGTTGACAGCAGACATGCTGTGCGACTTCTTGTGGGATGAGTGTGCACCAGAGCACAGCACCAAGCACCAGCTTGGAGTCTGAATACTCTGCGAGTGACAACTGAACGTAGAATAAATGCTGCTCATTCACCACTCGCTATTTTTTACTTAAAAAAAAAATTTTTTTCGCACATTGTGTGTATGGGCCACACTCCAAAAATTGGTCCTCGAATCTGGAAAAAAAAAAGTGAGGCCCCTACACGTGTTTCTACAGTAAAACATTTGAATAAGTTTCATGGCATACCATATTTACGCACAGAATTTGCGCCCTGCATAATTTGCGCACCCTTGACTTATCACCCAGGTTTAAAAAAAAACATTTTTTACTCGCATATTTTGCGCACCGCACTGTGCTAGACCACCATCGTGCACGCGGGCTCTACCCTATGGCTCTACCCAGTAGCATTCGGCTATTCCGCGTGTTTGTTCGGAAGGCTTTTTGAATCTTTTGTGCACTGGGCGTTCATGGTGGTGTTAGAGGCCGCTGTCACAATCGCGGCGGCACCAGCGGCATCGCCACTCGGAACGGCCAGCAGCGCTTCCGGGGAGGATCGGCAGCTGATAGAAGAGCCAACATCGCTGTTTGTTTGGCTGATGCATGTGACTCGACTGCCGGCTACGCTTTTCTTGGTGGCTCTGACTGCTTGTGTTTGGTTGTGCGGTCGTGCGTTGCGATGGGATATCCCAACTATACGGCAAGTTTCAAACTGCTTGTCAGTGCCTTATCACTGCGCGGAGCGGTGAAGCCAGTGAGAATAACCGCGTGCGCACAAGTTTGCCCATAGACGACAATCGTTGTGTCGGAAAACTTGTGCGCACGTGGCTATTCTCGCTGGCTTCGAAGCACACCACAATTGTGAGCTCGTCACGTGTGTTCGCCATTTGTGCAGTGAACCTGCTCAAATGCGGCAATGCCGCTTGTGAGGAGGCTCCACCACTAGGGCATCGCACCGTGAAAAGGGCATGGACCCCTGTACCGCTAAGCAGCAATTCTGCCTCCGACAGTCCCAACAGTCTGCACATTAAAGCATCAGGCGAAAAACCGTTGTTGGCGCGCGCAGTTTTTGCCTTCAGCAAAGATGACCACTGCACAGTTTTTCACGCAGTAAATTAATCATCACATGAGTGGTTTTGGATCGGGGGGGGGGGGAGGATGTGATAACTCAACCGTAGGATAATTTGGACGTTTTTTTCAGTCCCTTGAAGTCCAAATCAACAATGTTCTACCATATCAGCTATGTTCCTACGGGTTAAAAAAACCCAAACACAACAAAAGCACACCTGAAACAAATATATGAAGCTAACATAGGAATCTGATTGTATACTGAGAGCTTTTCTGAATGGAGGTATCCCTAAAGGTAAGTTGATCTTAAAACTTATTTTTTTTTTAACTTTTCACAAAAAGCATTATGGTTTATGGGGGTTTAACGTCTCAAAGTGACCCAGGCTATGAGAGACGCCGTAGTGAAGGGCTCCGGAAATTTCGACCACCTGCTGTTCTTTAACGTGCATTGACATCACACAGCACACGAGCCTCTAGAATTTCGCCTCCATCGAAATTTGACCGCCACGGCCGGGATCAAACCCGCGTCTTTCGGGCTAGCAGCCGAGCGCCATAATCACTCAGCCACGGCTAATTAACATTCCAAACAAGGCAGAACAAAACCAATCAATAGGCAGCACAGTATGAACTTGACACACAGTGTTAAATGAACAAGCATGGCAGGCAATATCAACCACTATGCTCACCACAGGGATGCAGTGGGTGACACCGTCACCAGAGTCAATCACAAGACCAGTGAGGGTGCGATCTCCCATTTGACGAGATGTCCATGAGGCAGCTAAAGCCAGGACAGCCTGCATATCAGTGCATTGAGATGAGGAGATGCAAAGCACAGAGCACATCAACAGTGCTAGACCAGCACTCCACACCCATGTATCAATACCTGTCCCACAAATTAAAGCTAGTCTCTGTCCATCGGAAAAGCTTGACACAGTGCTACACGCTAGCTGCTCAGGTCAATCTACTGAGCATTTTAAAGGAGTGGAGACTCCAATTTTTTTTTTTTGGGGGGGGGACTGCATATGACATGAGTAAACATGGGTCACAGCGCGCAATTTGCCAGCACTCAAATAATTTGTTGAATTCTTTTTTGCTCTGTAGTTTTAGCTTCTGTTTCAGTTATGAGATGATGGTTGCAACATCACAAGTATGAGATCATGCATGGCATACAAAAACTTCAGTACAGCCTCTGCTTTGATGTTTCAATTAATTCCCACTATTAAACTAAACTTCTCTAGAAGCCAAAATGGCAGCAAGTGAACAAAAACCTATTATATTGCAGTTTTTGTAAGCATCACGTGATCTGGTGCTCACTTGTGACACTGCAACCATCTTTCGACTGCTGAAATAGAAACCGGAACTGCATAGAAGAATAAATTCAATTATTAATTAAAGGTCTACAGACACCAAATTTTTGCTTGCGTGTTTCCTTCTTTTAAACGATGTGTTAGACATTCATATACATGGAGCACCCTGTGGTATTCATGTACGACCGCTAAATAACATATCTCCTTCAGGCGCTGGGTCCACATATGTGGACGTGACCTAAGCCTCCTCATATTTTTGTACGCAAGGCGAATTTACAACTTTGAATACTGTGCTCTTACCAGTTTGAACCTTCCTGTCAAGTTTGTGGCGCCGTATCTTGGAGCTACAGCGAAATGAGTTAGAAAAAAAAGTATGTGCATCACGTCGTTTTTTGGCGGAACGAGCAATTAGCTTTTCTTTTTGCATTCTATGTTTACAAATGACCGTGAATGATGCAATTTAGAGGTCGGAATGTGTCGATAGGTTAATGTAGAAACGGCACACCAATTTTCATTGTCATAAAAGAAGAAAAAGTGCTGCGGTGGACGTTCAGAGTGAGGCGTCCACAAATGTGGACATGGCGCCGAAAATATTAAAGTGGCGTTTTCTCCCCACAACGCACCGTTATTTTTGTGGAGGTATGGTAAGAAATGGGCTTACTGCTTACGGGCGTTGAAAACTGTGCTTGTACAAAGAGAACGTTGGACGACTGCAGCGCAGAAGCGTTTTTCATGAAAATAGCCGATGGAGAAACACCTCCAAAGAAGTGCGGCCAACCGAGCAATGAAGACCCGCAAATGGTCTAAAAGAACCACCACTTAGCTGAGCCCCTGCCGACAAACACAACGCGCTACGACCAGTGCTTGAAGGTCTAGGGGGGTCTTAAGCCCTCTACCAACATTCAAAAAGAGATCAGAGACCACCTGTGCCAGTGTAGAACGCATGAATCCGAAGGAAGCAACCATTTTCAGTGGCGATCACAACATTCCTTCTCTGTCGTTTTGAAAATTTCGCTGCAGCTTTTAGCAATATTCATTACATTTTGTGTGAAACCTGAGACAGAGAAAAATACAAACTGGCAGCACTACACAATGGAGGATGAAAAGGGAAACCCGTGCCTTCACACTATGGTCAGTTCAGAGCTTGCCGCTCAGCTCCAAGGCTACAAAACAACAATCAGGACATCGGCAGAGTGAGAGGACAGTTTGTTTCAGGCATATGACAAATTGAGCAAACAACGACCTTGAAAAACGATTTCTCACTTCTGCAAAAACCATGCGTAAAACAGGCTGCAAGATGCTCTCTCTCCCCCTTTCCACCTGTGCTCAGATCACTCAAGGCCTCTTCGATGCAGCCGGACTTGAAGCATTACTTATAATGAAAGCAACTATTGGCCGCAACTTCTGAACATGTTAATTAGACAATGGCACCGACGTGAAGGCTCCACATCAAAAAGCCATGTTTGGTGCTCGAAATACCGAATTTTCCTCTGCCTGTCGCCACAGAATGACTGCTTTTATCTGTTTTCTAAGTAATGAACTACAGAATAATTGCCTGAAGCGTATATTCCCACAGCTAAACATTTATTCATGTCTAACGGTCAGTTAGAAAAGGCAAGAAAATGTAGTAGTGTTTAAGTTCATGCATCAGGTTTAAGGCGCTATTTCCACAAATGTGGATGCAAAAATAATATGCTGGAATATAAATATTTTTTCATAAATTTTTACACATCACTTCTGCTTAGTCTACTGATTGTCATTTATGAAAAAAAAAACTTTCCTATCAGCAGATTTAATTGGTGCCTGAAGGGGTTATAATTGAATTTCTTCTCGACACTGTTTCGGTTTCATCGACTAAACGACCACTGTGATGTCAAGTTCATATTTTGGTTGCGTGATCCACTAGAAAAACTAATATAATCGCTGATAGGCCCGTTTTTGTCATTCCAGGCCTTGGAAGAGGTTGGATTAAATCAATGATTATATTCGTTTTTCTAGTAGATCACGTGACCAAAACAACTTGATGTCACAGCCATCGGCAGGTCGATGAAACAGCACAAGAGAAGAAATTCAATTACAAATTATTTAGCAGTTGTAGGCAAATACTATCCTGTAATCCATGTATTCTAATGTCTAACGCATCGTTTGACAGAAGAAAGCGCGCAATGAAATTAGGTGTCTATAGTCCCTTAAGGTGGGGAGAGGTTCTATTTTGTCAAAAAAAATTGCTTCGAGATTTTGCGATCATCCAATGGGGAATTTCTTTATCTTTAAGAAAATATATCACACTTGGGTCTTCATGATTTTAAAAATGATTTTTCGGTCCGTTTTGCCACGTCAACCGGAAAAGTCGGTGTGTATCGATGTGGTCTCTGTTTCAGGTATTTGCAAAAATTCATTGCTGTGAAGTTTTTTATCAGAAACCTAAGCTTTGGTTTCGGTTTGGAATCTGGCCTTGCTCATAGTATATTTTTCAGCCACTAGGGCTCCTCCTGTAGCTCTTGTATTTACTTAGATGTAGGCAGTTTTTTTTTTTGATCGTGTTTTCCTAACTCGGAGGGTTGACTAATATGTGAATCACAGCCTGGGGAAAGTGCAGACCCAGTGAACATGCGAAAAAAGGTCAGAACCAGACAAACCGTGCCACTGCAGAAAGTCTTGCATTCTGGCCGCTTTCAAGCCTTCACAAAGAACATAACATGATGCCACCGTTACTGTGCAAAATTATTACGTGCCATTTCTTTTTAAAGAAAGTAACAAAGGTTCTCAGTTAAGGCCAATATGAAGATAGAACTATACAGCACTGCTGTCGCCATGCCAACTGCAGCCTCATCAAAAAAGGTAAAAGGAGTTGCTCAGCTGCGAGGAGAGTCACCACTCCCGAATGTCGGTTTCTGTTGGCGGCAGCATTAAAGTGAACCATCATCTTACACGGGGAGGCATCAAAAAACTAGCATGGCAGCACAAGTTTTGTGCCACTAAAAAGTGAGCCAAAAACTGAGAAAAGCAGTGAGGATTATAGCCATTGATGTACGACTTCAGTGACACTGTGGCCACTGAGGATGTCTGGTGAACTTTAATATAAAAAAAGAAATAAAAGCGTTTACATCTCGTGTGTTGTTCTAGATGAAGTGCCTAAATTCTTGTGCAGTTTCTTACGGTGCCACTACAACTAATATTTGATGAGCTCTGACAATATCCCTAACTGAATCGTGGCAGCTAGGAGCTTGTTGGTCGGCCTATGCAACATTTGAACTTGTTCATTTTTTCCGGTTCCCAGAGTTTGGGAATAAGTACCTCTACTACTTTCACAGCACAGTTCAAGCAACTGCTTTGTTCAAAGCCATCCAGAGTGCCATCTCACCTGGACAGCAATGTAAAGCCCAGGCACATTGAAGGATTCAAACATGATTTCTGCTGTGTACTCCCGATTTTCCGGCGTGTTCAGTGGAGGCTCCGTCTGAAATAACCAAAGTTGAAATCATTTTAGCATATTTGTATCTTAAGCAATTTTTTGTCCCAATGCACAGCTGAACATCAGAGGAGCAGGGTAAGGGATAGATTAGTCAGTTCACGGCTTTATTATAAGCAAAGCAGAGCTAAAACTAGGACTAGGGAGAACTAGTGGTATGTTTGTCTGTTCTTCCTTTATTGTTTTTGCATGTAGCAAACACAGCAAACACATTATCCACAGCAAAAATCTGAATACAGAGAACTCTCATTAATTTGACACCACACGAATACAAACTTTTGGTTTCTTCGAACTGACACTGTGGTCCTGTCAAAATCAAGTGGATTAAAAAGGCTCCCCTTAATTTAAACTGCACAATTCAAACAAATGTTCGACCTTCTTCAAATTATTATTATTATTACTATTATTAAAGGAGAGTACCAGTCCAGACAGAACAACCAATTCTTGAAATGATGTACTATTCAGTCCACCAAGCTCTGTATACTAAGTACAATAAAAGTCAGCTGTACCAAAAGTGGCACCAAGGCTGAGAACACTCCATATATGACTCCATAACCAAAGACCCTTATATTTCAAATTCAAAAATGTAGTGGTGGCTCTATTGGGGAACCACTGTGGTCATGTAACCCGTGGCAAATGTTTGCACCGAGCTAGCAACTAATTGGCTGTTCCTGCTAGAACAATAGTAGTACAGGCTTGTGGAGCTACAAAGTGAAAATCACTGCTCTTAAGTAAAATGGAGAAAGTACAGATTTAGAAGTCAATTAAGGTCAGTGTAAGAGATGTATAACCTACTTGAAAGCTCCTATAAAATGCAAGCTTAGCCAAAACATACAATGAATTGCAGAGAACTGAGGTCAGCAACAATGGTTCTATTAGCAGCAAAGCATTTCTGCAGTGTGCTCTTCGCGCCTGGCCCAGTGAAGCTGTCTTAATGCTTTTGTGTTCCCTACTTCAACCACAATGATTGAATTTTAAGCAAAATTTAAGCAAAATTAGAGACACAAAACTGCAAAATACCAACCAGTTAATTATGATAGCACTGAGCAGAGAATGGACAGGAGTGTTACTACCTTCAGTATCTTAGTTTTCTGACTTTTGTAAAGCAATGCTAAAGTGGCAGACTCAAGACATAACACATGTTGAACACAAGTTTTACTCACTAATAAAAAGTAGTGATCCTCAGGTTCAGCTCGCAGGTACTTAAATATGGATTGCTCCCAGAAGCGCTCCATCAAGTCCCAGTCTTCCACAATACCATGGCGGATTGGATACTGAAAACAATGCAATAACCGTTGTATAAGCTAAGATTAGCCAGCTAAACACAAGAAACCACTATATGTGCCATTTTCTTATCACATAGCTGTCTAAATCCTTCCAAATGCTCCTCACAGAACTGAAGTCATCTGTGGACAAGAAAAATGTGCGGCCCATTGAAGAAGCATAATGATGACAGTGAACCAACTTTAGCCAATGCCTACAGCACAATGCTAACGTTTTCCAGACTAGCTCACACAGAGCATCTATTTATTTCTTAATAAAGTACATTTTCTGTTCTTTTTGTTACTGATAATTGATTGTTTTCAGTATATGTAAACTGGTCTGCCTTCATGTCCAATGAGGCTGATGTGATCTGTCGAAGTAAATGCGAATGACTATTTGTAGACTTGAAATTCGGATGAAATGAAAGCGGCTAGCATTGATATCGTCCCTTTGCCTCACTTGGCATGCAGTAAGCAATCTTACCTTCACTGCATATCCTGCAGCATCCAATGCCTCATCACCAATGAAAAAATCCAAGTCATCAATGCCTTTCGCCAATCTCCTCGTAGCTTGGTCTCCGATTTTGGCACTTTCCCGTATTGCTATCGCTGTGGGAAACACGAAGTTAGTCAAGCTAAGCCAACTAATAATATGGTTGTGACAAAAGCTTTCATGCTGCATTTACAGGGTCACAAGACCTTACCAGATGGTATGATGAATTGAGGCTCTTTGTTTCCAGCAAATCCCAGCTTTGTATAACTAAAAAAAAGAACACACGCGCGCACAGTTACGCCAGAACTATTATTTACTCGGTCCAGGATGACGCATCGCAAGCATTGCTCATGCAAGTACTACGCACACTTGTTCACGACCACTCAAAGCAGCCAAACAAAAAGTTGAGATCAATCAGGTGATGCCAAGTTCAAAAGCAGTGTCCAAGAAGAAGATGTTCCAAAGTGAATTTATACACAACACAGAAGGAAACACCGGCAGGTAAGACCTACTCGCCGCGTCGCTCTTTGCTCGCGGGGCAGCGAATAGAGACGCGAGATAAGATCATTTCAGCTTCCTGTGAACGCCGGTTTCACTTCAGTGGCTTGTTATTTGCAACACTGCTACAGCCATCAGCGAAGTCCTCGTCCTTAGAGCAGCCGACACTTCATGCGTGAAGTACTAGCCGCCTAAAATTTGCATAGTAGGACTCATTAGAGGGCTTGGGGAACACGTTATTCATGTGTTGCTTTAGACACGCCCTTTTTCACCTCAAGGGACCTACAACTGAGGTGGTGCACAGAATGCTATCATGCCAAAACGTTCGCAAACCGAGCAACGTTTAACGGGCGTGCTGCCCACGATAAAAGCCTGCGTAAAACAAAACAAAACAGCGCTTGGGACAGGAATCCACCCCATGATAGATTCCTCTCCCCACACTCAGGACGCTGAATCACCGAATATTTCCAACATGAAGCAAACTATGCCTCAGCCACGATCACACTAAGGCAAAAGGTCATATTAAATAGCCAGCTTACCCCGTGCCATTGTCAATAACAATCGCTGGAAGCCGGCCTGCCATATCGAAAACCCGGCTCCACCGCTAAGCGGCTTCAGTCCTAGAACGATGGAAGAGCCCTCGCCAGCCCCAGCCAGCCCTTGCTCAAGGAAATCATGTGATCATTGTGTGTACCGGAAATTGCGTCACTGAAAAGGAAGCGCTAGTAAGCTAGCCCAGCCAACGTAGCCGTGCCCGGTGCTAAAATATCTACCTACTTAGACTTTATAAAAAAGACTACATATCGAGATTTAAGGTGTACCGAACGGTACGGCATGGGTATGGCGCGAGGAAAGGAATGGCTTTGTGCTTCACCTACGGCTAAATTGGCGCTGTGGTGTTCCTCGGAAGATTATTGCGCGTGTCG
This sequence comes from Amblyomma americanum, assembly GCF_052857255.1. Classification (NCBI taxonomy): domain Eukaryota; kingdom Metazoa; phylum Arthropoda; class Arachnida; order Ixodida; family Ixodidae; genus Amblyomma; species Amblyomma americanum. The sequence goes on from NC_135497.1 coordinate 92,837,865, forward strand.
TCTGCTATTTCCTCGGTCCGACAGTTTTATTTTTAATCTCATTTGTTTAATTAAAAAAAAAGGTGACAAACTGAGCAGTTTTTTTTTTTGGTGGTCGCCGAGCAACGCTGCAGAAACGCGCGGTTTAAGTACATTCCGCGCACTGCAGCGCTTCTCCGAACTGGTATTATCTGCGTGCACTCGATGGAAGTTATAGCAAGCAAATGCCCCTAAAAGAAAGCCCTCCAATAAATGATATCGACCTATTATCATGACGTCGCGTTCACCCACCTTGTACCTAGCTGCCAGGCAGCCTGGTTCGCGCGCCCATGGAAGCGGCCGTGAAAATATGAAAAGCGGTTGACTGCAACGAAACTAGGTTGACGACATTGGTCGAAGGCCCTCCTTTCGAATTCATTCCCGCTTCGCTCTCGAGTTGCATCCGAAGCGCTCGTGCGCGCGTTATGGCTTTGGTTTTACTCGACCACCTAGCTGGTACCCGCCGCGGTGGATCAGTGGTTAGGGCGCTCGGCTACTGATCCGGAGTACCCGGGTACCCGACCGCGGCGGCAGCGTTTCGATGGAGGCGAAACGCAAAGCCGCCCGTGTGCTGTGCGATGTCAGTGCACGTTAAAGACCCCCAGGTGGTCGAATTTATTCCGGAGACCTCCACTAAAGCACCTCTTTCTTCTCTCACTCCTAATTCATTTATCCCTTCCCTTACGGCGCGGTTCAGGTGTCTGCCGAGATGTGAGACGTACACTGCGCCATTTCCTTCCCCAAAAAGCAGTTTTCAATTTTTATTTCTTCAACGTGCACTGACATCGCATATAGTGCACGGGCCTCCAGCATAACGCCTCCGTCGAAATGCGACCGCCGCAGCCGGGATAATTTCTTTTTGGAAAGTAAATGTTACATACGAGTTTATTAGCGAACAAGCAATTAAAATTAATTAAAAAATGCAAAAAGATACTATCACTTCGTGGAGAAGAGTGCTCAGTCTTGCTGCATGGGGGAACTCGACTCACCCGAATTGATGACCAGCACACAGCACAATATGTTCACAAACACGCTACTACAGTTACTCAGCCAGTCTTCCTTGAACAGCAACTGCAGACGCCTTGGATTTTTCTGGGCGAATTGCGTTATGACACGGGCCCCAGCAAGAAAACAACTAACTTGCCTCAAGAATATGACTTGGGAGAGTTTCTAGGCAAAGCTAAACTCACTGGCATCCCGGACTTTTTGAGCTTACGTCTCCTTACTAAGCCATGGTCACCAAATATTACACACGACTTTAAATGATGTAACACCTAGAAATAGCTTTTCGCCACCAATGGCTGGGAGATTACGACCCTTGGCTTGTGCACTCAGCGACAGCGAAAGGCGCCCTTTGTTGTTTTTGCGTCACTTTTCTCCGCGTGTTCACCGGGGTACTCAAGGTGGTTTTATCGTGCGCGCTTTTAGTAACTACAGAAAAATGCACGAGGCGTGCAGAAATCACGCAAAATCCCAATGGCACCAGGAGGCAATGACGGCCTCACAGAACTTTATGGATGTGATGAAAGACAAGCAGCTACCCGTTGTACATCAGTTGAACAGAGCACTGCACGAGCAAGTTGAAAGGAATCGCGAGATAGTTTCCACCGTTCTATTTTGCGCGACGCACGACTTGCCCATTCGCGGCAAGCAGTCCGATTGTGCAGTCTTCTGCAGTCTTCAATGATCTCCTTGACTTTCGGGTAGAAACTGGAGATACTCGACTTCAGGAGCACTTCGCTCTTCTGCTGGCAATGCTAAGTACACTTCTGTCCGCTTTCAGAACGAGATCATCAGTCTGTGGCGACATCCTGAGAGAGTAGATGGTTTCCGAAGCTAACACAGAATTTTCTTTTTCCGTTCTTGCTGACAAAACTGCAGATATTTCAGGAAAAGAGCAGATGTCTGTAGGCATTCGCTTTATTGACAAGGCGGGAGCCGGTGTTCGTTCGAGAGCAGTTTTTGGGATTTGTAGAGCAGGAGCCTTTAGACTCCGCTTGCATCGCGCTGCAATCTTGAAGCTTTTGACGACTGCCGGGTTGATTCTTTCGAACCTCGTTGGACAGGGATATGATGGATGCTCTACAATGGCTGGAAAAGAAGCTGGAGTGAACACAATAATACAGAAACCGTTCCCGAAGCCACTATTTTTCCACTGCGCAAGTCACAAACTAAATATTGTCATCAATGATTTGAACGACGTCTCCGGAATTCGAAACACAAGTGGGATAATCAAACAAACCATAAACTTCTTCCGCAAGACCGTGCTCCGGAGAAAATTGGTGCCCAACATTCCGATGCTGCGTGAGACAAGATGGTCTGCAACATAAAAGTCTATTAGGATCTTCTCTCGGCATTACGTGGCCATAGTCGAAGCACGTTCGAGGAGCTCGCGTCAACGGAATCATGCTCGAACACTGCAACTAGAAAACGGTCGAGCTCACATCCTCTACTGCGCAACAAGCTCATCTTTCATCGTCTGTTTGCACATTGTAGCGAAGTACAGCGCTCGGCTCGAACCAGTTACGAATGTTCTGCAAGGTGTATCCATGGGCTTCAATCTGTGCATGACCACATCCCTGAGCTGCAACGTATTTTTTGCGGCCACCGGACAAACGCTGTAGAGGAGTTCTCTGACAGCATGAATGCAGCGAGGGAGGCAGCCAATCACTTAAATGTGATGCTATCTGTACCAAGACAAGCCTCTCGTCAGGCCCACCGAGACAGCTACGTGATTCAGTCGATGGAGGTACTACCTTGCGGCAATATATGTGCCGTACTTGGACAACCTCACTGCTTCTTTAGCTTGGCGCTTTTCTAAAAGCAATGAGAGGAGCTTCAAACTTCTCCAGCTGCATCCATAAAAAATGAAGCACTTGAGCCGTGTTGAGTTCGCTTCTCTCGCCGAAGAACTCCAATGCTTTTACGGCATCGACAACTTCAAGGTAGAGGCCATCTCCTGAAACGAGATGTGGTGCAACAAAACTGGGGACCCATCAGAAATAACTTACTGCGAGCTTCTACATCAGGCCAAGACATTCTTCACTGGGGTTGCAAAAGTCATTGAGGTGGCTCTGGCTTTGCCAGTTATTACCTGTACGGTCGAACGCTCCTTGAGTACAATGAGGAGAGTGAAAACCTGGCTACGCTCAACGATGCTAAACGACAGGCTGGACGGCCTTTGTATGATGAGTGTGCACTGAGAGCGTGCTATGAAGCACAGAAATGGCTTTATCATCTGTGTCATCACGCAATTTGTCCAGAAAAATTCAAGGCGTCTGCAGTTGCTGTTCAAGGAAGACATGACTCAGCGACTGTATAGTTGGGTGTTTGTGAACATATTGTGTTGTGTGCTGGTCATCAATTCGGGTGAGTCGAGAACCCACATGCAGCAAGACTGAGCACTCTTCTCCCCGAAGTGATAGTATCTTTTAGCATTTTTATTAATTTTAATTGTCTGTTCCTTAATAAACTCCAATGTATCTCTCCAAGCCACGCATTAATTTGCTGTTTGTAATTTTTCTTTCATGTGTGCATTTTACTTATTTATTTATAAATAAATTTACACAGCAAATAGTGCCTCTTTGCTGGGAACATACCCCCCCTGGTGACACCTGCAAAAAATTCTGTGGACGGCGTTGACCATCGAGTCACCGCGGCAGGTTTCATGCGCGCGTGAGTGGACATCAGTGGTTGAAGGACCTCTTTGAATGGGCCGTCCACTTCGTTCTTGAATTAGTTGTTTTTGAGAAAAGGAACTGGCACTGTAACTGTCGCACTTCTCGTTGAACCCCTCAACTGCGCAGTGAGGGAAGGGAAGAAGGTAGGAGTGAAAGAGGTGCCGCAGTGGAGGGCTCCAGAATAATTTGACCCACCTGGACATCGCACAGCACACGACGCTGGGTTCGAGCCCGACCGCGGCAGCCGCGTTTCGATGAAGGCGAGACGCAAAAGGCGCCTGCTATGCAATGCCAGTGCATGCTAAAGATCCCATAGTGGCAGAAATTATTCCGGAACCCTCCACTACGGCATCTTTCACTCCCACCTTCTTCTCTTGCCTCAAGGTGCGGTTGAGGTGTCCGACGAAAAGGGAGAGTTACTGCGCCATTTCCTTTCCTCGAAAACCGCTGAGTTGATTGTATCGAAGAGCTCTGCGCGCGCGAGCGGACGCCATTGGCTGAAGGGTCTCCTTTCAAGGGCTCATCAGCTTCATGCCCGAGTTAGTTGTATCCAAAGCGCGCGCGAGCGGACACCATTGGCTCAAGGGCCTCCTTTCAAGGGCTCATCAGCTTCGTCCCCGAGTTAGCTGTATCTGAAGCGCTCGTGCGCGCGCGAGCGGATGCCATTGACTGAAGGGTCTCCTTCCAAGGGCTCATCAGCTTCGTCCCCAAGTTGTATCCAAAGCACGCGCGAGCGGACACCATTGGCTGAAGGGCCTCCTTTCAAGGGCTCATCAGCTTCATCCCCGAGTTAGTTGTATCTGAAGCGCTCGTGCGCGCGCGAGCGGATGCCATTGACTGAAGGGTCTCCTTCCAAGGGCTCATCAGCTTCGTCCCCAAGTTAGTTGCATCCAAAGCGCGCGCGAGCGGATACCATTGGCTGAAGGGCCTCCTTTCAAGGGCTCATCAGCTTCATCCCCGAGTAAGTTGTATCTGAAGCGCTCGTGCGCGCGTGAGAGGATGCCATTGACTGAAGGGTCTCCTTTCAAGGGCTCATCAGCTTCGTCCCCAAGTTAGTTGCATCCAAAGCGCGCGCGAGCGGATACCACTGGCTGAAGGGCCTCCTTTCAAGGGCTCATCAGCTTCATCCCCGAGCTATATCTGAAGCGCTCGTGCGCGCGCGAGCGGATGCCATTGACTGAAGGGTCTCCTTTCAAGGGCTCATCAGCTTCGTCCCCAAGTTAGTTGCATCCAAAGCGCGCGCGAGCGGACACCATTGGCTGAAGGGCCTCCTTTCAAGGGCTCATCAGCTTCATCCCCGAGTTAGTTGTATCTGAAGCGCTCGTGCGCGCGCGAGCGGATGCCATTGACTGAAGGGTCTCCTTCCAAGGGCTCATCAGCTTCGTCCCCGAGTTAGTTGTATCCAAAGCGCGCGCGAGCGGATACCATTGGCTGAAGGGCCTCCTTTCAAGGGCTCATCAGCTTCATCCCCGAGCTATATCTGAAGCGCTCGTGCGCGCGCGAGCGGATGCCATTGACTGAAGGGTCTCCTTTCAAGGGCTCATCAGCTTCGTCCCCAAGTTAGTTGCATCCAAAGCGCGCGCGAGCGGATACCATTGGCTGAAGGGCCTCCTTTCAAGGGCTCATCAGCTTCGTCCCCAAGTTAGTTGCATCCAAAGCGCGCGCGAGCGGACACCATTGGCTGAAGGGCCTCCTTTCAAGGGCTCATCAGCTTCATCCCCGAGTTAGTTGTATCTGAAGCGCTCGTGCGCGCGCGAGCGGATGCCATTGACTGAAGGGTCTCCTTCCAAGGGCTCATCAGCTTCGTCCCCGAGTTAGTTGTATCCAAAGCGCGCGCGAGCGGATACCATTGGCTGAAGGGCCTCCTTTCAAGGGCTCATCAGCTTCATCCCCGAGCTATATCTGAAGCGCTCGTGCGCGCGCGAGCGGATGCCATTGACTGAAGGGTCTCCTTTCAAGGGCTCATCAGCTTCGTCCCCAAGTTAGTTGCATCCAAAGCGCGCGCGAGCGGATACCATTGGCTGAAGGGCCTCCTTTCAAGGGCTCATCAGCTTCATCCCCGAGTAAGTTGTATCTGAAGCGCTCGTGCGCGCGCGAGCGGATGCCATTGACTGAAGGGTCTCCTTTCAAGGGCTCATCAGCTTCGTCCCCGAGTTAGTTGTATCCAAAGCGCGCGCGAGCGGATAACATTGGCTGAAGGGCCTCCTTTCAAGGGCTCATCAGCTTCATCCCCGAGTTAGTTGTATCTGAAGCGCTCGTGCGCGCGCGAGCGGATGCCATTGACTGAAGGGTCTCCTTTCAAGGGCTCATCAGCTTCGTCCCCTAGTTGCATCACAAACGCGCGCGAGCGGACACCATTGGCTGAAGGGCCTCCTTTCAAGGGCTCATCAGCTTCGTCCCCGAGTTAGTTGTATCTGAAGCGCTCGTGCGCGCGCGAGCGGATGCCATTGACTGAAGGGTCTCCTTTCAAGGGCTCATCAGCTTCGTCCCCAAGTTAGTTGCATCCAAAGCGCGCGCGAGCGGACACCATTGGCTGAAGGGCCTCCTTTCAAGGGCTCATCAGCTTCGTCCCCGAGTTAGCTGTATCTGAAGCGCTCGTGCGCGCGCGAGCGGATGCCATTGACTGAAGGGTCTCCTTCCAAGGGCTCATCAGCTTCGTCCCCAAGTTAGTTGTATCCAAAGCGCGCGCGAGCGGACATTATTGGCTGAAGGGCCTCCTTTCAAGGGCTCATCAGCTTCGTCCCCGAGTTAGCTGTATCTGAAGCGCTCGTGCGCGCGCGAGCGGATGCCATTGACTGAAGGGTCTCCTTCCAAGGGCTCATCAGCTTCGTCCCCAAGTTAGTTGCATCCAAAGCGCGCGCGAGCGGATACCATTGGCTGAAGGGCCTCCTTTCAAGGGCTCATCAGCTTCATCCCCGAGTTAGTTGTATCTGAAGCGCTCGTGCGCGCGCGAGCGGATGCCATTGACTGAAGGGTCTCCTTTCAAGGGTTCATCAGCTTCGTCCCCAAGTTAGTTGCATCCAAAGCGCGCGCGAGCGGATACCATTGGCTGAAGGGCCTCCTTTCAAGGGCTCATCAGCTTCGTCCCCGAGTTAGTTGTATCTGAAGCGCTCATGCGCGCGCGAGCGGACGCCATTGACTGATGGGTCTCCTTTCAAGGGCTCATCAGCTTCGTCCCCGAGTTAGTTGTATCTAAAGCGCTGTGCGCGCGCGAGCAGGCGCAATCATACAAGGCGTTTTAATGCAGCCCGCCTGTAAAAATTTGGTAGCAATAAATAGTTTAGATCAGTTGACTTCTGCAACACAGCATAATACCGATGATGGCGGACATCAGAAAACGGGAATCATATTAACCATATACGTAAGGTTTAACCATAAACATTCAATTTTTAATTGCTAGTTAAGCACCTGGTTGCAGTTAGATTGCCCAGAGGAGCTTTGCTTTTGGGCCACATCGTATCCAGCATTCAAATCTCTTGAATATCCTCTCCCATCCGAAGGTTAAAACATCCACGGATGCTACAAGAGCCTCAGTACATGGCTTAGAACCGAGCCACCCTGTGCTTTAAAACTTTTTGACAAAGGCTGTACATAGCTGTAAACATTTTTACAGCTTTAGCTATATATGAGCATGCAAGCTTATGCTGTCACTGAGAGATGGGATTAAATGCCATGCCTCTGGCTGGAGGCCCTCGCGTTTGCCACTTCGTTCTTGAGTTGTATCAGAGTAAGCTTGCCTGTGGTACTACTGCGAGTGCATCTGCATAAATAGAATAGGCATACGCCACACCTATCTAATGGCAATAAACACACCAAATGGCATCAACATTTTGCACCAGGGTAGTCAGGCAAATTTTTTTTTGTTCTTTCACCTACAGTATTTATATTGTCACACCTCACTATTCCTTTTTAATTATACTGGCAGCAGATGAGGCACCCAAGAAAATAGCAGAAATTTCCGCAGCCGGCAAATATTTCATCTCCCCATTTGGTCATTTTTAATGCCGATATTTAAAAACTACCATTCCCTCTACTGGGCGCATGCAGTCACACCAAAATGCCGAAGTCACACGGCTGCACACGTCTAGTCACCTCTGTCCCATCCGGGCCGATGCTCGATGCTCCAGCTGTATCAACCAAAGTTGCATTCCAGGCCATGGTCGCTTGAAGCCAGTGGTCGACCTTTGGCCATTCATGGGGATTGACACTGGCAGAAAGTACCACCAACATGGGGCTGCATAGATGGCCCTTGGCCAAATACAAGCCAGCAATGGTGTGTAATGTGGCCCACAGGAAATTGCAATTTTTGGTTGGCCTTTAATTATTAAATCCTGTGACAGCACTGCAGGAATGATTCCGATGCAGTCCAACTGAGCTTGGGAAACCACACCTAACACAAAACAGCTCACAACTGCACACCTAGTTATACATCTACGAACCACTTTCTTTTAATTCCAACTCTCCTCTTATGTTGTTGCGGACGCCCATTAGCTGACTGTTAAATGTCCCGCTGTCTAGACGGCCCGTTGTGTCTGCAAGACAAAAGAACTACAACTGGCATGATTATTATTACTTAAGTTAAATTACTATAATTCGATGTGAATGTACAATTAACAAATCATTCATAGGATAAAAAAATGTTACAAACAATGAGTGGAATTGATATGACTACCCGCATTGAAAACTTGGCAAAAGATTGAGATGACATGCCGTTTCTGACAGAAGACAAGCATGTAAACTAAGTATTGTGTTAACTTGTATAGTCGAGCCCGCTTATAACGAACATGAGCGTCACGCGGCGTCCGTTCGTTATATCCCGAAGTTCGTATTAAGTGGACCACAGCTTTAAAGATACACAAAATTTATTTCTTTGCGAAAAAGTCCGTGATCGACGTCTGTTTTTGCAGCGCAGATGCGATGACCGCGGTTTCCAGTTTATTTAAAGAAGAAGCGTGCTCTTCGCCGAGGCCCTTGACATAGACAAGCTGTCTGAGGCTCTCTATATAGCCCATTGCTACAGGCGTGCTTATGGGTGCTGGCTCCGAAGTTTCATCCTCCTCCAATTCCTCCGCGTCACTCTCGTCCCGCACTTCAGAAACGATGCCCTCGTCCGTGCATGGTTCCGCGGTATCGGCGTCGTCATTGGCAGAAATAAAATCACTCCAACCAATGCCATGACCCCCCATTTCGGAGTCGACGACGCGCTGCCACAAATCGCCGCCGGGCGGGTCATCTTCTGCAGCATCAGGCTCAGCATCAGACACTGTGTCGACGAATCTGGCCTTGCGGAAGCAGTTCCGCACGCAAGTGGTCGTCACCTCCGCCCAGGCCGCTTTCACCATCTCGACCGCTGAATACAATGGAACTCGAAGCGGCAAGTTGGCAGCCGGGCGGTCAACAGCGATGAGCAAGCGCTGCACAATGCGACGCCTATACGATGCTTTAAAGGCACGTATTATGCCTAAGTCAAGCAGAGTGACTGCCGTCAGGGAAACTTGCACGTGGTGCGCTCAGCAGTTGTCGAGCACAAGCAGCACGCGTTTGCGTTGCCTCTGCATGTCGCGGTCAAACTCGCTCAGCCAGTCTGCAAATAAACTGCGCGTCATCCATGCCTTTGAACTGTGCCTGTAGCGCACGGGTACATAGCTCCGAAAGCAACGCGGCTTTTTAGATTTTTCCAATCACAAAAGGCACGCGCCGGTCACTGCCATCGGCATTAGTGCACAAAAGTACAGTAACGCGCACTTTACTGTGTTTTCCGCCTGCGCATGATTCACCTTTTATGGCGTGCGTCTTGTCCGGCAACATTTGAGAAAATAATGCAGTCTCGTCAGCATTGTACAGGTCCTGCTCCACGTAGCTTGTGATAATGGCTTGGTTTGCCACAAGCCAAGTGGCAAGGTCTTGGTCATTCACTGAAGCTGCCTCGCCAACAATCGATTTAAAAACAATTCCATGCCGCACTTTGAATCGGTGCAGCCATCCGTTGCCTGGAGAGAAGTCTGGAAAATCCAGCAGGAATGCGAAATCTTTGGCTTTTCTCAGCATCATCGGCACACTTATTGGAATGTTGCGAGCCCGTGCGTCGACGAACCACTTGAGCAGCGAGTCTTCTACGTCCGCATAGGTGGCCTTCCGAGCTGGTGATCTTTTCCTTGTTCTTCAGAATCGTCGAGATTGTTGATTTCGACACATTGTACTTTTTCACCAACTCGCAGTTTTTGGCACCTTCCAACAGTTCCTTCAAAATTGATCTCTTGGCTGCCATGTCCAGAGCTTTTCGTTTCGTGACCGCTCCGGCGGCTCCAGGCACGGTGTTTCCGTCTGCCATCCCGAATTACAACGAGGGCCCGAGACTTCAAAGGAACGTCCGCACAGTAACAGGAGTGACAAAAATCTGACAAACGCGCACGATAGGGTAGACGCCGGTAAACGTGCGACGTGCACAGCACAGACTGCAATCGAGCCAATCAAGCTAAAGATACAGACGCACAGCGCCACCGGAGAGGACAATGAGGGGCGTCCATGAGCGTCAGTGCCGCCACCTCTTGGCTCCCGCGGAAGGCCTGCTTTGCAAGAGAGAGAGGAGAGGGGCGGGAGGGCGACCTTGGCGCACGCCGCACAAGCCAACACTTGTAGGCAGGCGGGGCAGCGGGGGGGGGGGGGCTTGCGTGAGAGTGGCGCGAAGCGGAGCCATGGCGGTTCTGGCGGGGCGGGCAGTTCGCTTTCGATGAGGGTCGGGAAAACATGCCGCGCGTCGGGGGCACAAAGCGGTCGAGGCAGGTTTATCTCGCATCGCAGCGCCGGGTTTTCGCCGTCTGTTCGCTGTAACCGATCAGCAGGGCTTAATGACGTTCGTTATACGTGTGATTTTGTGCCATTGAACTAATGTATATTTTGACGGTCACACAGGTCTCGTTCGTTATAAGTGAAAGTTCGTCTTAAGTGGGGCCGTTATATGTGGGCTCGACTGTATTCAATACTAGAGCACATTGCAATAATCTGCCTGTGGAAGCACCAACCAAAGCTCAAAATTGCATACGTGGGTGTGACACACATTACTTATCTTAAATTAGTAATGAACTGTGTACTTCAAAGCTTGTAATATCGCGAACACTAAATTCATAACAATGATTAAAAAATAAGGGTGATATCATTACTTGGACGATGTCACTGCACCGTTCCCAGTTCACCACTGGCTAACTCCTATGCCATCATAAATTGTAGAACAGGTTCTTGTCATACTGGCCCCACACAGCAAAATGAGAAATGAAACTTGGTGCCCACCCCTACCTGTGTGATTCTTAGAGCCTCAGCAGGCGTTGGCTGGCACACCTACACAGTTACCTACTTGCAGCCACTGCTGTCCAGTAGCTGCTAGTTTAGCAGGAAAAAGCCTCAACATGACAAATACCTGGCAACCTTAAAGCCAATTCCTTTTATTAGAGGTCCTCCGTAATTATTTACACAGAAAATACAAATAAAAAAGAAGGGTTAAGGTACCAGTCATTACAGGCATTTTAAGACAGTTCAAATACTGTTGTGAAACATGACACATGATGTGATGGCTTGTACACTGAACATATCAAATGCAAAAAGATGACACTTTCCATCTTAAATCCAGATGTGCAAATGTATCCACTATATTCAGGATTAGATATTTAAATACCTGACAAATAAAAAGGGGATAACAAGCGTTTCACCATTTCAAGTTAAAACGTAACTTGTCCTGCCCCGCCCGCGCGCTATTCACAGTTGTCGTTTTGTTAGTGTGTAGCGCGTTATTCACACCAAAAGTAACTCTAGTAAACAGCCAATAACAAAAAAATCATAATTTCATGAATTCATGAAGTATTCTCAGACCATTCAAACGTAAGTTACCTCCATATGAGAGAATGTGAGGTTATACTGGGAGCCCCACGTAACTGTGGTCACGGATTTAAATACGTACCCGCGTGCGATACGACGACAGAACTTCACACATATTGCCGGCCACTGTATACAGCAGGTCACATTAAATTGTACAGAGAACTCAACTGAGAAATTAAACTGAAATAATTAACCTTTCAGTTTTTGCAGTTAAGGAAAAAATTTCAATGCCAAATTACAAAGCATCCCAGAATATGTCTAATTAATTTTGATATCTACTGTAGATTTGTTTTTATTGCATTGAAAAGAAGGCCTACAAGATAAGTTAAAAATCCACGTGGCCATCCCCTGGCGCACTGTGACAGCAGTGCTCTAAAAAGAGGCATTGACGATTGATTTAGTCTTGCTTCCGAGCCCTCCGATGCTGCGAAAGTGACAAAATGATGAGAGTGGCACAGGCACTGGTGAGAGATCTGCAACTTATGCCAGTGACCTGCTCAAGTGCAATGCAGTACAACAGTTCGTGCTAATAATATAAAGGTTGAAACACAAAGCAGGACTTCTCAGGTGTTGGCCAGCGTCGCACCACACACAGTGTAACTGCAGGGATATCATGGACATCTAGAGAGATGCGACCCTTTAATTACAGAGATGCCAGCAGCGAGACACCAATTGTTGCCAATGAAATTATACTTTATGTTTTAGCCATTGTATTGCTACTGTGAGCAGTCATACTGATGTTTTCTGCACAGCATGAGAAGCAGTCACTTCCGTATATTTCAAGTTCCCCGTCAGTGCCTACATCTTTGTCATCTCTCTGCCCCTTAAGAGGATCAGAGGGCTTGGGTAAGAGCGGGGCTCCTTTATCAATTGTTCATCTGAAAGCACTGCTGTCATCTGGGCTTTTTTTCTTATTTCGTGGACTTTCTTTTCAACACAATAACAACGAATTTATGACCAAATCGAAACCAAAACTCGGAAATTAGACATTTTCAGGGGAAACTACAATTTGGCACTAGAATTTTTTTTTCTCCAAGAAAATGCTCTATAGAGTGGCCAAAAATACAAAGCTGTGTGCTCCTATTCTGTGCTAGAACATTTTGAAATCTTGGCTGCAATTAAGTGGGACAAATGTATATGCATCAGTGCCACCATATGGCCCTCATGCAAATAATGAGGCACCTGTAATGGACCAACAAAATGGGAATGCGATCACTGCTTTTGTGGCAGTAGCTAAAAATTCGATGAGCCCCTTGGTAATATCAGTTACAGTTTAAAATGCTCACTCAGAAGTTACTCAACAATGCTTCATGCAATCATCAATATCAGAACAATCACTTCTCTGAGAGCAGCGTGATCAGTCATGACATGCAGAGGTCACCAGCTGACACAACCGGCATGACAATCAGCAGAAGGCCACTTTTACAAATAAAAGATCTAGGCTTCATGGCATCATACCTGCTTTTTACCAATTATGTTTGTCATACCTCACTCAGAATGTCTCAAGTAACCATTGCACCTCTGCTATCTCCAAGCGGCAAACCAGCACTGTTCACTATGTGCTGCTATGCTTGTGCTCCATAAATTGTCCTCTGGGACCATACGAGGTGCTGCACATCATGACACACTTTGAGGATGGGCATTCATGGGTGCTTTAGTGCTACTTCAAACCTGTGAGAGCCCTATATCAAGGCTTTGTGTGGTATAACTTCACATGAATACCTAAAACAAAATGTACAAGAATTCAGTGGCCATGTTTTCCAACAGACCACAGAAAATTTTGCAAAAAGCTTCTGTTTGGCCGCCACCGATCTTAGAAAGTGGGATAGATTTATAATATAAATAGTGTGAGAGTCAGCAATAGGCTTTTGAAGGCACTGCTCAACTACACTTCAACAAAATCGCATAACACGATAAGCTCATTCCACAATGCCTGTCAGGAGAGTCTACAATGACATATATGGATGCCTTCTCAGCTGCTGCTGGAATCACTACTTGAATCACTACTTGAGTCACTGCTGCTAGAGTCACTACTGGAGTCACTGCTTGATGAGCTGGTCTTATTTTTGCTTGCAGGTGGTGCTGAAGCAATCACAGCAGGCACTGGAGCTGTCTTTGGAGCAGATTTTAGGTGCTCACGCAGGTCAGCCCTGCATTAAAATCACAGAGGTTTTTAAGTACACAGAGCCCAGTCATGTGTTATCTTAAAAGTATAAATAAACTATAAATAAGCTTTACCAGTAGATGAAGCATGACACTACTGCAATGCAGTTGAAGTGCACCATCCCAACAATGAGAAGACTATGGGGTCAGATAATTACATGCACTAACTACAGCCACTAATGTGTACACTGCAAGGCCCAAACAAACTTGTTTTCCCAAATGCTCATTCCTAAAACTTGCATATTCGTTAAAATAACATCACTTTATCACACTTGTGTTCGTCCTGTCTTTTCTTCTTAGTGCCCCGATCTTGTTGTGTGGTGTATTACATGATAACATCACAATACAAACATTTAGCACAGGCGAAGGACCTGGATGTGTGGCTGCAAAAAAATTATAAAATGAAGACTGGTACAATATGCCGAAATAAGTATTCAATACTTCTTTAGGGCCTAGGGAGCAGAAATATGAAAATATTGAACATCTTAAAAAAAAAAAACTGTTCCAACACCTCGGTATCCGACATTATTCATTCCAGCGCAAATTTGAAATGGCAGAATGGTTAAAAAAAAAAAAAATGCCAGCTCCTGGATCTTGATAGATTAAGGCAACAAATTGGTAACCCCGTACAGTGGCCTTTTTTTAAAACAACCTTTGTTTAATTCCATTCTCTGAAAATTCAATTCAAAGAGTTCAGAGACCTTTGCCTAGCTTCTTGAAGATGAAATGTAAAAAAATGTAGTAAACAAAAATCACCCAATTTGTGCCCATTAGTTAAAGGGACATGAAGACAAATTGCAGTTGGTCTGTATCAATAGACTGTGGCACTCAAACAAAAAAAGAGACCACCAACACTGAAAATGAAGGTTTTTAAAAGCTAGAAAAGACCAAGAAACGAAATACAGGCCACCATCACCAGCTGATTTTGCAAGTAAACTGCGTGCACTCATACTGAATTTTTGCAGTTTTGCAAAATATTTGTGGATTACAGAGGCTATGCTATGGGCGCCAACCAGTCCTTGCTGCGGACCATCAAAAGTTTGAATCAAGTGGTGGGAAAACTTTCAAATTCAATTTTCTCAGCCATAAATGGGTTATTTGCTGCCGCACAAAGGTCAAAATACTCAGAAAGAGCCAGATAACTAATTTTTACTCAGAACAATAACAATAATTGGATGAAGTTGTCCTCAGTGGCCTTTCAACACATACTCTATCAGCACCACACAGCCTAGCATACTGCAGTAGCAAGTACCCAATAGGCTTGTTTGACTCTGTTGTACAGTAAAACCTTGTTAATTCAGACTTCCAGGGAGTGGAAAAAAGTTCGAATTATCAAATGGGCCCCCAAAAACTGCCAAAAACCCTTCGTGTGAAAGTAAAGCATATCTGCTGAAAACCTGGGCAATATTCACCTCCTTTCAGGACAAAAACTGTGTGACAACTACGATTTTTGACAGTTCTGCCAAATGCTTTAATTTGTGCACATTATTGGGAGTGTTGGAAGCAGGACTGCTCCATAATAGTACTAAAATGTCTTAGCGGCTTCTTTTGGTGTGCAATGTGGTAGCGCTGGAGCTTCTTTGCACGTGGCATTGCATGTCAGGAGGCTCCACCGCACCAATGGTGAATAGCACGTGACGAGCGCGCGGTTCTTGCGCGATGGAAGAGCAGAAATACCATGGGGTCGGAGCGAGGGAAGCGCACATAGGCGCCAGAGTGGCAAGACACCTTCCAAGACGAATGAAAAAATATCAGCGACAAGGCAATCATTCTTTTAAACGGCGTGCATGCGGCTAGGCTGGCTGGCTGATATGAGTGACTGATAGCTGCCATCGCTGCTGGTGGTGAAGTTCCGAAAACGAAACTACGCGCACTACATGGCTGAACTCTCCTCCGGCTTATCGACGGGGGCCTACTGATCACTGTCGTGCCTGCCACTGTTCGCACGTAAGAGGGGCACGGGAGACAATATTAATATCCAGTTCTGGCCTTAGGAAGATTATTTGGATGATTGCTGGTTGAGACTGGTCATACCCCCACACAGCGCTAGTTCAGGAGCCTGTCCGATGACAGCCCAAGGGAGCCAAGTGCTTCCAACACCATAGACTTACATGGACATTTGGCGGGACTACAGCGGCAGTCAGAATTATATGAATTTCCAAATTAACGGGGGTAGAATCAACAACATTTTACTGTATATTGCAAGGTAAGAGAAAATTAAAAAGATAAATGCTGAGAGTATAACTGAACAGGTCTGTATGTACACATGTGAACTGTGAAAGTGGTTAGCCATGCACGTGACTTCCTCTTTAACCCCCCCCCCCCACTTCAACACACTTTTCAGGAGTATGTATGACAATTGTAAGCACCTTTAGCAAACATTGGGCAGATGTTTTCCAGTGTAACAAAATATTAGTTGTTGAAGAAAAGGCTAAAATTCATCAACACTACACAATCAACTTTAGGTGGTGTGCAGATTTTTAGAAAAAAAAAAAAAAAAATTTTCCGAAGTACTTAATAAAAGTTTCCAAGCGAAATGCTCCCCAGAGATGTTCATCTCATTTCATTTCACCTAACGGTATATGTTCATGTACAATTCATTATTATAGCCAGTGATGAGAAGCTGAACAAATTTACAACGTCCCATCACGTTAGTTTTAAAGGGACGCTGCTGGAGTTTGAAAGCCAGTGCAAAAAAAATATACTGCCCCTTGATTCACTGCACTCTAACATCACCACTGTGAAAGAAGAAATGAAATAAGGAAAACATAGTGCCCCAAGAGAGTGCACGTGAAAGTTGGGTCACTATGTGAAACGCTGGCAAGTGCCAGATCCATAAAACATTTCTAAAGCTAGCATAACACCAGAGAAAGCATGAAGCTCAAACGTTTTCTGGATGTTGTTCAATGACTACTATGACAGCGCAACAAAAATTTAGATGAAAAATTAAAGCAAAACATTAGAGCAATGACAAAGTAATGCAGTGAACTCGTTACTATACACCTCACAAATTTTTCAAAAATTTCCACCAGAACGTCAATATTCTCAATATATAAATATTTCATGACACTACGAAGTTTAAAATACTGAACATTTCAGAATGATGTGCATAATTATTTGGTCACCCATAGTAAAGACACCTCGTCATTGCAAACTTGCCCTGGATTAACGGCATTAAAAAACACTACGAGGCGCTGATTTAAGACATGTCTCTCTGCTGATAGCTGTCATCATCAGCAGTCTCGCACAGAAAACTAAGTGTGCGGGACTTCCGACGACTGAACAGTAAACCATGTGACTTCCACTTTTCTTTTTTAAGGGTGTGGTTGTGTGATTGAGGTCTCGCCAGCCTCGCTGACTTGTTTTTCTTTGTGTTTTCGCTATTGTGTGGGTTCAAATGCACCACCAAGTTTCGCCTAGTGCTGAGATGAGTGCTTCACTATGAGTCCTGCTGGTGCCAGCGTTAATAACAAGTGCCGGCAGTTTTCGCTAAAGGAGAAGGCACGATGCCGAACAAATGGTCCCGTCGCCGAGAACAGTCCAGCTGCTTAGTTTTGGTTTTGCTTTTCGGAGATTTGTGCCAACCTGTAGTGAGAGCAGCTCTTCCAGCCAGCACCTATCAGCCAACCTGACCTAGCAGAGCAATGTTTCGGATGCTGATTGGCACGTCTCTGACGTTTCCTTTCTCAATTTTTAGTGCGCTAGCACTTAATAGTGGCCATTCCCCGAATTTTAGCTGCTGTGTGTTTGTCTGAAGCTGGTTTTGTGGCAGGCTGCTCACCTGCCCACCGGATGATGGGAAACCTGCCACGTGTGTATGCCGACAGTTTTCGCTAAAGGAGAAGCCTTGATGACGAACAAATGGTCCCGTCGGCGAGAACAGTCCAGCTGCCTAGTTTTGGTTTCGCTTTTTGGAGATTTGTGCCGACCTGTAGTGAGAGCAGCTCTGCCAGCCAGCACCTATCAGCCAACCTGACCTAGCAGAGCAATGTTTCGGATGCTGGTTGGCACGTCTCTTGAAGTTTCCTTTCTCAATTTTTAGTGCGCTGACCTGCTTTAGACTGCCTCAAGCCCCCGCTTCCGTCTGTATGGTTCCGTTTTTCCGGTGTGCCGAAACCGCGTGCCCGTCAAGTGCCGTATGCTGTTTATGCTGTGAAGCCTCCACATACACGATGGTGCCGCTTATGATGGGTGTGACTCGGTAGCGGCAGAGCTCCAACGCGCCGCACCGTGCAGGATGTGGGAGGCTCTTACGATTTTGGAGCAGTTCTGCTTCGATGCTCCCAATAGCATGCATGCAATAAAGCCTTAATGAAAACATGAAAAATAGTCATTACTGCATTGTTCTCTCAAAATCAGGCAATGATTGCCGTCTTTCACAGAATAAATTTACCGTGATGCAAGCATCACGAAAGTTTTTTCATGGTCATTAGATAATTAGAACATTTTTTTTCCAGTCCAATGGTGTTTGAATTAACGAGATTTTCCTGTACTAGTTTTAATTTCCAAGCCTTTCATTATGATGAGATTTCAATATAACGAAGGATTTTTGGTGGTCCCGTGAAGTACACTGTATCGAGATTTCACTGCAGATAAACCCAGATCTGGAGCTGTCTTTTCATGGCAATAATTTTCAGCAATCTTGCCATGTATTTTTATAGTTCCATAATGTTTTGCTGCATACCATATTTACTCACATAATGGTCGATATGCCATATGTCGACCCCCAGCATTGGGAACCAGAAAAAAATAAAGAAGTCTGGATGTTGCATAGATGACAGAGCAATGCTACAAGCAATCAGAATTCAATTAGACAACATGCACAGCATATCACACACTGGAGCTGTGGTGGCGCTGTGAGAATCACCTCATCAGAATTCAACACTTTGTTCTGAGCAATGCATGGTAGAACAAGTGGGACGTAAACAGTTTCATTTCTATTACAGTTCTGCGACACTTTTAACGTCAGCAGCATCACCTCTGTTGTATGTTAATGGACCTCGGTATAAAAAACACAAATACGGTAAACTCGCAATAATTAAAACTAGGATAATTCGTACTTTCGGTTAATTCAAACAAATTTCAGAATTTGGTTGGCTGGCTATATTTCTAATGCATTTTAAAGCCGCTTAATTAATATGGCAATTTCTCTTAAGTTAAATCAAACTTTATCTGTCTTGCTCCGATGCTCCTGGCGCGCAAAAGCGCGGCAGCCGAGGCCGGATGAGTCAGGTCTGCGGAGCTGCGTGAACTGAAAATTGAAAATCTGGCCCCTCCAACCAGTTATCTCCGATGCTGCCCGAAAGCAGGCCATGTCGATCAGGAATTGCCCCGTCGTGGCATAGTTTAATTTTCTGAGCTTCGACACCAGGCCGCAGTGATTGCGGCTTCTGGACACTTATCTGGTAACTAAGCCCAATTGTGCACTGGTTTGGACGCTAATTGGTGCGTCACTGGTCTTTTTAACGTGAGAGTGTTAAGGAGCTTGTAAGGCGGAAAAGCAGGCGTGGTTGTCAGCATAGTTAAAGGCTGCCAGGCTGCCGCGGTGGTGCCGGCATAGCTCTTCGTGCTGGCCTTCAGCAGCTGCTCATCACTGCTCTGTCAAAACGCAGAACTGCACCCTCCATAACCACCCCCTCTCCTTCCCTGCACGTGGCTACTGATAAATGGCCACCGTGGCGGCCGATAACGCTATCGCATTTTGCTCTTAAAGGCGAAGCTTAAGCGGCCAAGTTCTTTTTTTCTTTTAGAAGGCATCTCTCCGTTCCGGCGCAAATGTTCGTTCCCCTCGTGTCCGTCCGCATGGTCCTGTACATCAATAATGCGCGCTTATTATGAGCTGCTCGTTGTCTGAGGCCTCCTTATATGGACACCGCCGCATTTGAGGAGGCTCGACCGGTGAAAACGGCGATACCTTTTGCTCTGACGTACCATTTTCCACGCGGCATGGCTCTAATGAGGGGAAGCCACCTTAGCTGGTGCTTGCTGCTGCCGCTGGGCGCTAGCAGTGCAGTGTGGATAAGCCAACCTACCGTATAAACACGTGTAAGGGCCACACCCGTGTATGGGCCGCACCCTGTTTTCCGAAAGAAAATATTTCGAAATGCACGTGCCATGGCCTCCGCGGACAGCTCCGGCTGCGAGCAACGGCGTGCTTGATCACGGGGGCAACGCGTGCGCACAGGAGCTTCCAGGTGTCGCCCACGGATGGCGCCTGAGGCCGCGGCTCATCAGCATCAACTTTTTCCTCTGCTGTGAGCTCCCGCTAAACATGTCAGCATCATTACCACCGGCTCCAGCTTTTTGTGGCTGTCAAAGGCACGGAAGCTGTGGTAGTGTGTTAACTGCTGTTGTAGCTTTCGTGTGCTGCCGCCGAGCATTGTAGTTTTAGCACGATGGGCAAGCACCTTAATAGCTATACGGCTGGGAGTTTGCTGTGAAACACGGAAAAGCGTGCGGCGGGCAGTAAATTCGATGTGGCCGAGAAGCGTGTCCGACGATGGTAAAAGGATGCACTGAGGAACACAAGCTGGAAATAGCGCACTTTCCGACGCAAGCTGTGCAAATTTCCCGAAGAAGAGCTGCTATGCGAAGTGATGGAAGCGCGGAACAACGTCTACGCATTGACAGCGGACATGCTGTGCGACTTCTTGTGGAATGAGTGTGCACCAGAGCACAGCACCAAGCACCAGCTTGGAGTCTGAATACTCTGCGAGTGACAACTGAACGTAGAATAAATGCCGCTCATTCCCTAATTGGTGTGTTTGTACTTAAATTTTTTTTTTCACACATCGCATGTAAAGGCGCACTCCAAAAATTGCCTCTCAAATCTGAAAAAAAAAAAAAAATTGCGGCCCTTAAGCATGTTTATATATGGTATCTAGCGCTCGGATTTTTGCAGTCTTAACAATTGCCACAAGCATCTTCGAAACGAAGCTAAAACTTCGAAGGTATCCCTGTTTCTTTACTAAGCAGGTGGGGAGCTGCCGTGCCACCACTGACTAAATTGCGCTGCTCTTGCACGTGTTTCTCACGAAAGTTTAATTACGAATTTCAGCTATATCGAACTCTTTTACGATTTTTTTAGTATTCGCTACAACAAGGTTTTATTGATCTTCCATGGGTGCAAGGAAAATTTGAAGCTGTTAGGCCCGTTTTACATGCATGAGATTTTCGCCTGCGACGCTAGGAATTCTGTCAGTCTGTGACTGGGAAAGGCCATCGGTCTAGCTGCAGACGGCTTGCAATCGAGTTCCATCCAGTTGGAATTCAATTGCAGCGTCGGCGTGTTCGCTCTGTGACTGACGAATGGGGAGCGCCGAGCCAGCGTGCAACGTGGGGTCATGTGGGAGCTGTTGCTGTAACAAAAGCCAAACTGTTTACTCTAATCAAAACATACGAAATAAAAGTATGCTGGTCATAACATCACCCACACATTCCATGCAGCGTTTCTGTCGCGTTTAATCATGGGTTGCCTATGCGAACATCAAGCAACCTTGCGTGTTCCTCCGACCGAATTCGCTGGATACGCATTGCATGTGAAAGTACTGACCGAAAATTGCATTGTGGCGTCATTGACTACGCCGAATGTTTTCGTTGTAGTCAGAGCATGTGAAACGGGCCTTACCGAATGCAAAGGGGCACTCTTGCTGCTTTCCCCAGCATCTGGCACCTTTTTGCAAACACTTAACTCGCATGCTTGCTTGCTTAAATGCTACTGAGAACAGTCATTAACATTCAGGAGATGAGAAATTCTGGGAGATTTTTCCTTAAGATTAGGCCATGGCTGATGTGGTGACAATGTGACAGGGCTCCATGCTTATCTTAGTATCTGTCTTATTTGAGAATCTTTTGTGTGGCTCCCTTGAAAAGGAAGGGGTCATGTGAAACCTTCAAATAGTAATGGTGGCAGCAACTACTGTGCTTTGTGAAGGATTGAAGGTGACCAGGAGGCAAAGCTTTCAACAGGACCATTATTGGCACCATTCTCTCCCTTCTTTTTCTGTGTTCATAGCCATGCATGTTGCCCTGGCTGCAATTCGTGTATTGGTTGACCGAAAGTATGGAGAGTGATTTTGGAAAAACAGGTTGACCAACATATGAGTAAATATGATAAGCGTAAGAATTAATCCTATACAGACAGCTACAGTTGCTTCTCAACATAGAAACATTAAAATATAATACAAAGTTTTTCAAAAGTTCATATGAGGATAATTCTACTGACAGCTGCCAGATCTGTGTTTACCACACTTGCTTAACTGTAAGTATTACTTACGTCAGTCCTCCAAGGCCAATTGATGTGAAGAAATTGATGGCAAAACGGGTATTCTTGGGCAAATTCCGAGGAAAGAGACCTTCGAAGGCATCTTGTAATGTACTGCAAGTGAAATTGCAACAATGCAATGAACATGATGCAATCTTAAACAGCTGAAAAATTAACATGCATTCCACACCCATTTCAGGACCCTTTTCACTGTTACTTTGTAATTATAGATTTTGTGCACCGAACGAAATTACTACGTATGTGCACTTGAACAATAATCATCTACCAGCGTGCCACTGCACCAGTTGGTCATCTGCCCTCTGAACGGCATTTTTAGAATTCAATTTATAGGTATTTGTAAGTAATCATATTTATAGGTATTTATAGGCAACACTTCAATATATCATGCCATGGTTTTGAGTGGCTGAAATTGCGATGGAGTGTGAATGGGTACACTTCACACCCTCTCCTTTCATTCCTTTCATGAGAAAGGACTTCCTCTACAATGAAAATTTATTCAGCTGTTATTCTTCCCCAGAAGTATGAAAAATTTATTCTTCCCCAGCAGTATGAAAAAAAAAAAAGAATTAGAATTGCACAGGAGGGGTGAAAAAGCCAACAGCCGGCACTGCCCAACTGTACTTTCGCTGCGCAATACCTACACACCGCAGCTCAATTTGGGTGCTCCTGTAAACTCTGGATCCCGTATATGTGGGTCAGTGCTATTTTCTCAGTGTCAAACGGTAGTAAAATAACCATTAGCGCTATTGCCGTGTTTTGTTTTTACTGTAATAGTATTTTAATAATTTGCATTTATGTAAAAAAAAAAATTCACTATTTTTTTGATGGAGCTGTGTCACAGTATAATAATAAAAAGAACTTCCTGAATCTCTGCTACCACGAACAAGATCAGTCTTTTGGCAGAATGGAATTTCTTCGCTACTTCACACGGAAAAAGTGCATGCGACGGTGTCGGCGGCACACTGAAACGTCTCGCAGCAAGAGCAAGCTTGCAGAGACCATATTTATTTATTTCAATACCTTCAAGGCCCCTGAAGGCATTACAGGAGTGTAATGCATAAAAAACATCTATATGTAAGTAATTATAACACAGGAATTGTGGCAATACAGAGAAAAAAATATGAACAACAACAGTAACGTGGTAAAATGCTGGTTACTGGGAGTAAACATATCCTTCGAGAGCAGATTTGAACAAAAGAGAGTCGGTAATTGTCAGGATCAAATTACAACACAACTTAGAACACCATTTATATTCAAAACAAACATTTACCCAGCTAAACAGCATATCCATAAAAAAGGCCAAGTCTTTTGTTTTCCAATGCATGACACCAACAATTTTTTACTAGCATGTACAATTTTATTTTGCAATATGCCACGATTAAAAATTGTAACATTCAAATGCCAAAGATTTGTAAAAAAAAAAAAAGAACAACCTAGGGATTGTGGGATCACTTTCTGTTTTGAAGACGCACAATGGCAGAAATTAAGCACAAAAATGAATACAGTGGAACCCCAATTTTGCGTGCCCCGTTCATGTGACGAACCGCATTTTACGACGAACTGGCGCGGGCCCGGCGAATCTCCCATTGGGATAACGCATTAAAAGCCTCAATTATAAGACGGAAAAATATGCATGCTCCACTTTATACGATGGCCTGCGAGAACTGCCCGGAATGAGAGACGCTGGCAGAGCTCTTTACTGGCAGATGTGACGTCAGCCAGGTTGGTTCCAGATCGGAATCGAGACAGATGCGCGCGCAATGATGTGATCGAGCGCACAATGGCTTGTAATGATGGTCCTGCAGACGGCTCGGGCTCCAAACGTACGACCAGTGGCCGGCGTTGCGAGGTAGCTCGCTCGCCTGCCCAGTTTTTCTGCGCGCTTTAATCGTATGATCATACCAGTACGAAGTTATTGTACAGGTAACAAGATCAGTTGCTTCTATGCTCATTGGCGGCCAGTTCGAAAGAGCTTTTCACAGAGATTTCAGTGCAGAGCACGTTAGGCCTAGTGACACCGAGCGAGTGGCGTGCTGTCACCTGACAGGCCGCATATCGCTGCAGAAAGTGCGCCGCCGGTGGATTCCCGTCGCAGGCAAACATTGTGTTCGATTTTTTCCTTGATGATGCGAATTCCTAGTACAGACACTGCTACCTGCTGCCACAGACGACAGCGGTTCTAGAGAAGCCTGAATAGAAGCTGGCATGGCTGTACTACGCGATGCAAAACGTCTTTGTAGAGTCACAGCAGCCACATTTCTGGCATGTCGTCCAAGTCAATGTTTTCGAGGTGCATGCGACGTTTAATGCGCAGGGTTGGAAGCACACGTGCCCCTCGTCTAAAGCCGGCTCTTCGACGCCAAAAAGAATGGCTGTGCGCGGTCTAGAACTAATTCTTGCAGAACGAAAATGGGAGCTTTTATAACGCGCGGGGAAAAGAAATTTACGTAACTTTTGAAAGCCAGAGCAGCGGACTCGATTATTACGTCAATGCGTCAGTTGTGCTCAATTTTCTATTATATGACGGTTTCACGCGGTCTTCTGAAAGTTGCATAATCGAGGTTCTATTGTATTGCTCTTGGTGGCAAAATCTGCACTAAAATGGCGGAGTTGCACTCAAAGTCACCGTTTGGTCAAATATTTTTACCGCAATTTGTTAAATAGCATAAAAAGACAGCCTATTTGTGACATGAACGATGCTAAATTTACCTGAAACAATGAAATCACTGCTACATGTAGAACATTAAAAAATTTGCAAGCCTGGTTTGTACATAACTGCACGTAAAGTGCTTAAAAGTAAACACCTGTGGCATGTTTCATAATGAGGCTTCCATTCCATTGTTCTGCGGCTTTCTCACTGAACACTTCCCACCACACGTTGTTACTAAATGTCAATTAGCCATAATCTAATCTGACAAAACAAAAACATGCTCCTCACGCAACAGTGTACTATTTTTCGCCTCAATCCCCTTACAAAGAATCAGCTTCAACATTTCACCTTGCTTACAGAGGACATCGTGCATGTACTACACTCACAGTAGAAAACTTGAGTATAGCGCTACAATATTAGGCTCTGGCTATTCATGTGCAATCAGTTCGAGCACATTAACAGTTCAGCAGAGCGATAATGATGAACTCAAATGGTCCACTAACTGAGCCCGAGTGCAGAAAAGATGCCAAGCAAGCCTCTAACATGAGTGGTAGTAGTAGTAGGAGGAGTTGTTGGGGATAGCTAGTGCAGTGGCAGCTGAGGCCATAAGGAACCAAACACTGTAGCTGTAAAGCGGGGAAAGTAAGCTTAAATGCTATTGTTCTGAATACAAATTTGAATAATGTTCAGAATTGCATTCCTCCAACATACACATATTTCTTCTGTGTTTCTTCATTTGACTAAAATTTAAAAACACAGAAGTGCACCAGACGTGGGATAGGACTGCATGGTTCCACACATATCATGCTTTTAATTGTGCCTGATGTCCCATTACTCTCATAGGTTACAAAATTTTTGAGCAAGTGCACAGTGGAGAAATCTGCACATTATGTAGTACTATTACATAAGGCCCAGGCAAGTACCACTGGAGCAAATCTCAAAAAGAAGCTAGCTATTAGCCCCAGGGAGGAAGGTCAAAATATGTCTTCATTAGACTTATAATGCCTGAATTTAATGCCAGAACTGCACAACAACCATACAGATTATACGCAATGTGAACTTTTGGAATCACACCAATATGGGGGAAAAAACAAAGAAACTCACGGATCCTTTATCCTCTCGTTCAGTTTTGGCAGACCCATGTATTCGCACAATTCCTGGAAAAGGATCTTAATGAAAATACGGCTTGATGATGTAGTGTCATCTTCTGTGAGCTTGACATGGGACAGAACCTGCACACATCAAAGAAAAGCGCATTTTTTAATTTTTCACAAATCAGAAGTAAAACCATAAACAAGGCCACTTAAAAAGGCTGACCTAATCTTTAGTGAAATGATGTAAAGCAATACTAACTGCTCAGCACACTCAGCAAGGTTCCAGATATGCAGGCTTTGTCATAACTTGTTACAGGTAGCAAAAACAAAAATAAATCGAAGAACGAAGTGCCCCGATATGTGACCCTGTAAAATCTAGCAGGCACAATGACTGTATGATTGTGCTATTCAGAGTTGTGGTTGTGCCTCAGTTTACTGTATCGCTGCCTCTCCCTTCCCTTGCACTCATGTACAGCTGGATCAGAGCACTGAATCATCTATTTCCTTTTGACTTCACTACCTCACTCATACACACAAAAAGCAAATTTCAAATAGCTAAAAAACATCTAGAAACATTTCACGCAGCTCTTTGGGACTGCACCGTTTGCTCGCATCTGCCCATTGAGAAAACTGAATGGCTTCAGCCAAATGCACTCACAGTCCATGGAATGGCATCCGTAAAGAGAAGGTGGGCAAAAAACTTAGCAACATTCCGCAGCTTGTTCGTCTCAAAACGGTGAATGGTGTCATATGAGCTCAAGAAGATCTGCTCAAAGGGCTCTGCATACTCCTTTTTCAACAGGCAGAAACGCTGTAAAAAAATAAAATAAAAACAAGGCAGAAAAAGTCAGCACACCTCAAGTGAACCCAAGGTAAATGTGTTAAAGTAGCGTAAGAAGAATAGCAAATGCTCTTGCTAAGGGAAGTGAAGCAATGCATTTCAATAATGTGCATTGTTCAGTATTCCTAAATACTGCACAATGCCTTTCTCAAGCTTCTAGATTAATTGGCACACGACCGAAATGGTCACAAAGCAACATGGCGAGGCACATGCTGCACTGCCAGCACTTGGGAGGATTCAGCAATAGGGCTGTCCTCTTTAAAATATCACCTGGGCTGCCAGGCGTGCTTTGCACAGTTTGGAGAGGGTTTAAAAGTACAATATGTAGCTATAATATGGACAAATGAAAATGCAAGAAAGCCACATGCATGTTTTCTGAACTTGCAGTACAGGATGGTGGATTTCTCAAATATTTCAAGCACATACCTGGAAGGTATGATCTCTTCAATGACCACTCTGTCAAGCGTGTAGAATACATGCTAAACCAGGGATTACACAAGCATGATGTGAATGTAGTACCAAAGCTAGTAAGGTGCGACAGTAAAAAGTAAAAAAAAAATATGAAACCAGTTGTGACTCCATGAAAAACTCAATTGTACCCCTTAACTCATAATCACATGAAAAAAAAAAAGTATGATTTTGCATACATGGTAAATTACACAGTGAAGTTGTGTATGATAGTTCTGCAGTAAAACCCTGGCAGCCAAGGTGAAAGAGCTTCGTCTTACACAGCTAAAAATTAAATTGCTGTATCGTAGCTTATTAGGCGCAAGGCCTTTGTGGTAGCCCTTCCACTTAATACTTGGTTAGCAACTTATGCCTCAAATGTAGAGGGCGAAATAGTGCACTGCACTGAAAATAAATGTTTGCTACCCAGCTGCAGGCCTGCCAGCATGACGACAGTAGAGCCAAATTTGTGTGCCATCATAAACTAAGCTGATGGTATTGCATGGGTTGGTAAAGTCGAGCATACAGTGCAGTTGGCCGCTGCTGATTCAGCAGGCAACCAAGAAGGACTAGAACTATTGTGTAGGAGACCAGGAAGAAACACAAGAAAGGTTTCACACTCAGTAAAGCTGCTGAAATTACCCTTTCACAAACGCATACCATCACATTGAACACAGCTAGTCTACCTGGTTGCCGTCTAATACAATATTTTTGACATGCAGTTTTCTGCCTCAGTGTTACGCTTATGCACGCTTAAAGGAGAGAACACAGTGACTTGCTGGCAAAGTGCACAGAGCCATGAAAATTTTTTTTCAAATGCACACTAACAACCAAATAAATGCCAAAATGCAGGATCATGCTAGTAACATGAAGCTACACACAATTTTTTCCTTCAGCTCAATAAAATTTATTTTAACAGAAATAAAAGAAACTATGTCTTCTCTACTCCACCTGAATACAGCAGGCGCAGTGATGCGAGTGGCCGAAGTCACTTTGGAGCAGCTTTTAGAGCAGCACTTTTGGCGCACATATATACTGTAGTTTCTGGTGTTTTAAGTCATGGTTTACTACTTTTTCTGGATTTTTTGCCTGTGTGAATTAACTACGGCAAAAATTGATGTGCCACAGCACGCCATATTTTGCTGACCCCAGCAACTGTGTTTGAAAACAAAGCCAACATGTAAAAGAGAAATCAAATTGCGGTATTCGAGAGTTTTAGCGAAGCATGATCCGCTAATGTGATTCGCTAATGCGGGGAGTCAGGTGCGCCTGCGCAGTTCCATGCAAAATTCCGGCATGCCCTCTGCATTCCAGGATCACCAGAGTAAATCCCTGCAAGATGCCGGCCTGTTGCGCCTCCCTGTTTTTATTATGTGGGCTAACAACAAGCCAGGCGAGCATGGTGCCTGCCCACCCGCCCGCCCGCGCCCGCACACACGCACACACACACATATATACTAAGGATTGATTTTCAGAAATAAAAGGTAGTATTACGCTCGGCGTCCGAGAATTTTGTTCTTAAGAAAATATGAACTTTCGCTGCAAGCTTGGTGCAGATTACTCGTATTTTGTCATAATGCAGCAGCATGCAGCAGGCTTTGCCTTCTGGCGCAGTTTGGTGCAATTGGCGCAGCAGTCACATCACTGCGGGCAAGATCAGGTTACAGGCGCATGAACAAATAATGCAGGAAACAGCAGAAGGGGCAGCAAGAAGAAACTAACTCATACTTATTCCAATATATACGTACCTGGGCAAGTAGTCCAAAAAACTTTTCATAAGTACGCTGCTGAGCACAACAGTCAAGAATCATGTGGCACATTTCAGACTGCAACATCAAAGATAATCAGCAATATGTTAGTGCTCATGAAATTAAACGATAAACAGCCCACTACAAGTAACACTACCACACTACAAAAGGTACCATGAACAACAGCTGTCCTAGCAACTGTCAACTCTCAATACTTCAAGCCTGAAGGGTGCCAAAAATTTGTTCAAATAAAGAGGGGTTTGAATTAAGGGTAGCCATTTCCATATGCTTAATGTTCGCAGGCCCAAACCACCAGTTTGCATAAACCTTAAGTTCAAATTCATAAATTAACAAGACTCCGCCATACTACCCGCAAAGGAGATCCCACTCAACCTTCAAACAACAACTAACCTACACAGAAGTGACCGCTCACACCATATGCAACCAAAAGAAATGTCTGGAAAAGTGCAGTGCAAACTTCGAATGTTATTTAGAATACAGTCGAACCTAAATATATCGAACTCGAAGGAGATTGTGAAATAGTTCGATATATAGAAAATTCAGTATACAGTCGAGCCCACTTATAACGAACATGAGCGTCACCCGGCGTCCGTTCGTTATATCCCGAAGTTCGAAGTAAGTGGACAACAGCCTTAAAGACAGTTGCTTGTCAAAAACACAAATTTTTCTTTGCGAAAAAGTATGTGATGGACGTCTGTTTCTGCCTCGCAGATCCAATGAGGGAGGTTTCCAGTTTATTTAAAGCAGAAGCGTGCTATCGTGGAGGCCCTTGGCATAGACAAGCTCTCTGAGGCTCCCTATGTAGCTCATTGCTACAGGCGCGCTTATGGGTGCTGGCTCCGAAGTTCATCCTCACCTGATACCTCCGCGTCACTCTCGTCCCACACTTCAGAAACGATGCCCTCGTTTGTGCACGGTTCTGCAGTGTCGGCGTTGTCATCGACAGAAATAAAATCATTCCAACCAATGTCATGACCCCCCAGGTCGGAGCCGACGACGCGCTGCCACATATCGCCGCCGGGCTGGTCATCTTTCAAAGCATCAGGTTCGGCATCAGACACTGTGTCGACGAAGCCGGCCTTGCGGAAGCAGTTCCGCTCGCCAGTGGCCGTCACCTCCGCTCAGGCCGCTTTCATCATCTCTACCGCTGAATACAATGGAAATGGTCCCGGTGTTCCCGTCCACCATCCCGAATTACAACCAGGGCCAGAGATTTGAACGAAGCCATCAAAAAGTCCGCGCCGCAACAAGAGTGACAAAAGTGTGCGATAGGATAGACGTGCAACGTGCACAGGCAGCAATCAAGCCAATCAAGCTAAAAATACAGACACACAGATGCACAGCTAAAGATACAGACGCCAATGAGGGGCGTCCGTGAGCGTCAGTGCAGCCACCTCTTGGCTCCATGGAAGGCCTGCTTCACGGACCGTGGCCTCTGCGATCGGCACCGGCGGCGGAGCGGTTGATCGCGGAGGCCACGCGCGGATTTGCAAGAGAGTTAAGGAGAGGGGAGCGGAATTGCGAGGAGGGGCGGGAGGGCGATGTTGGAAGGCGCGTTGGGGGTAAGGAGTTATCCTGTGATGAGTCTCGGGTAAACATGCTGCGCGCCCGGCGCACGAAGGGGTCGGAGGCAGGTTATCTCGCATCGTGGCGCCGGGTTTACGCCGTCTGTTCGCTGTAACCGATCAGCAGGGCTTAATGACGTTCGTTACACGTGTGATTGCGTGGCATTGAAACAATGTATATTGCGGCGGTCACGCAGGTCTCGTTCATTATAAGCGAAAGTTCGTCTTAAGTGGGGCTGTTATATGTGGGCTCGACTGTATAAAAAAGTAACAGTAGAGAGTCTTATCCGTGACCTGTAAGCAAGTGTACATTGCATACACGCCAGTGAAGCTGTTCTTGCATTGATGTGCCGCCTGCCAGCATTCTGACAGCACACCGGTCGCTGCGCACTGCCAACTTGCTAAGCATAACTTCCTGTGCATCGAAGACACAGTGGACGGTGCTTTGCAACAAGACAGTGCCTATTAAAACAGGTCTAATCCTGTTACCAGTATCAATAATTCATCACTAATATGAAGGTACAGATGACTTCGGCAATGTCTCCGGAAGTGTGGCGAGCGAAGTACTCTGGCGAAGGCCGCATAACGTTTTAGTTACGTTGGCTGCACCGCATGACAGTGAGCGGCATGGAAATTGAGCACAAAGGGCTGAAGGCAGCCCTCTAGCACACCCCATGTTCACCTTGTCACATAGCATCACAGTGCTGCCAGCAGGTGCCTAAGGTCGCGCAGTTCGATATATCAAATGACTAGAGAAACTGAGGCTAAATATACTGCACTACTTTCCTATACTTTTACATGAGATTTTCAAGGGGATAATCTGTATGTGCGATATAGCCAATAGCTCGAAATATCCAGGTTCGATATATCCGGGCTCGACTACCGATAAACCAACAAAATGCTGATGTATGATGCACGACACTGGCCAAAATGTTCAAATATGAAGCTCATAGTCCGAAACTGCAAAAACTAATTGAAAATTACAAAAATTAGTTCATTAATTCAAAACAGTCCTAGCCCAGAATAGGAGTTGTGAACCCAAACTATAGAAGCGAAAGGCAACCAAAGAAGCTCCTCAGCCTTTGTAAGCCTGGCAAGAATCGGTATACCAAATGATGGCTCATGACACTTTTTAGACTGGCTATGCTCATTAACTAGAAGACATTCCACTGCATTTTTGACAAACCAACAAAACACTGTATGGGCTTTGTTTATCCTGGGCTAGAAATCAAAATTTCCAGCATACTTTGAGAAAGCTTACCATCACCTAAAGTACAATAAACATGTTGAATGCTGCTGAAAGCACACAACTGTCATCTTTTCACGCCAACACAATTATTTCTGCTTGAAGTTCTAATTCTCACCAAGACTTAGACACACCGTTATGAACACAAAGAAGTGAGTACATTATATTTGGCCACCACAGGAGTGATATTTCTATGCTTCAAATTGAAACTTTTCGAGGTGGGACAGACAGGAAGAATTGTAGAAATACCCTATTTACATGATTGTAAGTCGACCCCCCCAAATCACATTTTCGAAAAATAAGAAAAAAACTTCAGAGGTTGTTTAAGCTTGGCCTTGAATAGTTGAACGGGATAGCATTATCCAGCGGCTGCCGTTTATCGCCAGCCGCTATCAGCTGCCGCGCGCGGGTGTACCCGTGGGCACATTCCAAAACAAAAATGTATTAGTCACTGGACTACTTGTCCACACTTAATTTGTGCCATTGTCCTCACTAGCGCTGCCGTCGTGATCGCTGCTGCCGTCCCACAGCCCGTCGTTCTAACATCGTCGTCCAGCGAAATCCCACACTTCGCAAACAGCCACATCACGACATCACGTGGAACAGCTGAAAATTTTCCTCATTGCAGCTGCCACGCCGTATCACCCGTTGCGAATATCGAACTTGCGGACCGATACGCGGCTGTTTGTTTCTTCGGCGTAAAAAATGGCAGCCATCTTGAATGCAGCTGTGAACGAGCGCCGGTCGCTTGCCGGACCTGAAGCACAAATGACGACTGACGAAGCACTACACTACAAACTTGAGAAACGCGGCCGGCAGTAGTCAAATGTGTCAGAGCCAAAGAGAAACTATGCGTGAATGGCGTTGGATCTTCCGTTGGCTACCGACACTCCCCGGCACCGCTGCCATTCCAAGTGGGGGTGCTGCCTCGATTGGAACAGTGGCCCTTCCATCAACTATCAACGCTCCCTTGAGCGCCGAGCGCACATTTGAAAGTAAAAAGAAAACTTGTTGGACGCTTGAGCTTCTCTTAGAACGCGATTGCGTTATCGAGCCGCCGCCGATTATCAGCAACCCCAGTCAGCAGCAACGTGTGGGGTGCCAGTTTGCTGTTTATTGATAGCCGCCATCGACCGCCGCCCGCACGAGCGGGGAGGGTATGCCAGTTTTGCGCGTTGACATAGCAGCTGCTCAAGGCCAGCACCAAGAGCGGTGTGACGGAGCCGTGCAGCAAAAATGCAACCACGCTGTAGCATGCCCGATATCTCGTTTGTCTCGCCTTTACTTATAGTGCGATGTTTTTGTTTCGATTGTAAGTCGACCCCTCCACTTCGGATTTTCAAATTTAAAAAAATATGTCTTACAATCGTGTAAATATGGTATATAAGGCATTACCGACATTACAAACGAAATCTTGAATTCGAGCATGCACAAACGAATTTTAAAGCTGCACATGAATAATTTCAGTGCTACATCAGCAAATAAATGTGTGTGCAAATGTTGCTGATAAGGAACAACAACAAACACTCTCGGATGTATCTTGATAATGGATACAAGCTATTTTGCAACCAAATACAAAGAACACTACAAAAACCCTTACATGTCACCTAACGACCTAACGCCTAGAGGTTGGGAGAAGCAAACAACGTGTCTGGCAGACTACAATGCAATCATTTATTGACAGGGGCCTCACCACTTGTCCAGGCTTGAGCTCAAGCTTCAGCAACTTGTGAGCACATTCTTCGAAGTTGAGGCTAGACTGGATGGTCAAATAAATTGTTCTTCTTAGAGCCACTAGGTTAGTCTCAGTGTTGTCTATAATTTCACCATTTTCGCCTCCTGTAAAATCAAATTGAAAGTCAAAAATATCTGTACATGTCCAGAGTAGTAACCTAAACCTCAACACATCTCAGAATGTATAAGGCCTCATAACTGACATGTGCACACTAGATTCACCAAATTTCTTCACTAATGTGAGCCAACGGTTTGCAGGCAATGATGAGGCTCCAGGAATTAAGGTGGGGTAGTATTTTTAGCGGTCACAGGAGCCAACAAGTGCATGTTGTGCTTCACACATTTTTAACTTATTACTCAGACTAGAATAACTTTAAAAAAGCCTTGAAGATAAACAGTTTCACCACATGACAAAAATACAAACAACATAAAATATATATACACAACATAAGAAAATAAATAAAAAAACATTTGTGGGACAGTGTGTCACAATAGCTACTGGATACACTTGAGGGCTGTTGCATATCACATTAGGCATTTTTTCCCCAACAAAGAGATGCCCCCCCCACACACACACACAATTATCAAAGGCTCACCTTGAGCTTCTTCCTCCTCCTCCTCCTCCTCATCATCGGACTCATCACCAGATTCATCACCTTCTTCATCACTGCCCAATATGTCTGAAAAAGCCAACGGATTAGAAACGAAAAGACAATCGCACTTGCGCCCACCTTACCTTTAGCTATTTCAGCGTATTTCTCTTCATTTTCTATGTATTCGGGGTCAAACTTGAACACATCTAGACAGGTAAAGAACGAGAGCAAAGGAATAAATGCTTTACCCAAAGTCCATGTATTCTGGAAATGCTAATGCGAAGCGCACATACTCAGCATATCCTCCCCATCCAGCGTGTCATCCAAAGCCAACAAGTGAGTGTACTGGCTTTCTTCTTCTACCAATTCAAGCTCTTTCACAACACTGGGGTGGGCCTAAAAGAAAAAAAAAAAAAGAGATGAGGAACTAACTGCCAACAATTTCTGCTGCAAAAGCAACACATAAATGGTGCAAAGTAATTGTTCAAACAGCATTTAATCAATAAAATCCGGATGACATTCTTCCATGAAAATTGCAAACTTGAACCAAGAATTCAGCAAAACTTACACTAAATCCATCCTTGCGTATAGCAAACATGACTTCAATCATGTACTGCACTCGCTTGTCCAAACTGGCTTCATGAAGAATGCTTCTCAGTCGTTCAAATATGGCTGAAATAAAAATAACCACCCTATGAACATGCGGAACCCTAAACAACAAAATGCACAAATTAAAATTTGCGGAGGTTTTGGAAACTTTATGAGACTGTATGCTGATCCGTTTTGTGAGTGCAAATTTTTAACTCATCTTTTTAAAAAATCACAAGGTCCGTGACATACAATTTTTGGAATTAAAGCCCGATTTTAAAATGAAGCATAGCAAACAAATTATACGAATTGATAAAGACAATAGCAGATACTGGACAAAACACACAGTGCCAATTTGAAAGTGAATATTCAACCAACATAAATAACTGTCCAGTGATCAACGGACCTTCACATGACAAAGCAACACTGGTGGTTGTGAAGTATGCCACAACATAAGGCTCTAGGCTAACTCTAAGCATGTACGGTTCTTTGATGTACACCAAAATCACAGTACGCAGGTGTTTTTGCATTTTGTGTCCATTGAAATGCAACCGGCACTGCAAGGATCAAGCTGACAAACTCGCACACAGAAGCCGAATCCCATAGCTAACTGAGATGCTCACTGCACCACATTACAGCCTTGAGGTTGCTCTGACAAGCTGTACAATCAACTCCACCATAAAAACAAATGCAAAAAGGCTGCAATGTTTATTTCCAGGAAGGCATGATGGTGCACTTCTTTGACGCTTAGCCACCAGCAGTTGCTTTCTCCAAACAAGATTCAGTGTTTGCAAGACCAGATGTCACCAATACTGACTCCTTACTGTTTTTCTTCAAATGCGAAGTTCCTGAGGAAGCTGTACAGCTTTCATTTGTAGCCATATAGTTGTGCTTGGGTAGATGTAAATAAGTAATTAGCCCCTTATCACAAATTTACTGCAGAGTGGGGTTCCCCTAAAATCACTGGACCAACTCCTTACTGTTAGGATATCTGAACACTTGACCTATCTAGTCACTGACATGCTTCTATGCATCATGCAACTTTGATGCCTCAAATTTCCTCATAAAACTGTCAAATTTTTCATTATAACATATTTTTTTATGCAATTAAAGAAAAACCAACCATGAACTCCTTTTGGTGTCAGCTCGGTCAGCTTCATGCCACACTCCTTTAGAAATGCCACAGCTACTTCCACCGAGTCGTCAGTTGGGTTTCCAAGGAGAAGTGTCAAAATTTCTAAGGCTAGCACTTCATGAGCCTGAAAAAAAGAAACTAGAAGTGATGAGTTGTGAAAAGTTTTCAGAAAACGGAACATGTGATAACAATACTAAACAGATATTACAATACCGAACTCATTATTAAATTGGCAAATATTGCATCAATACACGACAGACAACCTGAAGTGTATATAGACTGTATTCAGAGTGAAAATGCACAAAGCCCACTGGGGTCCATGCATTTTTGTCGTGTTAATATGGAGTGAAAGCTATGTGAACAAGACCCTGACCTTGGTAACCAGATATCATTTCCCTTCCTGTATCATAAGCATAGGCCCTGCCAAAGGCAGGTAATAAGAGCTCGAATGCCTGTGAGGGCCTTTTTTTATGTTGTCTCATGCTTTACAGTTCAAT
Source organism: Amblyomma americanum (assembly GCF_052857255.1). Taxonomy (NCBI): domain Eukaryota; kingdom Metazoa; phylum Arthropoda; class Arachnida; order Ixodida; family Ixodidae; genus Amblyomma; species Amblyomma americanum. The sequence goes on from NC_135497.1 coordinate 92,874,038, forward strand.
GTACCCAGTCGATGCACCTTTTCATTGACCATGATACATCACATGAATGCCTGTGAATAAAGGACTTGTACTAGTTTCCACAACGATGCAACTAGCACCTGTCATTATGATGGGTGTAGATGTGTAGCTAGCAGCTAGCGAGATGTGAACACCCTTGGTAGCAGAGACCCTGCTTCAAACTGTACTGTATTTTTTAAAAGAAAATTACCAGGACGATGCACAACTCGTTGCTAAGACCTCGTTCGTCTTCACCGCACACAGCTAAGCACAAAACCAGACTTAAATTACAAACCCTTTTTTCTGAACAAATGCTTGACGGTTTTCTTCGCGGTTAGTTATTGTGGAATGCTTTCTTTAAAGACGGTTTTAGCAGGAGACGAAAGTGTCGATATTAAAGAGGCACAACTGTACACTATCACAGGTGATCCTGGATATAAAGAATCATTGTTAACATACTATAAAATGTACTACAGAAAGAGCAAGCCCCCAGAATGGATGCTGAGCACTATTCAAAACTATTCTCGGAAATAACTCGAGAACAAAGTGGCAAATGTCCCTTAAAGGACGTCCTCCGGCCAGTGGCGTCGACCAATTCCCATGACGTTATGGTTAATCACCTTAGAACTGCTAGCGTGGCATCGCAGGGAGTGGCGGATGAAAGGGAATGAACCATGGCTTAGCTCAAATGGATTAGCCATGACGTGAAATTCGGTCAACACCACTTACTGGAGGGCCTCCTTTGAGGGGCATCTGCCGTTTCATTCTTGAGTAGTATCAGACTTTAAAAGCATATTTCTAGAAACATACAATATTCTTTTGAAAAATGCCAGAACTATGACTTTTCCCACAGAAGAGTGCGAACACACTTCACCAGAGCTGCTGCGCTTGACATGCTTAGCTCACTGGAGCAGATGGGGGAGCAAGTATGCCAAGGCATCAGCAGAACTTCATTTGTTTCTAGATTCTAGCCTTCAAGAGAGTTCAGATAATTAATCAATTCCCATTGTTCCGTCATTCAGCTGATGTCTGCAACAACAGGAAGACGAAAAAACAGAAAATGTGGCCGCTAAACTATGGGAAATGTGGGACCTCAGTCATATATCTGCATGCAAGACTGCTTCAAAAAACAACCATGAGACCTCTCCTTGCCCAAATGAAGTAAAAAATGGCAGTCACCATCGTTCACCTTTTGACACAACAACAAAATGTGTCCACTGCATAGGTCGGCACACTGACTCATGAGCGCACTCATATCGCCTCATTCACATCTGTGAATATGTGTTTGAGTGAGTGGATGTGAACGTGAGTGAGTGGACATGAGTGATGAGTGGATGTGAGTGGTCGTGAGTGGTTTTGAGTGGACGTGAGTGGTGGGTTGACACAAAAGCAAAGCTTGCTGCGTGTGTTCCGTGACAATAATATCCACTTAGCCATTTTCATGTTGTTGGCAGCTGAGGGGAGCAAATATTCACTGCCGAAGGCACTCAAGGGCAAGGCAGCATGCCGGTGTCTTTGGATGTCCGAAGAAGAGGATTCCGTTGGCGCAGGAACGGCAACCATTCACTCTTGTTCGCATTACTAGTTGAAAGCTGGCATGGCCACAGGCGTTCATGGGTGCAATGAGCCGCTACGGGTTGCATCGGACCCTTTGACCGAATTTCGAATTGAGACAACTAAAAAGGTAGATATCTCTTGTCACCCCTCCTACACAGCTCGAGCTTATATGCGCAGAGTTCCAATGCTTATATTAAACCAGTCAAAAGTCGAAGGACTCAGAAAAGATGAGGCACACACAGCGACTGACCCAGATGGCAACTCTCTTCCAAAGCTTGCTACTGAAACGACTGTCCGCTTATCGGCAAAAATTAGCGTAAGGTGGGTTCTCCAGTACACCAGTGCGCATTTAGGTTTTTTTGTGCCCGGTTGTGTGCATGGTAGAGTTTTGCACTGGCCGCAATTATTTCACTTGACTGGACCCGGAGACAGAAGGACCTTCCATTGCTCACATGAGGAACCCGATCTACTTGGCCCGACCCCCGAACTGCGCAAGCTTGGCTCAAGCTTGGAAAAGACACAAAAACCAAGCACGCTTTTTGGTAATGCCACAGGTTCTTGTTTCTACCGTGTACTTGAAGGAGCCCTGCGACGCAAATCAAGCATGTGGTTATTATATTTTTTATGTATAGCATGAGACATGGTAATGCCTTAGCAACAAAGCAGATAGCCGAAATGGTAATATTTAGAAGATTTAGTATTTTAACCTGCTCCAGAAATGCTCGTCTCGTGCCAACGGTGGTGAAACTCTGTGGCGATTTTTTGGCAATAGATATGAGGTAACAACCAAATTGGCCGCACCGTTTTTGATTGCTCGGGTGCATACAGTTTGAATTTAATTTTTCTATGCTTGGGAAAGGAATCTAAAATATAACTTCTCCGAGTATTGTCAGCATTTTGCTGAGAGAAAAACTACAAAAGAAAAGCACTACAAGTGAATTAAAGTTCGTTTCGCTTAAAAGTATTGTTTTCGCTGCAGTAAATCTCTCATCCACTCTGTTGTCAGCAAGCAAGGAAGCAGTGAGTGAATGCGAATGTGAGTGAGTGGATCTGAGCGTAAGTGGACATGAGTGTGAGCGACCAGTTGTGAATGCTAGTGGGTGTGAGTGCGAGTGAACGCGATTGCAAGTGAGCGGTTGTGATTGTGAGTGGTCATGAGAGTAAGCAGACATAGTGCGAGTGAGGGGATGTGAGTGCGAATGAGCCACCTCTCACAGTGCCGAGGTATGGTTCACAGACTCACATGCTTCTGAAAAAGCTAGACGTTACTCCACACAGACACCATTATTACAAATGTGCCCAAGATAGCTGTCAGAATTGACAATAAAACTTGTTTCCACTTTTATAGGGAAAGCATGCTGCGCTCATTTCATGTGCTTTCGTGTGCTGTCAACTTTTGTGCAAAGCTTCATGCTTTTTTAAAATATATTCTTTCGTGTTCACAAGCACACAGCCAACAAAACACAGGTGTCGGTAGCAAGGTATCTTTTGCAAAGCGTGCTTGGGTGAAACATTCTGAAAATCATTTCAGTAAGCATTAAATTATATTGAGAACCGGCGACACTCACCACTTGCTGGTTTAAAAGATGAGCGACGAAACGCACAGAAGCCATGCATGTAAGCTTGTCATTTCGTCTGAAAGATCGCCTGAATTGGATGACCAGCCTCTTCAGTATGAGCTCCCCTGTCTGAGGAAACTGTAAATAAATACAGATATTTAGCCACTTGCAAGTAAAAGGCTAAAAAACTAGATAGCATGAAAAGCTCAAGGTATGCTTACCCTAGTGTTTATGACTGCCACCATTGCTGCATAAACATGTGTAAAAGTAGGTGATGCTGCCTGAGCAGTCATAATTGTGCGGCACAAAAGGCCCCTGGAAAAGAAAGTCAACATATCACGAGAGTTGGACCAGAAAGCCCAACCACAACATGCTGTGCACACACTCAAGCAAACTAGAGAATACTCCAACTCAGACGATGCTCCAACTTAAAGCACAGAAATCTATGAACATGTAAACAAAATAAGGCAACAACAGCAGGCACAGGACTGCCATTTTCATATAGCCTGGTATAATTAGGAGACATGCATGACAACTTTGAATGCTCATGGGGCACTTCAACCAGTTTAGGTTGAACATTATGATTCAGTGTTAAGAAATTTACAGCATAAAACACCTCAGTGAAGGAAACGAAACAGCTAAATATACAGTACATATGCTGATGCAGACCTACCAGCAAAAATAAACAACCACTCATGTGTACAATTCATCCCTCATATAGAATTGAAATGCTTTATTTCGTATTCATAAACTGGAACACATTAGGCTTACCTTCCACGGACGAGGTTCTCCCGCATCAATTCCTTGATTATAACATCCATGTTTCCAACGTTTGCTTTGTTTACCAAACCATTGATGCTTTTTTTCAGTGCTTCCCAAGCAATGCGCTGATATTCCACACTGAAAACAATGCATTTAGAATTAACAACTGCACTCAAGTGGACAAACAAAAAGTTGCATTGTTCCCTCAGAACACAGTATTCAACAGAACCCATATACACTAAAGCCACTATACGAAAGAGAAAATACAAAACATACAAATAAGAGATTTAACACGGTCAAATATAGGCCAAACATTTTAAAAATTCAGCAGAGTGCATCGGTCATCAGTGGCAAATCTTTGTACATACATGTTTGAGCTTAACTCACAGTGGGTTTAAGACTACATTACTTTGGCTCACAGTGGGACTAAACTCAGTTCACACTCGAATCATTGAAGCAAACAATGAGCATAGCAAAGCTACCAATTCAGCAAACAGCGTTGCCATTTCATCCCAGCACGAGTTCAAGGGGGTGACCTATACCTCTAGCACTCCATTATTACTATTGAAATACACTTTAATAATTAATGCAGGCCAAGGTATAGACAAGAACAGTAGTAGTAGTAGCAGTAGTAGTAGTAGAAAAAAGCTCAAAAGTACTAAGCAAACAACAGACAGAACTGAGTAGAGCACATTATCTACAGTCACTAGTTAATGCTGACATGTAGCACATACCGCAGCACATTTTTGTTGCCCCTATTATGTCTTAAAGGAGAATAGACACCACATTTTGGTTGTATGTTTTATTCTCTGTAATGATACGGAAGACATTAGTTGTGACGTTATTGATCACTGGAGGGTGCCATTGTGTCGGTAAATAAAAAGGCACGCATGACTGGGCTAGTCAGTGCGTGGTGTGCCCTCGACTGGCGTGTCGTCTTTCACTCGTGGTCGGGAAATGTCCCCGGCCCGGATTATCACAACTGGCGACGAGCGATAAACCACGGTTACGTCTGCGTTATCCACTCCCCTGTATAAGCCATGTCTGTTGTCGGGAAGCTGGAACCATTCGATGTGGGTACGTCGGATTGAACCGAGTATCGTGAACGGGTGGAACTGTACTTCGCAGCGAACGACATCGCTGAAGCGAAGAAGACTGCTGTGTTTCTGATGTGCTGTGGATCAGAAACGTACTCGCTGCTGTGAAGCCTGATAGCCCCTATGAGCCTGCCGACACCACCTTGGCTGCAATTTTCGACGCTCTGAGAAAGCACTACTCGCCAAAGGTATTGGAGGTTGTGGCCAGCTTCAAGTTTTTTTCTCGACACCGGCGGGACGGAGAGTCAGTTAGCGACTTCATCGCATCACTGAAGAAGCTTGCCGATGACTGCAAGTTCGCATCATTTCGAGAGCGGATGCTGCGGGACCAAATCGTGAGCGGCATCAACGATGTCACAATGCAGACTCAGCTGCTGGAAATGGCAGATTTGGAGTTTGAGACCGCAAAGATTCCCGTGCATTATGTACTCAGCTACCCCAAGCGATGCCAGTACAATCCGAGCAGTCTCTGAATGTTGTGAAAACCAAGCAGCAGGCAAGTGGGTCTTGTTTCCGCTATGGGGAGGAATCATCGGGTACCCCAATGCCGTCACATGAGCAGCATTTGCTTCAAGTGCGAGCAGAGAGGTCATCTGGCCAGAGTATGCCAGTCAAGCACGTCCCAGACTGCAAAAGCGAGGTTCCGGAATGGACCGAAACCTGTCCGCAACTTGGACGACGAGCTGGCGGCGACGGAATACAGGCCGGAGAAGGAGGGAGCGTACGACCTATGGATGCTTCAAGCGGCCGGGACAGAGCCAATGCGTTTTGAAGTTTCCATCAATGGGGTGACGTTGGACATGGGGCTTGACACCGGAGCCAGTGTGTCAACTATCAGTGAGAGGAAGTTTACGCAGCTGTTTCCCTCGGCGAGACTGGAGACATCGGAGGTAAAGCTCAGAGGATTTTCCGGCAACACGAAGCCGATGGCAGGCAAGTTCGTGGCAACTGTGAAGCTCGGTGAGAGTGAATGTGTGCTGCCTTTGTTCATCATGAACAGCCCGTGCCCAACGTTATTCGGAAGAAGTTGGATGAAAGAATTTCAGCTCAGAATCGGCAAGCCAGAAACAGTCAATGCAGTGACGTCCGTGGAAGAAATGGTGAGTCAATTCCATGAGGTATTCTCGGAGAGACTGGGCACCCTTGGCGGCAAGACTGCCAAAATTACCGTGCAAGAGGGTGCTAAGCCAAGATTTTTTAAACCGCGGGTCGTCCTGTTCACGCTACGAGACAGAGTTACCGAGGAGTTGCAGAGAATGGAGCGTGAGGGAGTCATCCACCCTGTAAAGACATCCGAATGGGCCGCGCCCATCGTTCCCGTAGTAAAGTAAGTCGCCTGTGTGGCGACTTCAAGATGACAGTCAACCCAGTGACGGTGCTGGAGTCATACCCAATCCCTCGCATCGAGGAGCTATTTGCAAGGCTAACGGGGGGCGCTAAGTTTACAAAGCTCGACCTGAGAGATGCATACCAGCAGGTTAAGCTGCACGAAGACTCTCAAAATTTGTCACCATCAACACCCTGAAGGGCTTGTACCAGTGTCGTTGGGGTGTCGTCAGCCCCGGCTTTATTTCAACGCGAGATGGAGAACCTTCTGCACAATCTTGACCATGTCACAGTATACTTTGACGATATACTGGCGACCGGCGCCAACAACAGCGACCATTGGGCTAATGTGTGCCGAGTCATGGAGCGACTGAGGAGAGCTGGCCTGTGACTGAAGCTTTCTAAATGCAAGTTCCTGGTACCTAAGGTGGAGTATCTAGGGCACATCATCAGTGCAGCCGGTCTTCAACCAAACCCAACCAAGACCAAAGCCGTGCTGGCAGCACCAGCGCCTCGGAATGTGAAGGAGCTACAGAGCTACTTGGGCCTGATGAACTTTTATAGACGGTTCATGCCAAACCTGTCTAGTGTTTTGCACCCCCTGAACCGCTTGCTGGGGGCAGGGGCCCGGTGCTGCTAGACTTCTGAAGAGGAGCAAGCTTTCCAGAAAAGCCAAGAGCTGCTTACGTCCTCTAGAGTTTTAGCACATTTTGACCCTGCAAGGCCGACTGTCCTGATCACAGATTCCTCACCTTACGGGCTGGGGGCAGTCTTGGCAAAGCGCGAGATGAGAGATGTCGGGGGAAGAGCATCCATTGCTCCTCACAGAGCATACACAAATCACTACATGGTGCTTACCAAAGACCACAAAATAATTAACAATTGAATTTATTCTCTCTTGCATTTTCGGTTCCGGTTTCAACAGCAAAACAATGGCTGTGGCATCGAAGTTCAGTGCAGGTCATGTGAGGAATGAATAAATGGCGATATAATTGCCGCTTCTTCTTCCTCTGTCGTTCCGGCTATTGAGACAGGCTGCCTTTAGCATAATAGTGAATCCAAATGACGAAGCAGTGATAATGCAGTTATTAAATGCCTCATGTCACAGCCACTGCTCAGCTGTTGCAACTGAAACAGCTTGAGAGAGTAAACTTAATTATTATTTAATTAGCAATCTCTGGCAAATACCATGCGGTGAATGATGTATACCAATGTCATATGCATCGTCCCAAAGGAAACACACAACTAAAAATTTAGTGTCAATGCTCCTTTAACAGATATTTTGCCAGTCACTAATACAAAATCATGTTCCCGGTTGAAGAAAACATGTAGTAACAGCCCATGTCTCGTGCAGCAGCGGCTCATTAATTACCAGTTATAATCAATTTGCTTGCATATTTCATATTCCTGCAAATTTACACAAATCAATTACTGTGTACTACGAAAATGGGATTCGCTTAGCCCTAGGATAAAAAAATTATGCTTAGTAACCACTGAGGCAAGGAGCCAACACCAATTTCTGTGGCATTTATATTTCAAAAGTACAATACCTGCAAACTTTACACAATGAATATTACATCCACTGGCTGCTTAAAAACTGGTGTAACAAGCCTTTATACCAAATAGCTGCCCAGGTAGCACTGACACCAAATTTTGGTCTATATTTTCAAGAGACTTACTTGTATACACAGTTTACTTCTGTACACAAATATTTTTTGCAAGTTGTGAGTATTCAACATAGTCTAGAATGTACCTGAAATCTATATTAAACAATTAAGAGGCGACGTTTCAAACATCATGTGCAACGCTGTCAAAGCTAGCGCTCGTTTGAGCTGCCTGCATCCGCGACCAAAAAGTAGTGCGTTATTTGTGGTGAGCGAAACATAGTAAATGCTTTGACTGTAGGCTTACCACGACACATTTGTCATGATCTTGATTAAATGCATTATTATTGCTGACAACACGCTGTCACTTCCATAGACCACTCGGGCACAGAACAAGTGCGGAGTAACACACCTTCCTTTATTTTCCTGTCCAGACTACTTCCGTACCTTTCACAGCATTGCACCTGATGTATGAAACGGAGTATAGTCAAGTCGCTTGCCTTTAAAGTGACTTTTACCCGCAGTCTTTTTCATCACTGATGGAAATAAATAAATTATTATTATTCTTATTATTAAAGAATAGCACTTCTCAGCTTCTCTGGCATTCAGCCAGGAGGGCTGACACCATACATTACTACACAATAACCCAGCAGTTTGTGCAAGACACTACAGCACAGTAGCCCCATCAAAAGTATGTCAAAGGATTCTGAACCCGCGCCATGAGCAGGTGTACTTGTCTAGGCGCCTAGTGATGCCAAGGCATGCTTGGTGCTTTTCACAACCAAAATCAAAACAGGCTGTAGTAAAAGCCGATATGCTTATTAGTTGTGCACTGGTACAAATCAGCTTCCACATCAGGGTAGCATATTACCAATTGACCATTTGCGGAGAAGTTTCTGCGCATGCGTGGTGAAGGCGCAGGCAGCGCCCTCTCTGGGCGGTTTGGTTTTTGGTTGGAAAACATGAGCCAGCCGTGCATTCCTGCGCTGTAGTGCGACGACTGATGTGAGCTGTAACTTCCACTTAACTGACATGTAACTGCAACGCGATTTATCTAAGCTAACCACGTGTTTTGCAACAGCGAGACTTGTACGTAATAAAGGCCGCGACGACATACAAGGCGCAAAAGACGAACCCGTTGATGGGGCCAGTAATGCGCACATCCAGCACGTTTCGAAACGGGTGTTGCTGCTTTATTTCGCGCTTACTGCCGAGTACACACTGCTCGGTCGTTCTAGAAGAGTTTTGCCACCGATGCAGGAAAACCGAATGATATATACTAGTATGAACATTCACCATTAATGCTACAATGTGCTTCCTGAACAGCGGGAGCAGGGCCTCGCGCAGCCTCGCGCATATCCGCGCATTCTAACGCTCCCGCGGCCCGTTAGCACGCAAAGCAACGCTCTGCCGTATCAGCACGCGCCGGGATTGAGATAGTACAACGGGTCCCTTAATAATCAGCTACGTGTGCCCTGAGGCAAAAGGTGTGTTAAGTTAGCAGAAACTCCGGCCCTATCAAGGAAGCGCAAAGGTAAACGTCTGTGTGCATTAGGAAAGTGCATCCCATTATACTGTCACACTCGCCTGCGCATAGGCGCACATTCACGCACATTTTCACTTGGTCATTCGGCGCTCCGTTGAGGTAGCAGAGTGCAGGTATTGCCACACATGGTCGTTTTTCAGGCTACAACGCGAAAATAATTCACTACACCCTGTTTCTAAAAACGGAAATGGGATGTTCTCCTCTTCCATCATACGCTTTCGTTAGCTGACACACGTTTCCGGCCAATAAACAAAACTAAAACAACAAAACAAGCGTACGTGAGCTGCTGAACGCTGCCTTGCGCATGCTTGCTCAAGAGCCCCTTTCCAACCAAAGGTACCGGCGGAGCTTCTCTGTTTGCACGACAGGCGGTGCTCGCTTTTCCGCAAATGGTCAATTTAACAGCTGCTTATGAAATCAAAAGAGCGATAAAAATAAAAAACAAAGCACCAAAATTCTGATGGAACTTGACGCTTGCACTGATTCTTTTGCAACTACAAATCCCCCCCCCGCTCCCACTGCGCATATGTACTATCAGCGTCAAATGAAAAGTGAACACGGGAATTTCAACGTGAACTGCAAAACTGGAAGGTGTTGCACAAGCAAAGCAACGCATAAGAACGGCTGCTATTCGCATCGCGGACGGAAAGACCACTCTTTGGAAGTGTTAATACGACACGCCTGTTTTTCCTCTCCAGCAGCAATAATTTTTGTTTTTTTCTGCTAGCGCTTGAGTTCATTTGTTCGCGTTTCATTTGACGCTGATGGTACATCCATACCTAATCTGACCTGTAATGCCTCCTGTGCTTAAAAGGAAACCAACAGATAAAGTGAATATGAGCACAATCCCCTTATGGTGCCCTAGAGTCTGCAGCTAATAATTACAGAGCCAGCAGCACCTACCTTGACTTGTCCGTAATCTGCTCCTGCATCATGCGAAGACGGGCAGGTGGTATGTAAGCACCACCAGTACGCCCAGTGATGACATCCTTCTTTCGTGGCGGCTCGATCTCCGCATCAGGAGAGCTCTTCCGGGCTCGCTTGAGGCCTTCCACCTCATCCCTGCCTCCCCTTTTACTGTGGTCATCTCTGGAGGCACCTGACCATTCATCTTCATCTTTGCGATCACCCCTGCGACTACGATCACGGTCGTTCTTGTGATCCATTCTCCAGGCACCTGACCCTTCCTCATCATCTCTTTTATCACCTTTTCGACTACGATCATGATCACTTTTGTGATCATCCCTCTTGCCGTGGCCCTCCCGATGCCTCTCATCCCGCTCATCTCTCCGGATACGTTTGTGGTCATCCCTCCTGTGGCGATCCTGTTTTCGATCTTCGTCCCAATCTTCCCTGCGGTCTCTATCCCTGTCATGATCTCTCCTGTGGTCATGGTGCCTCTTTTCTCTTCGGTGGTAGTCAGAATCCCGCTCTCTGTCATGACCACCATCATTTCGCCGTCTCTCATGGTCTGCATCTCTTTTGCGATCTGGATCCGTTTCACGCCTTCGTTCCTTTTTTCGATCATGACCTGTGTGTCTGACATGGTCATTGTCAGAATCACTGCTATGATCTGAAGCATGCCCCATTTGATGATCCTGTTTCATTGGTGGACTGTAAAAGCAAAACAAAAGGATGAAATCTTTTAATAATGCAAAGAACGAGCCTCACCTGGACAACATTTAATTATTACTAATTTCATATCCCAACTAAAACCTTCCCCAAAGCTGCTTTCCCAAAAGCGGGTTTTTCAAGCCTTCAAGGATGAAGTTTTCAGTGAGGACATAGCCAAAGAAATTTTAGAATTTAAGGCTAAGGCACACTACTTTGCTGCTAGAAAAGCCGCTATGTGCAGGTCATACCATGAACAAGCCGAAAACTGCTATTAACTGCTATTAACTATTAAACTGCTGATGGCTGGGACAGATAAAATGCTACATTCTCTCAACATTCTATGATGTGCCATCAGCTCCAGCAATGCAGGTACTGTCATGAGCTTGCGTCTGAAAGTGCTCTGAAAAAGTCTGCATATTTAAGAAAACACAGGTATAGACATGCCTCACCACTTTCTTCACCAGAAAGTGTCAACAAAAACAGGCACTAAAGCTTTTCCGCTTGTTTGGTGCTTGTGCTTTGGACATGATAAATTTTGCCTTCTACCAATATTGTGACCGTCCTATAAAACATTTAATACTGAGGTTTTACCACACATACCATTAGTTCATTTTATATTCATATACATTAGAGCCCCTCTATAGTAAAGTCACTGGGACCAGCAAAAATCTTTACTATATCAGTTGGTGATGGCATGGCTCTGGGGTTGCTCTCTTGCTACATACCAAATAAAAAGTGTTCGCCTAGAAAGACAGACTCAGAAGTACCTTTCATCCTGCTCTTATAGACCCTTTATGTGAGAATTATTTATTTTCAGTTATCACATTTTATGCTACCATGTTTCCGATTTTGTTTACGTCTTGTGGAAGTAATGAATTTGCAAAAAATAAAACGTGGCTATGAATATAATACGTTTGATTCCATGTAAAAACCAAAGCTTCGCACGAACGTGGTGACACCCTCAGCAACTTTAAGAGGCAATAGTTAAGAAATGCGCACGACACAGTCAAGCACGGCAAAACTACCCATGCTGTGCCGCTGTTGCCATGCTGCGAATGTTTGCCCCTTTCTTTCCTTCTCTACTCGCCACTGCACTTTTACTAGCTTTCCTTTCTCAGCAAACTGCGCCTCCTTTTTTCTGCATTTACAGCCAGCTTTACTTTTTTTTTTTTCGTGTGCGCTGCACGCTTTGCCTTGCAGCCCCAAGGCCTTCAAAAAGTTGGCTTGTCCTTGCGCTCGTCCTTGTCTCCTTGGTCTCGCAATCCTCAACTTTGCACGTGCCGCAATGTACATCGCCATGGCCAGACGCTCTTTACAATAGCCATTTCTTGTTAAAAAATCCTTACTATAAATAAAAAAATAAAAGTACACATCTATGGTAGGCGAAATGGGCCCGCAGTTTCACTTTACTATATCCAAGTTTACTACAGCGGGGTTCTACCGTAACCTGAGTACTGCCATAAATTGCAGAAACAGTCTTACCTTGAGGAGATACACATAATTGATACGCTATGATAAATTCATGAGCTTTAAAAATATTTTGTTTTAAGGCTCTGGTATTAATGAAACCTTAACAACCGATATTTATTGAAAGCTCGTCTTTATGGAACACAAGCACAACCTGCGCACACATGGCTGCACCATGGCTGCACCTCTATGTAAGCATTTCAGTATCACATTTAAGCACCGACATGCTACTCCAACAATGCATAGTAGCATAAAGCATTTGTTAGAATCAAGCTTTTTAAAGATAATGCTTCCTACTAGTAAATAAAAGCATGGCATTTAATTCAGCAGCCATATTTTGGTGCTTATACAGTAGACTCTCATTAATTCAATCTTCAAGGAACCAGAGATTTTTGTTTGAATTATCAGAAGGCACCTTAATATGATCCAAGACTAAATGAGATATGCTTTATGGACATCTGTGCATATAAATAGTATTTTAGAACTATTTCGCTTTGCAGACGTAGCTAAATTCTTTAGTACAACATAAAATACGGGTGAAAGAAACTGATGTCTTTATTCAACCGGCAGTCTCCAACTGGCTGTGTGGTTGAAAAAAGTTGTCAATAATGCACTGGTTTTACAACAGAGTAAAAGCCACATTAACTGGGACCTCAAGGGACTGAAAAATCATCTGAATTATCCGAAGTTGCAACAGTTGAAAGGCTACAAAAATTGTTGCAGAAAACAGTTTCGTGCCGCAGTAAGTATAACGATGAAAAATAAGCAAGGGTCATCCGTATTTTAGTGAAAACTGCGTAGCAATGACAGTTTTTCGCAATTCCGTCATGGTGTGCTGCATGTTCACTCTCCGGAATATCAAAGCAGAACTGCTACAAAGAAGTAAAGCCCTCATGGCCTCTTTTACAGGTGTGATGCAGTAGCGGTGGAGCCTTCACAAGAGTAGCTCGTGACAGCTGTGCATTTTCAGCCCACACGATGGGAACACACATTTGCGCAGGAACAACGAAATGCCTAAAAAGAAGAAAGACCAGAAACGTGCCAGTCAGTTCTGTACAGGAGCATAGCTGGCCTTGGTGCTGATGTGCAGCGGACTGCCGATATCGTTGCGGGCTGGTAGCGAAGCTCAGAAAATGAAACTATACCGCGACGGGGCCAGCTCCAATTGACATGGCCCCCCTCCAGACCGCATCTGAGCTAACCAGTTGGAGGTGTCAAATTTTCAGCTTACACGACACCGCAAACCTGATGTCACTGACCTTAGCTGCCGCTCTTTCGCGCTCCAGAGCACTGGAGCAAGCTGAAAATTTTGAATTAAGTGCATTGCAAACAATACGTGGTATGAATTAAACTACTTTAAAATGCATTGAAAATATAGCCAGCCAACCAAAATTTTTAACTTTGTTTGAATTAACCAAAAGTTTGAATTATCGCGAGTCTACTGTACCTCAAAACATTACTTAAGCATTGATGAACAATGAACTTAATTTTTAAACAAATATAATACTGTGGGCTATCAGGCACATTGTTGTGGAAGCCTCCCGTTAACTTCAACCACTTCTGCCTTCTAATGTGTGGCAAAATCCTCCACGTCGTATTTCTGCATTACACCTCCACTGAAATATTTCAAATTCATAGTTTTCTCTACCGCAAATGGGAACAACAGCCAACTGGAATACAATCTGCTCAAGACCAAGTTCCAGAAATGAGAAGCAGTGGACAGAAAATGAGTCACCTTCGGCGACTGTCAACAGATGAAGTGCTTTATGGGGCCATGACACATTAAAAGGTCCCTGAAAAGGCTGTTTAAGGTTGTCTATAAAATGGTTGAACTGCGTAAAGTAAAGGCCAACGAGCATTCATGCCACGTACAAGACCTAAAAAGTTAGCCGATAATTTACAATACAATTTTTAAAACTCTCACTTCCGCGCCTAGCGGCGACCTGCGACGCTGTGCTTTCACCCGAATCCGCACTCGTTACGCCAGCATCCGCGGACTGCTAGCACTGGTTCGTGCGCGTCGGTAGGCGGCGGAGGGGGCGAGTGCGAGGGGCTGGCGGAGCAGCGCCGACATTTCAGCGTGCAAAAAGTGACGAGAGAAGGAAAGGCGTGAAGACGCGGAAATTCAAATTTTGACTACAGATAACTCAGCTTCCACCAAACGCGTCTAAAAAATTTTTGCTGGAGGATATTTGAGAAGCGCCGCCTTTTAGCAGCTTAGGCACGTCACATCCTTATTGAGACCCCCTTTCACAGCCCCTTTAAAGAAGCACAGATATCAAATTTTTGGTTGCATGTTTTCTTCTTTGTAATGATGCATAAGACATTAGCAAATGTGTATCACCATATGATATTTGTGCACAACTGGTAAATAATTCATTAATGAATTTTTTCTCTATAATGCAGTTTTGGTTTCAACAGCTAAACAATGGCTGTGATGTCAAAGGTCAGCATAGGTCACATGGAGCACAAAAGAACGCAGATATAATTGCTGTTTCATTGTTTCAATTCACTACAACGTTTAAGCCAGCCTATATTAAGAGCCCGAATGAAGAAGCAATGATGATACTGCTGCTTTTCTTTAACTTGCATAATCTACACTGAACTTTGACGTCATAGTCATCGTTTGATCACAGATATCAGAGGTTGTTGAAACTGAAATTGCAAAACGAAGAAATGAATAATAAGTTACTGGTCACAGGCAAATACCATGTGGTGATCAATGCATACTAGTGTCGTACGCATTATTGCAATGAAAGAACACACAAAAAGATTTGTTGTTTGTACTCTATTAAAAAAAAAAAGAAGACCATTGATTTTTCACGTACATCGGGATAAAGCCTCATAGCGCTGCTAAAGAGATTTTCAGCTTGCTAAAGTGCTTCATGTACAACATCTTTATTGTTCTTAAATGATAATGGAGTTTTTATAGGGCACTTTACACTGCACACATCTCTCGAGCCCATTCTTTCAAATATAGCCAAGATACATTATATTTGAGCAGCATTTTAGAGATCATACAAGTTGATATAACGCACAGGTGCTTGTGAGTAGTACAAGGCATGCATTGTCACTGCTAACATCAGACTGCATAAAGATTGTGTAGGTTGACAAAAATTTGTGGATTGCACAAGGCTTTCTCAATGGGTTTTGTTGACTGAGCAACTTACTTTAATGTATTTGGGGTATGTGAATGCAAGGATGAAATGCACCTGATGGTCACAAAAGTATACATGAATATTAATTAAGAAAATGTGAGAGAGAGAGGGCTTCAAAGAAAAAAAAAAGGAACAATAATTTATGCTTTGAGAGGAGTGCTAGAGATTTACAATCCTCTCCTAATGTTCTCAAGCCACTCAGGTTTGCTTCTGGGTCTTGAAATATAGCTCGTACAGTATCCCCAGTATTCCAGATTTCTTGATGGTGAAGCAATGCAACACAGTGCCTTTAGCCACTGCACTGTTTCATGATCACGCCAGACCGACTCGCCCAATAGTTTCTGCTCAAAAACTCTGGATGCTGATAACTTCCCCCTCACACTTCTCAAACATTAGAGTGGCAAGAGTTACAACAGCCATGCTACACAATGTAGCAGTAGAGCTGCTATAGGAAAAAATTTGAAAAGAGTACTTTTGCCTTCAGAAACCTCACATCATCATCAGAGTGAAAGGAGAGACAATGCTCTAAAAGCGAAAAAATACAAAAAGTTTAAGGACAAGAAAATACAGCATAAAAATAAAAGTTACATGTTCATAGGTTAGGGAAATATGCTGTGTAAGGAAGGTTGTCCCGTGTTTTCAGTCACCTCATCCAGCACCAAGGCCAAGATCTGCCACAAACAAGTTTTTATGAAGCAGCCAGCCTTTCTACTGCCACAGCACACAATGCACTACAGAAATGACGCTTTTTGAGAAATGCTGGTGCCACATTAAATGCAGCGACAGGTCGCAGCCTCACGATCATGAACCTGCTGATTAATCTGCCGTTTCTGCGGTGAATTTTTTTCTGATCTTTCACCACAGTTATTTTCTGTTCACAGCTTCAACTTCACCATGACACGGTTACTACTAGTCCTTTCCCACCTACATAAAAAGCTAAATTCTGGTTGTATTTAGCTGTTGGGCCAACCACTCACTTTTATGAAAAATCCTTGAGGGTTGCAACACATTTATACTTCAAATACATTCATGGATGATGTAAACAGGTATTACATAGCACGCAGCTAGCCCTTAAACATTGATTGTACCAGTGGGCAGTAGGCATGGCATATGATATGTTTGACAGCAACATGCAAACTTATGACACTCTTAAATACCACCTTCATCTTTACAGTGATGCTTGGGTGAATGGCCAGAAACTGGCTAGAAAAATGTGTTTAACCAGGTAACTGCCCTAAGCGGGTGATTACAGTGAACAGCACTACATTAGCAGATGATGTTCAGTGATGAGGTGGAGCCTCCCAGTTTCCAGGGGTATACAAGGTGGTGGAGTGATACCTCAAAATGCACAACTGCAAAATGCACAAACGCAAAAGGCCCCCATGTGCTGTACCCGCCGCGGTGGCTCAGTGGTTAGGGCGCTCAGCTACTGATCCGGAGTTCCCGGGTTCGAATCCGACCACGGCAGCCGCGTTTCGATGCAGGCGAAACGAAAAGGCACCCGTGTGCTGTGCGATGCCAGTGCAGGTTAAAGATCTCCAGGTGGTCGAAATTATTCCGGAGCCCTCCACTACGGCACCTCTTTCTTCCTTTCTTCTCTCAGTCCCTCCTTTATCCCTTCCCTTACAGTTCAGATGTCCACCATATCTGAGACAGATCCTGTGCCATTTCCTTTCCCAAAGAACCAATTTTAAATTTTCTCTACTTAATTAAGTGGTATAATACCTCACCCTGCCCCTGGCTCCCAAACTTTCGTTACTTGCCTCCTGTGATTGAGTTTAACCTCTCCTCGGCAGCCAATCTGTTGTGGCGCTTGTCAAAGATAGCACCGACCTTTTTCAGTTAAAACTGAATTTGGCATACTATCGCTTTTTCTTTTCCAGTTGAAACCAAAAAATCCAACCCCATACTTACACCCTAAAAAGCTGAACAAATGGAAACAACTGTAAACAGAAAAACTGATTTGTCTTCATAATGCTGCCATGTTACAAAAAACAAACTCAATGCACTGTTTACTTCCACTTCCCAAACAAATACTCACCCTGAAATAAGCATAAGCTATGCATCACTTGCACAGTCGTTTTACTCAAAACAGTCATGTTTTTATCCATCTCATTATAACTAGCCAATTCATCTGAATATTTCTCAGATGTCCTTTCATAAACCAGGTTGTGCATGTGCAGTTTAAGTAAAAGCACCGAGTTTAAGTACTTTGTGCCATAACCTCCTAATGCCTTTTGATTGCAAACTGATTTCTCTGCACAGTACTGAACAAGTACTCTTTTAAATCAGAGCCAAAGCCTGCTTCTAAACAAAACCATAATTTGCTTTCAGAGCAGTCTACAAGCACCTTACACGAAATTATAAAACCAACCATGCCCACATAAAAGACTAAAAAAAAATGAGCAGAAATTAGATTCACAAAAGCACCGAAATCATCAGCTGTCTACGAGTACACATGTCCAAGAAACTGAAATGTGGCGAGTTTCAACGCGCGCAGGGCTCAAACGGAGAAGTCGGCACTGCAAGCCGAGTTTCGTAGACAACGAGCACGTTAAAGAGAAAAGCGCTCGCAACAGCACACAGCAGCGAGTAGCCATAAGCTCCAAACAACAGCTAGACTTTTTAATCGGTGCTCGGTGCTCGAATATGACGCATATCGATGAGCCTAAGCGCGTGCGAGTGCAAAAGGGGACTGCGAAAATCCCGTATATAGCGAAACTAAAGTGAGCAGGTAAGCGCAACGATCGCCGGCGTGAACGAGCATCAGTAAACACATTTTCTTGGCCAGTATAATTCGTAGACTGTGACGCAATCTGCGTATCCACATTGTACACATTACAGCAGCACAGGAATCGCGGCTCATCCATAGCACTCCAACTAAGTTCAAAGCACTGACGCTGCTTTAGCAAGAAACACAGCTTGATCGAAAATAGGGCCAGAATATCGCAACAACGCACCTTTACCTTTCGGACATATCAGCTCACTTCAGCAAGTCCCACAAAAGATGCCAGGTTGTCGCGAACGAAACGATGCGATAACGACCAGCGCTCATCGATTCACTGGCCGCCAAAAAACAGCCTTCAATATCAGCACGAATTTCGGAAACGTGCAACTAGTCAGGAGTACTCCTTGATGTCAGTACTATGCGCACGAATGAAAGCTAGCACCAATAACAAATAAATACAGCACCTTACTCTCACCGAAGACTCATTGCTCTCTCGCCATGCTACCGTTCGTGCGCCAATTGCGCCATGCTGCCAATCTAGGACAACGTTGCCTACAGTCTGCCTGAATCACGCCGCAGTTGACGAATAGCAGCACACTGAGGCGCTATTTAGCTATGTCTGAAATTTGGTTCGAACTTCGCTCAGGTATGGCTCAGATGATCGGCTGATCGGGCTCGCATAGCAGCAGACTGCACCTAAGTTACTTTACGCACAGAAATGGAACGAGCGAAGTCAGTGAAGTCACTTTTGATGTAGCGATCATGTTGTCCATTGCCTTATGCCCGCTGTACCAGCTCACCCTCATTTATGTACATACTACCGGATTATATATTTCGGCGTGTAGGAGGTTATTAAAGTGCTACGAGCTTCGTGCGACGTATACATTGCGCACAAATGTTAAATGCCATGTCTACAGGGCCATAAATACTAATTTTAGTTTAGCGTTTTCTTTTTTAAAATGGTGCGTTCGCCATTAAAATACATGGCTAACCACGCGGTATTCGCTTACGACCATTAAATAACTTCTAACTGAATTCCCTTCATAATTTTTTCGGTTTCGGTGTCATCAACCGAACAATGACAATGACGTATAGTTCGTGTTTAGGTCACGTGAGGCACGAAAAAAACAAATATAATCGACGATACGTAGCTTAATTTACTACAACACGTAGGCCAGCCTGCTTCAAGTGCTGGAATGGCAATAAACGGCATATATGTCATTTTTTGTGTCAATGTGTCATTTTTTTCACGCCTCACATGACCTTAACACCATTATGCACGTAACAACCATCGTTCGGCTGATGAAACCGAAACCGAAACAGTATCAAACAGATATTCAATTATAAATTACTTAGTGGTCGTAGGCGAATACCACGGGGAGATCCATGTTTAGCAACACCCAACGCATCATTTGAAAGAAAACACGCAAGAAAACATTCGTGTTTATACTCCTCAACATCTCCATGGTTTTTCGAAGTTCCCATTCTAACAGTTCTTGTACGGTAAATTTTCTTCTTTGCCCATGGAGGAAGGAAAGAACTCAGGAGAGGCGGTTACGTCAGTTTTTGAAGCCGGCTCCCCCCTGCTCCCCCCCCCCCCCCCCAACTTGGTCGCCGTCTCGGTGCACTTGCGCATGCATAGCAGGCATTGTAGTAGACGCCGCCGCTGCGCCCAGCATTACTATTGACTGCGCGGTCGGCCAAAGACTCCCAGTAGTCCTTGCGAAAGTGCGTGGCTTATAATTGTATATAATTGGTTTTGGGGGAAAGGAAATGGCGCAGTATCTGTCTCATATATCGTTGGACACCTGAACCGCGCCGTAAGGGAAGGGATAAAGGAGGGAGTGAAAGAAGAATGGGAGAGAGAAGTGCTATAGTGGAGGGCTCCGGAATAATTTCGACCACCTGGGTATCTTTAACGTGCACTAACATCGCACAGCACACGGGCGCCTTAGCGCGTTTCCTCCATAAAAACACAGCCGCCGCGGTCGGGTTCGAACCCGGGAACTCCGGATCAGTAGTCGAGCGCCCTAAACACTAAGCCACCGCGGAGGGTAAAGTGCGTGGCTTCCGGCACACTTTTTGGCGTGTAGCGAGGGCCTCTTCTGAGTTTTCCTCCCTCCATGTCTTTGCCCCAATAAATTTTGTAAACTGACGCCGCCGTGTGCCACTCTCCGTTTAAATAAATTTTAAAGCTGGCCATTTTCAAGTACTAGACTCCGTTTCATACATCAGGTGCAACGCTGTCAAAGCTAGCGTACTTGTTTGTGCTGCCTGCATCCGTGACCATAAAGTAGTGCGTTCCTTATGAGCGAAACAAAGTGAATCCTTCGTCTACAGGCTTACTACTTGACACATTTGTCATGAACTTGATCAAATGGACTCTTACTGCTGACATCACGCTGTACCTTTCTCGTGCCTTAGATCACTCGGCCACGGAACAAGCGCAGAGTAACACGCCTCCATTTTTTAAAAATTTCCCGTCCGGACTACTACCGTACCTTTCACAGCGTTGCACTTGATGTATGAGACAGAGTATTATAAGTTGAGGAGGCTTCTGTCAAGCTTGCATTCTGTCATTTCAGAGATCTTACCGTGCATGAGTTTTGCCGAAAGCTCTTAGCCATTTTGATGTAAAAACTCCGTTAAGCGGATCATAATCTCCAGCCACACTGTTGTGTTTTGGTTTCCGTTCGTTGCATTTTCAAATGTTTTGCCGCAACTAAAAACTAAAAAGGCTTTTACCGCGCATGTACAGTTCATGTTAGCGACAGGTGCATGCGGCTGCTGCAAGCCGCAAGCGCACACTTGCCGCTTCGCTCACAAAGTTGTCGCATCGCGAAAGCAGATAGCGCCTGCGACGTTCACGTGCACTTACTTTCAAACCATTTTGTGCACAAGGCTCCTCGCTGCCTACCTTCCAAACAACTACACTCATCTATTGAAACAGTGTGCAACGACGGGCTCCAGAACACTTGACATATACAAAGAGTGGTGCGCTTTATTTCATAACCCAACCCTATATAAATGCATTTGCCACAGCAAACTAGTAAATCACAAAAAGGTCCATTTACCACTACAATAGACTGCATTGCAGTGAAGATATTATCGACAGGTCCACACTTTTGCCTATAGTTTCAACAACCTGCGACATGAAAGTGTCAAAGACCTTATCAATCGGGCCTCAAGTTTGCAGAAAAAGACCTACAGGCCTCAGCACAACAGCGCACTAAGGAAAGCAAGTTTTAGCAAGTACACCCAATCAAAAATGAAAAATTAAGTAAACAAGGTCACAGAAGTAACAAAAAGTTACAGGGAATTATTATTATCCAAGTGAATGCAAGGAAACAGTCAATGAAACAGAACAAGCCATACCCCTTTTTTTCCTTAGGCGGCCCCCACATGTGAAGAAAGAACAAGCCAAATAATATTTATAGCTCACCATTTGCCGCTGTTTCTTGACGTCTTGCTGTGTGTGTCATCCAACCTTTGGTGGACAGCACTTCTATTTTTCTTGCCAGCCATACATGTACCCTGAATGGCCTCTGTTTGGAAAGAATCACAGAGGAGCCGCAGCTGTTGTGTAAACATGACAGAAATATTTCTAACTATAACCAGCATACAATTTTCAACCAGTAGAGCTGTTTTGTGTTGCAAGTTTATTGCATAAAACTAAGTGCTTTCAATGCCGCTCCTTAAATATAACTTTGAGCACTAAAAAAATAGAAAGCTCATAATATAACTTTTCTTATCTCATGCCGGTATATTTATAAGCATTACAGCACTACATCAATGTGCACAAAAGCTACGTGTCAAACAGCTCTCAGGAGAAACAATGCTCCCAGAACAGACAAAAGATGAGCATTAGACACCATAACATGTCCCGCCTTTACCAAATGTAACCGATCCACGGGTTTTGCCTCTTAGCCATGTAGCAGGGCACTTCTGGCAGCCCTTAAGCTCTAAATCTGCGCGAGGTAAGGAGAACCCTGGTCCTCACCTTTTGGGACCTTTCGGCCCATAGGAATGCCGTAAGGGCTCTACATATGGCTGAGACAAACCCTGTTGCTTGGCCACTTTTAGCAAAGAGGGCACTTCCACCTACAAAGCAGTATGCGTGTGCTAAAAATTTTCCAGCTGAGCTGAGTACTGCAGTCACCTGTTCTGGCAGAGCACATTCACACTGCAACATTACATAAAACATGTGAACCTACGAGGCAGTTTCGGCAAATCAGACTAGGCTACACTCTAAAGCAGCCAGCTGATTGCAAAATGATTTGTAAATGGGACACCTTGATCTATTAGCCTGTGCAAATATGCACTAGTGAATCGCAAACAGTTTTGTACCGAAAAAATTTTCAAGAGATTTGAAGCCAGTGTGTGCAGTCAATTGTGTCAAAGTGCTACATGAAGTGTTTCACTTTGTTAGCATTTCCCCTCATCATAATTTGTAGTGATGCTAGCTCATGTACAAGCCAGAGGAGATAATGATTATGCAAATGCACTGGTGTATTCCACATTTTGTAACAAAACACAGATCTGCTATATACCTGTCAGCAACTTTTTTTAGTGCAGGTCCACCTAGAAAATCACAAATGTAACAATTTGTTGATGTCAAACAATCACATTAATTTTGTCAATGTTTCACAGGCCTTAAAAAGTTAAGGTTTCAAAGTTTGGACTGGAAGTTTTGTGGAAATATTTCACGCAATTTCTGAACTTCAGCGTGCAATTTTCGAACCTGTGATGTAGAATTCTTTAAATTAGGCACACATAGCAAAGAGCACAATATAAAAGGAGGAATTAAAATAGGAGTTTTCTACACAGACAACTCACTTGTGAAAGTGTATGGGTCATTTTCTACACAAGAGCCTGCTTAACATCCAAGCTTCAGTGTACTAGTCCTTTAGTTTCTTTGAAATTTACCGTGTTACATTAAGAAAAAGTATCACAAACAAAAAACGTTTAGAGGCCAGCATATTTATACAAAAACAATATTAGGCATTCTTTCTTACAGGGGTAGCTACAGCCCTTTAAAATTTGGCAACACTGCATAGTATGTCCCCTTTTAAACAATCCAGCTCAACCGCAATACATCTCTCCTAATCCAAGTTTACTTCTTCACAACCCATGTCAAGAGAACCATAGTCTGTAGCAAGTCCGTGAGGGTACAGAATGCAAGCATTTTTACAGTCATCAAACAGAAATGGCATTTTCCCCAGGTGTACATGGTCAAGACCTGATTGTGCGAGAGACTGAAACTGGTTCAATGAAAATTCAACAGCCGAGCAAAGATGCAAGACTTCATTCACGCTTAACAGTCATTTTCATTAAAAGTTCAAAACTCAACAAATAAAACTGTAATGAATTTTTTAACAGCCATAAAATCTGATGACTGCCAATATGTGGGCACTACAGCATGCTACCATGCAGAAGGAAGAAGCAAGAATCTGAATGTTGACTGCTGAGCTTGGCCTTAAAGGGACACTGAGGACAACTTGATCCAATTTCTGTTCTTAGTAAAAATTGGTTATTTGGCTCTTTGTGACTATGTTGACACTTGTCTGACAGCAAAGGACCCATTTATTTCCATGAAAATTAGGTTTACAAATCTACAATCATTTTACCAGCACTCAATTAAAACTCATGAAGTTAATTAAAACGACTCTGAGATCATTAGCAGCAGTGATGGTAGTGTGGCCTAGACTAAGAGCACTGCAAAAAAAAAAAAATTGACACAGTGATACCTGCGTTTCATTTTACAGCGTTCACTGTTAATAGATCTCACCCTGGTTTGATGGCATAGGTTGTTTCAACAGAACCCCCCCCTCATCCCTGCCCCCCCAAGGGAAGCTTCCAAATGCTATACATAGCCCCAAAACCTACGTTAAATCAACCAGATGATAGCCGAGCTGTTGCAAACATCTCGACACAGACGGAGGCACTGGGCCACAGCCACTGCCGATGTCTATGCTAGAGATAGCCACAGAGCCTCATAAACAGTTCAGAGTAATGTTTCACCTAGTATGCTCAAGGGCAAGGCAAAGCTGCTTCAATCTCGAAATAAAGAGAGTTAGTGACTGTTTCATGGAATTCCACCCTTCCCCACTCCAGCTAACACTGAACATTCATGCTACGAACTTGTAGCTGTCCTATCAGTTTTTTTTTCCTTTTCTCGCTTATACAAGCTACGTTTTCAGTAAAACCAGCTTCTGTCAAAGAATACAGTAATCTATTGATACAGGCCAACCCCAATTTGTCACCAGTGTCCCTTTAACTCAGCACATTTTGTATTTTTTCCTGCCTCCACCCATTTATTAAACATAAAACAGCACCTTTGCAGCACATCCTAGTGTGTCACTTAAAGGTGCATCACTAGTCCGAATTGCACACAAACATTTCATAAAATTACTTGGATAAATAACAAAAACACAGCTGCTTTCTAATTAAATAGCCACAACTTCCAAGCACTTTTATTTAAATCTATAGCTCGAGAAATTCATCCAGAAAGCAGCTGCCATAGTAATATTGGATGCATGGGATACATATTACAAGACTTCCCCATTTACAATGTACTACAAAGCAGTCACCTATTTGCCTATTTCCCCTATGTCCCTTTGCTGGCATCAGAAACCACAGCAGCTTCACACATCAGAACTTCCATAACTTTTACACCATCAACATCTCATTTTTTTCACAAAACAATGTTACTGAAATGTAGTCTTGACATATTGCATTGCACACACTTACTGTAGTTTATTTTAGCAGCACCACACACTGCACATTCACAGACAACAAAGCACCAAATAATAATTTGTGTTTGATTAGTCACAGATACACAAAATGAAATTCCAATAATTTATTGCAAACTTAAATGACCAAACAGCCCATTTTTGGATTACATAAACCTTCAAACACACACACAAACAAAATTTCATGTAAATGCTTCACACAGCTCATTGCTTTAATCAGTTACATAAAACTTCCTTTCCCAGAAACTTAGCAAGACCACGCAAATATACTTCCTCTGTAATCTTATTCACAGTGTGATATAAATTATAATGGAAATTTATAGTGGATTTCCCAGCAAGCCTAAACACAATAAAAGATTCACCTGACCTTGAACACTTGCCATAAGATGTGGAAGCAAGAATAAATACTTTGCAAAGCATGCAACCCTGTAAACCAACAAAGAAATTTCAGACAACAAAGATTTCAAATACCCACTACATAATGGACTTACACTGCTCTCACACAGGCACTTTTGATCTCTACTGAGCCTAGTCCTCATTGAAGTTCCAAGCGCACTCAGAATACAATACTGCTACAAGTTCCAAGTAAACCCCGATTGAAGAGTTGGCCTGTAACATGCGAGGTGGTACTGCATACTGCATGCAACTGTAGTAGTGTAAGGTGCAGCAAGTGAATTTGTATGTAATCAAACAAAGTAAACCAAATCACATTTTACTGAAATGCCGCTGAATAACTTTTTTAATTACGTGTGGCCAAGCACCTTGGCCAGTTTTTGGTTTGGATCGGTCTGTGAGGTTTAATGTCCCAAAGCAACTAAGGCTACGAGGGACGTCGCAGCGAAGGACTCTGGATAATTTTGACCACCTGGGGTTCTTTAATGAGGACTGACATTGCACAGCACACATGCTTTAAGCATTTCACCTCCATAGAAATGCGACTGCCATGGATGGGATCGAACCTGCGTCTTTTGGGTCAGCAGCCGAGCACCATAACTGCTGAGGCAACGCGACGGCTTGCCCAGTTTTTGGTTTGCATCTAAATGTTTCCTGACCATGAAAGCAACAACTGTAGCTCCAGAGTATGGACCAAAAATCTCAATCACGCTAGAGGAACTACCTTGGCAGTGAGCATGATCTAGCTCAATTATAAACGGAACTGACCACACAGCAAAACCAGGCCTGTACAGAGTTCAATCCTAATCAACTCCATCAATCAAAAGAGCCCGTGTGACAGCAATATTATTTATGGCAATGTGTTCCTGCACAATTGTCCATACCAGCTGGACATGATCGCACATAGTTCAACCAGCAGCTACCTTTACACACAAGACCAAAGATGGGGAGTGAGAGTCCTCACCCCATTAAATTGCATATTACATCAAATAGCATAAGTGCTGCATATTCTAAATACATGGCACTATGCTAAAAAAAAAAAACTCTCATACAACAGGCAGAAACTACAGCAACAAATTTTTGGGCTATGCCACATATGTAGGAACCTTTATTTTTGTATTTATTAATATTTGCACATTAAGAAGTTTATGAAGAAAAACTACCAGGCTTCTCAGGTCCCCCTAGGATGAAGTGACAGCAACAGCAGTACTGTACTCAAAAGCCCGTGCCCCCAAAGTGCACCGTCTCCCCTACAGGTAGCACTTTTGTTTATTTATTTATTTACTTACAATACCCTTGACCTTTTTAGAAAAGGCATTGAAGATGGGAGTAGGTTAAACAAACAAAACAAATACATATCTGAAGTGTTTACAGGGGTATAAATAACAACAGTAACACGATGACAAATACAAAAATAAATACAGTGAGCAACAACACAATAATCCTGTCAATATACAATATTAGCTAAAGCGGTACGAAAGTCTGAGTTATCGTTGATGGAAACAATGTTTCTGGGAAGGTGGTTCCATTCCGTTGGTGTTCAAGGTAAGAATGACTGCAGGAAAGCCTGTGTGTTAGATCTATCGAGGCAGACTTTATGATGATGACCTAAGCGACGTGATATATAATGATGTTTAAGAACGAATTCGTTACTCAGGATAGGATGATGATACAGCTTATGAAACAGGACTAAGCGAGCTATTTTACGTCACTACGTTAAAGATGGAAGTTGAAGGTCGCACTTCATGGCTGTAATACTTTCAGTTCGGCTGTAATTCTAGTAAAAAAACGAACAAAGTTATTTTGAACAAGTACTATGGCAGTGATTAGTGTTCTGTAACTTGGATCCCATACAGATGATGCATATTCTAGTTTTGGGCGTACTAGAATCTTGTACAGAATAACTTTAATGAGGATGCAGCTGTTGAAAAGTTATGGCGTAGATAACCAAGCATGCGGTTAGCATTGTTAATTACATATTTGATGTGGGTTGTCCACGTGAGGTTAGATGAAATAAATATGCCTAGGTACTTATATGAATTTACTGATTCCAAAGGAATGTTATTCAAATAATATAAGTGCGGGGCATTAGTAATCTTGGTTACGCATAGATTTACATTTACTAATGTTAAGTTCCATTAGCCATAATTCACACCAGTTAGCAATCGCAGTGAGGTCGGAATGGAGGGAGTTAATATCATGAATTAGGTTCAAGCCGGTTTCTACTGAAAAAGCTATATTCCAAAAGTGCTTTTACCAGTGTAAACAGAGCACCACATATAAACTAGAAGAAGAAACCTTCCATCAGAGAGACCTCTTTAGGTAATTGCTGCCACCAATAAATCTCCTTTAACTCTCTTGAAACACCAATTTTCTTGAAAAATTATGTCTTTCATTTCAATGTGTATTTATAACCACAAACACTCTTCTACCATTTGCACAAAAAATTATGATTCTAGCTAGTGTCGTTCAAAAGCTAACAGGCTAAATAGTTACTTGCACCGTGCAAAATGAAACAAAAAGGAGAAAAAAAAACAATGAAAAAGGTGAGCTGCTATACGTGCAAAAAAGGAAAATGCTCAAGGAGAACATTCCTATAGGTATGGAGCATTTTAGCACTCTGGGACTTTGTTTTGTTGTACATATAGAAACATGGCTACAAAGAACTTGTGACCTTCATTTTTTTTTTTTTTCAAAATGCAATTTTCTCTGTTTCTGTGTTACGCCAACATGAGATAATGTTACACCCAGTGAAGATTTTTCTCTTGAAACTTGGCACACTCATTTACTACATACCAGAATGTGCAATGAGCTAGGATTATTGAGATCCATTAAAAATTTTTCAGAAGCAAATTTAGCACTTTTCAAAGGAAGATATCATGATTAAAAAATTATAAAATATTTTCCAACAATTTATACCCTTTGATGATATTACCATGGCATGCCTAACATTTCAAAACAGTAAAAGAAATTTTATGCCATCAAATAAACATTTTTCTTGAAAGAGTCCTTGTCCAAAGTCTTTCGCTCAGAATGAGCTTGAAAGGTACAGTAGACTCTCCCTATGGTGAACGTGACAGGCCCTAGTAAATCTGGAGAGCTTATCAAAAATCTTGCTCAACAAAAGTGCCGGAAATCTTAGAATGTGTATGGGCATGCAGGGACTGTTGGTAAACCATGAAAGAGACTAACAAAAATAATATGTTCGCAAGGTTTGCTGTTTCATTTTTCTTCTAAACCACAGGCCCTAGCCAGGTGTGGAGAGCATCTTTTCCCTGCAAGTCCATGCTTTACCTGCAACCGACTAAACTGAAGGAAATAATCCTTAAGCCCCGTTGGAAGAACTGCACATTTAGAATCCCACACTCAAATATGGGAACAAACACTGGAACAAACACTTTTTTGTGCCCGATGTTTGCTAAAAATTGCTCACAACTTGTTATGCACACAGTATGTGCACTATCACCTCCTTATGAAAACTGAAAAATGGTCCCTACCGTAAATATTTTCTATGCAAAAAAACTTGTCTTGCAATATATAACTGCAGGCCTGCATAAGGCAATGGGCAGAAAGGATATAAATATAACATGAATACATAATAAATACACCTGCATTCATTGCAGCTGTGACCAATTCAATGTGGCCAGTATATAATTCACGACAATCATCATTATTAGCAGCAAAATTATGGCCACCACAAGACAAAGGCCTCTCCCATCGATCTAATTAATTAGCCTTGTTCTGTGCCAGCCACACCAATGCTACCTAACCGAATTTCCTAAATCCCGCCTGAATCACTGCCATCTTCAGTCGCATTTTCCTTCTTTTAGAATCCACTGCGTTACACTAGAAGACATCTGTTTCTGAATAGCATGCCTTGCTCAAGTCCATTTTTTTCTTCATTGCCGCTGGAAGTCACTGACTTAAGTGTGTTCTCTCCTCCGTCTTAGTTTCTCAAAAATACTGTTATTCTCCATTCCATGGTCTGCTGCATTCTCCTCAATTTAATTTAGTCTTTTCGTTAGTCTCCAAATTTAGGCCCCACAGGTGAGCACTGGCAAGATGCAAGTATTATGAATAATTTTTTTTAAGGATAAAAGAAGGATAACAGTGAGCTCCTCCTGATAACTTGAGTGCCTGCTGCTCAACTCTTGCTTGCAATAAAGTGACTCATTAGTATTAATTACAAGGTTAATCAATAAATGCACTCCAAAGCATTCTCGTCCTTCTGGCAATGGACTGGATCTGCAGTCACTTGGCCTAGATAGATGTATTCCTACTTCCAATACTTCACTACCTATTGAAATCACTTTAGCTTTCTTTATATCAGTCTCGAAAGGGAACAGCAGTTCACAATTGGTAGTGAGGTGCTGGAAAGGGTAAGGGAGTGTGTCTACTAAGGGCAGGTAGTGACCACTGATCCGGGTCATAAGAGGGTTTGGTTTATGGTTTATGAGGGTTTAACGTCCCAAAGCGACTCAGGCTATGAGGGACGCCATAGTGAAGGACTCCGGAAATTTCGACCACCTGGGGTCATTTAACGTGCACTGGCATCGCAGAGTACACGGGCCTCTAGAATTTCGCCTCCAATGAAATTCGACCGCCACGGCCGGGATCGAACCCGCGTCTTTCGGGCCAGCAGCCGAGCGCCATAACCACTCAGCCACCACGGCAGCCTGGTAATAAGAGGGAAATAACTAGAAGAATGGGGTGGACCGCATATGATCATGAACAGCAGTTTACCAATATCCCTCAAGAGAAAAGTGTACAACAGTTGTATCTTACCGGTACTCACCTATGGGGCAGAAACTTGGAGGCTAATGAAAAGGGTTCAGCTTAAGTTAAGGACAATGCAGCAAGCTATGGAAAGAATAATCACAGGTGGAACATTAAGAGACTGGAAGTGGGCAGAATGGGTGAGGGAACAAACACAGGTTATGACATCCTAGTTGAAATAAAGAGGAAGAAATGGGCTTAAGCAGGGCATGTAATTCAAAGGCAAGATAACCAATAGTCCTTAAGAGTAACGGGGTGGATTCCAAGAGAAGGCAAGCGTAGCAGAGGATGGCAGAAAGTTAGGTGGGTGGATGAGATTAGGAAGCCTGCGGGGATACGCTGGCCACAGCTGGCAAAGGACAGGATTGACTGGAGAGACATGGGAGAGACCTTTGCCCTGCTGTGGGCGTAGTCAGGCTGATGATGATGATGATGGGTTTTAAAGTCTACAGTGGCACTCTGTCTGTTTATGTTCTCAAGAATGCACTGCAACTCATCATCTGAATTCTAATGCTGTCAGCAAAACCCAAGGTTCCTCAGGTTTTCTTCCATTCATTTTAGACCTTGTTCTTCCCAATGTGACACTCTAAGTACCTCTCATTAGCATGCAGCACGCAACAGCAGAAAAAATGCGTCCCCTGTAGCTGACACCTGTCCTGATTCACATTCTTTAAGCCCTCTTGTGAAGGGCAATAGCCACAGTATAGTCTACCTTGTAGACATTTTTTTGCAAATTCACATGTGCTTCATCCACACGCCACTTATGCAATGCCTGCACAACTGTTGATGTTTCAACTGAAGACACAGTTTTCAATTGCCTACAATATAAGCTACACATATTTATTTGCCAAATTCAGCACATTTTTTTTAAAACCTGTTTAATACAGACAAGCCCACATATAACGGCCCTACTTAAGACGAACTTTCGCTTATAACGAACGAGACCTGCGCGACCGTCAAAACATACATTATTTCAATGGCACAAAATCACACCTATAACGAACGTCGATAAGCCCTGCTGATCGGTTACTGCGAACGGACGGCGTAAAACCGGCGCCGCGATGCGAGATAACCTGCCTCCGACCCCTTTGTGCGCCCGGCGCGCAGCATGTTTTCACGAGGCTCATCGCAGGGCAAGTGCCCGGCCCGTTTCGCGCCGCTCTCGAGCACGCTACTCTTCCCCACCGACGCGCCTTGCAACATCGCCCTCCCGCCCTCCCTCGCAACTCTGCTCCCCTCTCCTCTCTCTCTTGCAAATCCGCACTTGGCCTCCGCGATCAACCACTCCGCCGCCGGTGCCGATCGCGGAGGCCACGCTCCGTGAAGCAGGCCTTCCGTGGGAGCCAAGAGATGGCTGCACTGACGCTCATGGACGACCCTCATTGGTTTCTCCGCTGCCGCAGTGCGTCTGTATCTTTAGCTTGATTGGCTTGATTTCCGCCTGTGCACGTTGTACGTATACCCCATCGCGCGCCTTTGCCACTCTTGTTGCGGTCCGGACGTTTCGTTGGCTTTGTCGAAATCTCGGCCCTGGTCGTAATTCGGCATGGCGGACGGGAACACCGTGCCCATTTCCATTGTATTCAGCGCTAGAGATGATGAAAGCGGCCTGAGCGGAGGTGACGGCTACTGGCGAGCGGAACTGCTTCCGCAAGGCCGGCTTCGTCGACACACAGTGTCTGATGCCGAGCCTGATGCTTCAGATGATGTTCAGCCCGGCGGCGATTTGTGGCAGCGCGCCATCAAATCCGACATGGGCGGTCATGACATTGGTTGAAATGATTTTATTTCTGTAGATGACGACGCTGACACCGCGGAACCGTGCACAAACAAGGGCATCGTTTCTGAAGTGCGGGACGAGAGTGACGCGGAGGAATGAAACTTCGGAGCCAGCACCCATAAGCGCGCCTGTAGCAATGACCTACAGAGAGAGCCTCAGACAGCTTGTCTATGCCAAGGGCCTCGGCGATACAAACGCTTCTGCTTTAAATAAACTGGAAACCTCCCTCATCGGATCTGTGCTGCAGAAACAGACGTCCATCACGGACTTTTTCGCAATGAAAACATTTTGTGGTTTGACAAGCAACTGCCTTTAAAGCTGCGGTCCACTTACTACGAACTTCGGGCTATAACGAACGGACGACGCGTGACGCTCATGTTCGTTATAAGCGGGCTCGACTGTAGCATGAACCAGCCTTTGCCTTGGCTGACTGACACCATCAGTGCTATGATCCTAATAGCTTTACTTCAGGAAATACCTTGTAGGTAACAGACAATAAATTGAATGGGGCACAAGTGTTCCACGCATTTCTCAAAATTACACTCATGTTTTCCCTTGCTTCGAGCACACTTAAGGCCATGAGGCATTATAAACACAGGGCTGTAAGCTTTCTTAGAAAAACATTTCCACCACCCTTCAGCATCATCTGCAATTAGTAAAGCTTCTCTTGCGACTTTATTCCAATGCATCATATCATAATCACAATCCTAGTGGTACCGATGATATGCTGCATCTGCAACATATCATTATAATGCCACTTTTGATTCACGAAATGAAACATGGCACATTCAATTGTGCACGAACAATGTGCCACACACTGATAACATGAATCAACAAAGACAAAGAGCAGAAACAAGAAATCCAATTTGTTGCAGTGTGGCACAGTGTGGCACAGTGAAACTGATGGTTTCAGTATGTGGCTCCTCTACAACTCTCCATGCTGTACATGAAAACACTGAAGCAATCAACAGTTGCAATGCTTGAACTGTGAAATGCAATAATGCCACTGCGGCAACAAAGGACAACAATTTTCAGAAAACTGCCAAATTCGATGTACTGAATTCAATGCCTTGACAAAAACAGTTGCAACTATTTAATGTGCACTCAAGTTGCTCAGCAGTTCCTCATGAGCAACCAAGCTGTGAATGAACTTAAAGGGCCCTAAACCAGCCCTCACCAAACCTGCCATTTATCAACCCATGCCTTAGCATCCTTTTTGCATTGCCAGCATGTTCAGAACTATAGACAGACACGCAACATACCATGTGGAACACCACTACTGCAGCACATGCTATGCTCACAATGCTTGGCCAGTCAAATGACACCATTCTGTCATATTTTTCTTCCTTTCTGATGCTGTACTTAATGCTGCACTTAAGAATGCACACCATTCTCTCATAAAAAGAAGCTGACCAATGATGACATTTTTTTAAGGCACCATAGAGGACACAGTAAAGGTACAAAGGATGCTCAAGATTGCAAGAAGCATAGCAAAGAGATAACAAGAGTGGTTTAGGGCCCCTTTAAGAATAATAAAATAGTATAAGAAACAAACTCTTTACTACCTTGACCAGCAAATCAACACCCTTCTTGCAGGATACGAAAGGCAAAAAAAAAGAAAGAAATAGCACATGTACTCAAGTTCCAACAAATGCATGCACCAGCTATCTAAAATATGAAGAATGGGAAGACAGCACAACTAAGTAGAAAATGTACAATCATGAAAATTCCCCAACAAGTCAAGCAGAGCTGTGCTTACTACTTCACTGCATTCTCCGAGTTCTTTTACACACCTTCAAATTACACGAAAGTGCAAATAATATAATATGGCTACTTCCATGACTACACCTTCCGTTCTGGAGCATTCATCTGGAATAGAAACCTAGAGGTTAGACCGTGATACGAGGATGCACTCAAAAAGAGGTAGAATACATAGTATAGTGCCATAAACAAGAGTTGTATAGTGCCATGGCCAAGAGTCATAGAGAGGTAGGTAACCTGTGCAAAGCAGGGTGCATAGCAAAAATATGTCTAGCACAGCATAACATTCCCTATACTGCTAAATACGACATCACTTACACCTTCAGGTCATCTGGAAAGTATTCTTCAGGCCCTCTAATAGTATTCTTTCTGGCATAGCCCTGTGCTTTCAACGCATTATAGCAGACATCTGAGTCATTATATTATGTGCCTGCTACAAATCGCAGAACAAGAACAAAAACATGGCACACTCTTGAGTTGAAAAGACAGAAGCCACAAATAAAGGTCCTTAAGGTCTTAGTATGTTTTCATAGAAAAACTGAGTGCTACGAGCCATGCACGTCCATTCGAAAAACATTCAGTAAACAACCTGTGAAGGCTTACTTAATTCTCACAGACTGTAACAATGCATACTGCTGGGATTACACTGAACACAGCAGAATAACACACACATATGAAAGCTACACAATAATATGGACACATTAAACTACTTCAAGCAGGCTTGTCATACACTATTGTTCATTATGTGTACCCTACCGCTTGCATCACGTAA
Source organism: Amblyomma americanum (assembly GCF_052857255.1). NCBI lineage: Eukaryota > Metazoa > Arthropoda > Arachnida > Ixodida > Ixodidae > Amblyomma > Amblyomma americanum. The sequence continues at coordinate 92,908,687 of NC_135497.1, forward strand.
TTACTGAATTGAAAGACACAGGCATAATATGATATTCATTAGGGAACATGCAAAAGTTATTTACGAAATACCATTCAAAAGAATAAAAGTAGAGAAGTCAAGGCACATAGAGCACTTTTGGTGCACCAGATGAAACTTGCCAGCCCCACTTATGCCGCGCAAAACTTGGATGTCGCATAAAATACATTACAACATAACATGTTACTATTATATTGTTTAGTGTGTCAAGTATGTTGTGAATTAGTGCATATAGCCCCTGTACATATTTATTTTGTATTCTTCACAGTTTTGTTTATGTGCAATATTATTTATAATTTAAGTTTCTACTACATTAAATATTAGTTTTATTTTTAGTGCTTGTGCTGTATTCTTCAAGCATGTGTTTGTGTTGTCCCCTGCTCTGTAATACCCTCACATGAGGACCATTAGGGGTACTGTAAATAAATAAATAAAGTGGCCCAAATAACAATGACCTCTCATGTGTGTGCTCAATCGAATTTGATGTGGCACTCATGCATACATGGAGGGACACTACCTAGAAAGAAACTTAGACCAGAGCTACGAGAACCACACTACCTAAAAAATCCCATCCCTCTTCCGGGGAAACTGGGGTTTCCTGGGGAAGCACCAAATGTGCCACACGATGTGCCAAGTCAGAGCAGCCGAAGGCTTTGCTCGATTTAAAGCCCTTAGGAAAGTTGCCCAATAAGCAGTTGACGACCATAAAGTGATGCTTTGCCCTCTTTCCGTAAAAATCAAAGTTAATGTGTGCTGCCTCAAAACAAAGGTTAAAAGTTGTAAAAATGTGGTGCATATTAGCCACAGGCACAAGAGAAAATAACCTAATGAAAGAAGTACTGACAGACTGCAAAGGCAAGGTAAAAGAGTGGTTTGACTTTTGCACTTGTATAGATAACAGAGTTTAAGGCACATTTGTAATGGTTTTACTGGTATTTACTGCTAGCAGCTCAAGAGTGCAGCAGCTTGCAACATACTTATCAATGACACAAAATAGTTTACTCAGCACACAGCTCGACATGTACTGAGTAAACTATTACTATGTAGACATCATTAGCTGATTCAAAAGTGACACAGGCATGGCAGAAGGAGGGGAAGGGGGAAGGAGAGGGGGGCAAGATGGCTCTTCAAAGCAATGCCTGAGTTCACTTATCAATGTTTTGAAAAAAGGACTAGTCCAGGACAAAGATAGGTCCCTTCATCAAAACTCTGATCAGTGAACCGAGACTCCCGCCCTCCCTTTGTTGAAGTTTGCCCACTACAGACATGAGACCTTATCTGCGTGCATGACAAACAGATGTTTACACTAGACATCCAGTAACTTGGCAGAATATACGCAGTGCCTTTCAGAATAAAAGGTGAATTGGCTGCAATAATTATTTGCTGTGCAGTGCAGAGATTCAGGCTGCATATGACGGTTGCTAGACTACTCATCAGAGCAAAGCTGTTGATTGCATTAGCCTGTAGCTTTCATCAACTCCACAACTTTGACACACAAGTTCTCTCTTTTTTTTGTTCTAATGCATGAATACCATCCTTTTTCAGATGAGGGCTGCAGTTGAAAACCTAGATATACAGCAGAACACTTAGGCCAGGAAATGACTGCACCTAATGCACAGCAGGGAAAACCAAGACACAAAGGCCATTGAAGGGGCCCCTCTTCAACACACTAAAAGCAATAATTTTGAAGACATGTCTGTGGGTTTGGAGTCGGAAAATAACTGCATCCAGCCATACCCCCTCTGCCCTCACCTTGTTTAGCTACTCACAGTCAGACATAAAATTCTTAAGCAAGACGTATAAAAAGAACTGTAGCCTGCACATGTAACTAAGCACAAGAACACACATTTGAAAGGGTGAGAACAACCACTGTTTGCATTTCTAGTCTGTGCCATGCTGCAATTATATATATATTCTTATTCTGTACTAATATGCTCAGTATGAGCTACACGTATAGCTCATACTGAGCGGGATAGTAATCACCTACAACAATACCCTGGGTGCAAATGTGGCAACATGATCGAGAAGAGAATACACCACAGGAGAAAAGAGGAATGAAAGGCACCAAGGGCAACTTTTCATTTCTCTGTACGTTTGAAACTATTTGAAACTGTCTGTGTCTATTTCAAAACAAGCTATTTTGTCAGTTTTCAAATGGTGTGAAGCAGCAAAAACTTACGATCACACTCACATTACAAACCACTGCAGGGTTTCTTAGGCAATTACTACCACAGCTCGCAATAAATTAAAATTATTGAAATTTTTAGAAACTAAGGGTTTGGACATGGGAATATAAAAGTACAGAGATGATCCCTTTGCAAATATCCCTTTTCCTGTTATTTGGAAGACAGCCTAATATTTCACCTTTGGCAAGTTCCGTTCCCCTGGTGGCTTCCTTGCCGACAGGCGAATTCTTGAAGGTTTTGGCCGTCTTCAGATGTGTATCCAAGGCTGGGGCTGAACTGTGTTCCATATTTTCGACACTGGTGCGTGATGCAGGAAGGACATCCTGCGACAACGTCTTTCTGCTTTTTGCATTATCTTTAGCAACAGAGGAAGTTGCAGCCTTAACTGGGCTTTCATTTGCACACTGGACTTCCTCTTCTTCTGTGCTATCACTGTTTGCACTTTCTGAGTCTCTGTGACGATACAAGATGACCTCTTCTCGCCGGCCACGTTCACGGTCACGTTTACGCTCTTCAGCATACCTGTGCAGACCCGCAAATAGACTGCGTTAATATGGCTGTCGTAGTCAGTGAGTGATAAAGAAAACATTAACTAACTGAACACAGAGGAATATATATGTAATTTAATTCTTCTCTAATGAAATGGTTTCTAAACAAATGTAAACATCACTAAAGTAGTCACAGACAGCAAAGGTAACCAATAACTGTATCAGTAATGAGGTAATAAAATATTGAAATGAGATTCCAGAAGGTACCCTTTACTTTAAAAGCATCACAGCTTCCTCCACTACTGCCACCATTAACAACATTTAAAATAGATCTTTCAGGGCCAGACAGGACAACTCTATCATGTTTTCTGTCTTAATGAACTGTGATAGCAGGGTCTTGCAATTCTGCTGTTTGTTGCAGCAGCAGCAGCAGCAGCAGCAGCAAAAAAAAAAAAACGATTTCATTGCAGAGGAAGGAGCTTGAAATTGGAATAGTTTTTCCCGCCACTCCAAATGAAATTCATGATGTTAGTGATGTCATTGCAGGCCCATGTTTAATTTCTGTTTTAGCTTCCTTGTGTGACAAAACTGCACTTGCAGTAATGATGCGAAAGTTCTTTTAATATTCGGTGCATTATCCCTCATTTTCAGTTCTATTTAACAAACAAAAAAAAATTGGAGAGGACATTTAAGCTCTACTTTAAGGGTACGAGCTGAGGGTTTGAAACAGTATACAGTGAATATACCTTCCTCGATACGGCCTTATAAGTAGGCAAAATGTAGTTATACTGAAATAAAACAAATATTAGTGCATTCGTAGTAACATTAGCAAACAGGCCATTCTAGAGCAAGCAAAATGTCGTGTTGGATAACTCATAGCGCAGTTGGTTAGGCTTTTCATTCTGAGCATTTTGACACCTCTGAACCCCCGGTTTTCCTTTTTTTTTTTCTCATTTGTCATTTCTTTAGCACCTTTCACTTTCGCCTGCTTATGGTTTATTAAGAGTTCTATTTTCTAGGAAGGTAGGCTCTCTGCAGGGGCGTCGAAACAGGGGGTGCAGGGGGAGCGACGGCTTCCCCTCAGTTAAAGATGAGGTAGCATGGTTCCCCCAGTCGTAGAGCACCTGCAGAGCCCCAGGCTGTGAAAGGAAAGTAGGGTTTATTCACAGAAGGCAAAAGGCTTCAGGATCCCGATATTCACTTCTAGTCCTGACATTTGTCACCCTTTTGGATGCCGTGGCCCTAGGAAGATAGCAATTTTTCTGTAACACCACTGTATAGCACCTGCATAAACCCTTGAGGAAAATAAATGTTGATGATGGTGATGGTGTATATTCCTCCAGTTGAAAGACAAGTTACGATGCCACTGCCTCTTTGTCATTAAAAAGTGGTAATCCACCAATATAGGCCAACTTCTATTTGTCCTCGGTGTTCCTTTAACTATTCCCTACATGTTCTAATGACATTGCACATTTCATACAGCTATGTAAACTCACCGAAAATCCCTCTCCCGTGTAGCTGAGTCCCGTGAATCCACACTTCTTTCCCTCGAGTCTGTGCTTCTCTCACGTGACCATCTGTCCCAAGGAGGGCAGTCCCACTGCTGAAATCGGTTAGGCACATCCTGTGCCTCTGATGTCTTTTCACCAGTCACATCATCTTGAACCGGGCTCTCATTTCCCAGGACAAGGCAGTCTGGGTCTTTAGGCACTGTGCTCTTCAAAACGTGATCTCCTTTATCGGCCATTCTGAAACATCCAAACAATGTGCACTGCTACTTTTCAAAGACCCCTGGAACAAAAGGCAAGTTGGGCAATTTCTCCAGTAGCAATACAAGTGAGGTGAACACAAATAAAAAACAGCAGACTATAGGTCCTGCAGGTGAAAAACTCGTGGGTATTAATGCGAGCAAGCTAAAACGCATCACAAGTACAGAGGTGAGCCCGCTTGCCTAGATCACTCGAGCAGTGTGCTCTGGAGCACAAACTGAAATCTTAATGCAGTTGCTTTGGTACAGACGAGGTGCCTGCACAGTTTGTATGTTTGTACAGCTGTGCTCAAGCACAAGTGTCACCTCTGTAACTCTGTACCTGCTACAAAATTTAGCCTTCTTTCCTCCACAGAGCACCGCTTGAGCGCTCTAGACAAGGGCGCTCATTTCTCTGCTATGCCACTAAAGGGTTGTAAATGATCAGCGACAAGAACGCGAAACGCCGGCTTCTCTCTGTACATCGATGGGGAACAAAACAACAAAAGTTTATTTCCTTTCTGCGCCCACTTTATTGCCTTTCTGTGTCCTCGCCTTTTATGTCGTCTTCGCACTTAAAAAACACTTGTTCGCTTGGGCTAGTAAAAAGTGTAGGAGCTGTGATTTAGGCGTCTTTAGGGAAGATTATGCTCCCTGTAGGCACAGAATATCTTTGTTTACTAATTACTTAAACGCATGTGTAAAACTTGGTACCTTTTCGTAGGCCCCAAAGTTAACGGAATTAACTGAAAGTACATGTTATGCCGTTTCAAAAGATACTAAAATCAAGATCGATGCTAAAAAGATGCAACACAACGCGAGACAGCTAAGCGAGAGCGATTCTAACCAACTTCGCCTGATCCGTCCGTCGCAGCGGACAATTCGGCCCACGGACTGCAAGAAGCATGAACTACAAGTAGCTTCACGTAACTTCACAGAAAAAAAACATATTTTGTAGCTTTACGTTGAACTGCGACGAGCCAAGCTTAGCACACCGACGCGCAGGCTTTTTACGAGGATGTACTACAGTACCTACATACACAGGCAAGGGGGTTGTTACGTACTTGGAGAACGGAGTGAAACATAGATCATTACCTCACATTGCCAAAGAACAAAAATGGTCGCTTTGGGTTAGCATGAGAAGAACAAAGCAGTGTTGAAACGGATGCTAGCCGGAAAGCACGGAAAGCTGTAGGCGATGCGCACAATGGCAGAATTCGAGAAATTTGTACGCCACTTGCACTTGCGCCCTCTGATGGTACGCTTCGCTCACAGTCGCGCCGTTTTTGAATTCAGTGCGCTGTTTTCAATAATAATAATAATAACAATAATAATTGGTTTTGTGGGAAAGGAAATAGCGCAGTATCTGTCTCATATATCGCTGGACACCTGAACCGCGCCGTAAGGGAAGGGAGAAAGGAGGGAGAGAAAGAAGAAAGGAAGTGAGAGGTGCCGTAGTGGAGGGCTCCGGAATAATTTCGACCACCTGGGGATCTTTAACGTGCACTGACATTGCACAGCACACGGGCGCCTTACCGTTTTTCCTCAATAAAAACGCAGCCGCCGCGGTCGGGTTCAAACCCGGGAACTCCGGATCAATAGCCGAGCGCCCTAACCACTGAGCCACCGCGGCGGGTGTTTTCAATCGCATGTTATTTTCTTCTAAAAAAAGTTCTAAAAAATTCAGGTCAATCGCTTCTTCCCTTATGTTACTCTGCATAATGAGCTTACAGGCGACCCAGAGGCTTGCCATCTCTGGAACGTACAGTACCTCTGAGTCAAAATCATGCGGGAATCCACGGGAGCTAAACAGACTGATCCCCTTGACCAAGTTGCCTGGGAGTCCTACATCCGCAGCCCGAATGCGGACGCCCAATGCGGATGTACAAAAGATCGTCCTACGCCTGGCGGAGGAGGCTTACTCCAAGACCTTCTCTGCAGTCACGGCGCGGGAGGGCCGGCAGGGGGGAGACCCTCCCTCTAGCTGAGCCCTGCCCCGAGGTCCATGTCGGGGTAAAGTCTTCTCTATCTCTCCCCAAAACAAGTAATAGCAAATGAAAATGGTTCAGAGGCTGCAGAGCAGAATGAACAACCAATGAAATATCTAAAAGCGTCCTTTGTTACACATACAAAGAAAAATACGTCAGGTCGCCCAAAGAGGCGTGGTAGTAGAGTCACTGGTAAAATTCTCATCCACCTGAACGGCAAGTATGGGAAGGCCCCGCATGATATCACGAAAAAAATGTGGTCACTGACGCTACAGACAACAAATAAATGGTCCAGTGCGGCAGCCAGTCACACTTCGCGAACTCCCTCGGAGTCGCACTGATAATTTGGCACTCCAAGATAGAGTGAAAGCTGGATATGCACTATGCAATTTCAGGCCCTGAAAAAAGTGTCTCCAGGCGGCCCAAGTCAAAGACACACGTCTGACCGGCTTGGTGAGCAGAACAATTGGTAGCCGGAAGCGTGGTGCAGCGGGAACCAACGTTACAATTGTGGTAACGTTGGCAGGAGCAGCGCGTGCGGATGATGCTCTGTTGGTGATCGAGAGGAAAGACGACGGAGAACGCGTGGAGACTGTTGTGTCTGCACTTCATTTATTGCACAACTAAGAACATGGTACAATACTGACACACAACATGGAAGCCATGCCGCCGGCACAACACACACACACACAGCGTCAATACGCACGCATGCAGCTTGTGTCCACAGTTGCCAACACACGCACGGTACGCCCCTGCTTTTGGCACACAACACTTCCTCCCTTGTAATTTTTTTACAAGTCCAGTTTCGATGGTGGTCGACGTACCCTCACTGGGCGACCTGTGATAGGATCAGAGAGGCTCACGGGAACTGCTACCCGAGGAGTATTAAGTTTGTCTTCTGGTGCACTCACACATGGATCATGTTGAGGTGACGCAGATTTGTTTTCATCTGGAACACAAGCAGGTGATGTCTCGTTGTCCGGGGAGGTTTGCATACTGGGTAGGAATTCAGGTTCCGGATCCAGATGGCGTTTGTCGTCGGTGTAACCCTTGCGCAGTTGATCAGTGTGACGTTTCCAGGTTGTTCCTCCAACTTCCACTTCATATGATAGAGGCCCTGTTCTGGTTGTGATTGTTCCGGGCACCCATTTACTCGTACCCCTATAGGAGCGCACAGAAACTTCTTCCCCCTCAGAAAAGGAGCGCTGAGGCTTACTTGGTTGAGATGACCCTTGTTTCTCATACGTACGTCCACTGGGTTGTGGGCGTAATAGTGCCAGTCGAGTGCGTAGCTCGCGCTCGAGATAAAGGTTTGCTGGTGTCTCACCAGTAGCACAGTGGGGTGTCGTACGGTATGCCAAAAGGAAGTTTGTCAAGTTCTTGATGATGGATCCCTCTCCTTTCATGGCCTTCATACTGTGCTTGAAGGACTGCACGAACCTTTCTGCAAGACCGTTCGTCGCCGGGTGATATGGCGCGCTAAATGTGTGTCGCACACCATTCTGCATGAGAAAGGTCCGAAGCTCTTCCGATCTGAATTGAGGACCATTGTCCGTGACAATGCGTTCTGGAATGTCGTGAGATGCAAACATAACGCGCAGTGCATCCACGGTGTGCTCTGCCGTAGTTGAACTCATCACATGTATTTCAGGCCATTTTGAGAATGAGTCAGAGCAATAAGAAACATTTTGCCCAAGAATGGCCCTGCAAAGTCTAAATGAACTCGGCGCCATGGTCCACTCGGCACTTCCCACGGGTGCAGAGAGACCTTTGGTGGCATGTTGCTCTCGCTGGAGCACCCTGCACATTTCTTAGTGATGGCTTCGATATCGGTGTCAACAGATGGCCACCACACAAACGAACATGCAAGCGTTTTCATTTTCACAGTGCCTTGATGTTGAGGACTGCTTCTCGCAATACAGCTGGAATGACAGTTCTTATGCCCCAAACAATGATGCCGTGGTGTAAAGAGAGTTCATCTCTACGCCTGTAGAATGGAAGGATTTCGTTGTCTTGTTTGCACGAGTCCCACCCGTTCACAACATGGTAGCGGACTCTCGATAGCAGACGGTCACGCTCTGTGGCTTGTCTGACTTGATGCGCTGTTACAGGTAGTTGCTCCATTTGGTTCAGGTAGAAAAGTTCAGCTTCATCTGGTTTGTCTTCAGGACTGTCTGGAAGAGGAAGGCGTGACAATGTACCTGCATTGGCATTATCCGATGACTTGCGGTACTGTATCTCGTAGTCGAGCCCAGCTAGAAACAAGGCATAACGTTGAATGCATGCTGCTTGCATCGCAGGAACACTGCTGGTTGGGCCAAAGATATGTGTCAGAGGCTGATGATCTGTGATCAGCTTGAAGTGTCTTCGATATAGGTATGCATAGAACTTTTGTATACCCCAGGCAATGGCTAGTGCTTCTTTATCTATCTGAGAGTACTGCTTTTCCGAAGCCTTCAAGGTTCGAGATGCAAATGCGATCGGTCTTTCACTGCCATTAGGCATTTTGTGCGAAAGGACTGCTCCGAGTCCGTGGAGGCCAGCATCACATGCTAGACGTACTTCCAGGTTCGGGTTGTAGTACACGACGACAGTTTCTGAGGCTATAATCTTCTTTGCTCGCTGAAATGCCACCTCACGTTCTTTTGTCCACTTCCATGGTGATGATTTCGCCAGAAGTGCATGCAGTGGTCTGAGAAGATTAGCACTGTCTGGAATAAACTTCCCCTAAAATTTCACAAGGCCAAGGAATGACCTCAACTCAGACGTGGACTTGGGTGTAGGGGCACGTATCACTGCATTGATCTTGTCCTCTGTCTTGTGTAACCCGGTTCCATCGAGCTTGTAACCACAGTATGTTACAGTCTTCAAAGAACGAACATTTCTGGAGGTTAGCTCTGAGCCCATACTCTTGCAGTCTTCTGAGCACTAGCTCTAGGTTCTTGGGATGAGAATCTTCTGACTCACCAGTGACAAGAATGTCATCTTGAGTAGCATGGCACATTGGGATTCCCTGCAGGATTTGATCTATTGTTCTCTGCCACACAGCTGGCGCAGGAGAGATGCCAAAAATCATTCTGTTGTACTGATACAGCCCTTTTTCTGTGTTGATGGTCAAGAGTGGCTTGGACTCATCGTCTACTTCCATTTGTAGGTAGGCTTGTCTCAGATCTATCTTTGAAAACTTCTGTCCTCCTGCTAACTTTGCAAAGATGTCCTCAATGCGGGGTAAGGGGTACTGGTCCACCACCAAGTGAGGGTTGATTGTGGTTTTGAATTCTCCACATATGCGGACAGTTCCATTTGCTTTCACTACAGGCACTATGGGCGTGGCCCAATCACTGTGATTCACTTTTGTCAGGATGCTGACTGCTTCCAACCGTTCAAGCTGTGTTCACTTTCTCCTTCAAGGCATAGGGCACTTGTCGTGGCCTGCAGAACTTCGGTTGCACACCACTTTGAAGACGCAGTTTCAGTTTGATGTGCTTGAGTTTTCCAATGCTATCTTGTTCAGTTGATCTGCACGTGGCCCCAGTTGGTTGTCGATCCTCAATACACTGCTCAGCTCGAGAAGGTTGAAACGATTAATCCAGTCTCTTCCAAAGAGCGGAGGTCCTGGAGTGTCGACTGCAAAGAACTGCACGCGTTGCGTTGACTTCCCAAATGTGACATTGGCTGTTGCCACACCGTTAGGGCTGAAGGCTTGACCAGTCAGCGTCTTGAACCGTACTGAAGTTCCCTCCAGAGGCAGATGAGAGAGATGCGCTTCGTACGTGGTTCTTAGCACAAGAGAATACTTGGATCCAGTGTCCATCTCCATTTCCAATGTGTGCCCTTCAATCTGTGGCTTCAGCCAGATCGGACTGCTTTTGTTCCCATCGTCGACATGTGCCAGAAGTTCAAATGCATCACTGTCTTGTTCAATGGCATGCACTTGACTTTTTGAAGCCTGCCTATTCTTGTAAGTAAGGCTTGACCGGCGTGGTGCTCTATTGGCGTCACTTGACTTGCTTTTACAGGCGGTACTTATGTGGCCAACTTTATTGCACTTGTGGCAAACACTTGTGAGAAACTTGCATTTCGACGGTGGATGCCCCTTGCGGACACACCTGTAACATCGTCGTGCTTCCTTCTCGACATGAGCCACGGAAGCCGGCACTTCTTCCCTGCTTTTGAATTCGGCGATGTCCTTCACGGCAAGTTCATGAGCTACTGCTTCGTCAAGGGCGTGCTCTAGCGTAACCTTTTTTGCGGTTAGCAATCTCTGCTGGACTTGCACGTAGCGAAGACCGCACACAAAATTATCCCGCAGTGCCTGGTCCAAAAATGACCCAAAGTTGCTGTTCTGTGAAAGCCGCCGCAGTTCTGCCATATATTCGTTAGCAGACTCACCTTCTCTCTGAAGTCTCTTGTAGAACCGATGTCGCTCAGACATTTCAAGAGGCACAGGTGAGAAGTAGTCTCCCAGGTACTTTTTAATGTCTGCGTACGTTTTCTCTGAGGGTTTGTTCGGCGTGGTCAGCTTGCGAAGGATAGCGTAAGTTTTCGCTCCCATGCTTGTAATTATAGCCGCTACCTTCTTCTCTTCCGGTAAGCTGTTGAGCGCGAAGTATTCGTCCGCCCTTTCTATATACGACGACCAGTCTTCAACAGTGTCATCGAAACTGTCGAGCTTACCGATTAGCGCTGCTTGAGCTGCCATTGTTCTCCCGCCCAGCGTAGGGCTCCCAGAGTTAGGCCTGACACTTCGTGTTTGTCAATGCTCTTCTTGCGGCTGCCAGTTACTGTCGCTTGATGTGGTGATCTTCAGGCCGTTCTTGGAGCGTTCTTGATCCGGTCCTCGTCGCCATTTGTTGTGTCTGCACTTCATTTATTGCACAACTAAGAACATGGTACAATACTGACACACAACATGGAAGCCATGCCGCCGGCACAACACACACACACACACACACACACAGCGTCAATACAAGGTAGATAAATCCGCCTTGGTCAATACGCACGCATGCAGCTTGTGTCCACAGTTGCCAACACACGCACGGTACGCCGCTGCTTTTGGCACACAACAGACACGCGAGGAGAGGTTTTGCCAACCTAACCAAGACCACTGATGTCACCTGGATTTGCATAAAGAGTGTTGTGCGTTTTTATCGTGAAGTTTCCCCGCCTCAACCGCTGGCTCATTTGCCGTGAAACTGCACACAGAGCTTGCGTATTATGGTAACTTTTGTATCGTAGCAAGTTTGACAACGGTACTTACTTAGTTGAGCCGTGCATGATGCGAAAACATAATCGTCTACGTAGAGATCGGCACTAAAACCCGCAGACGACGGTTTTTCGCTGAAGGGCGGCAGTGGCGCCATCTGTTTTCAGCAGTCAAAAGCGTATCGACAAGGCCGCCGAATCGAGCGTTTTGAGAAGCGCGGCCTTTCGAATAAGCCGTTCCGGCCGTTTCGTCTGCTTCAACAGAAGCGCTTGCAACATTTTCGGCTAAATGAGCAGAAAAACATCAGAACAACAAATTTAAAGAGGCTTTACCTTTCAAAGAATATTGTTTGCAACGCTCGCCTCGGCGGCCTTGTGACGGTTTCGACTGCCGAAAACAGATGGCGCCACTGCCGCCCTTCAGCGAAAAACCGTCGTCTGCGCGTTTTAGTTGCCGATCTCTACGTAGACGATTATGTTTTCGCATCATGCATGGCTCAACTAAGTAAGTACCGTTGTCAAAACTTGCTACGATACAAAAGTTACCATAGTGTGTGCAGTCTCACGGCAAATGAGCCAGCGGTTGAGGCGGGGAAATTTTTTAAAGTGTTCACGATAAAAACGCACAACACTGTACATATAGAGATTTATACCTGTAGTCACAAAATTTGGAAGCCAAGAACAAAACAGAGCGGCAGAGGCTGCTGAACTAGGTGAGCATGAATGAAATATACACGCGTACAGCTATTGGCGCTATGACCGGGCCGAAAAGATCGAAAATGCCAAAAACGCTGGACCCACGCAAGTAAAGTAGGTTCAGTACAAAAGCGGCATATTAGGCCTTGCCATGAAAGGAAAATTAACCGGGATACAAGCGAAGGAAACGACAGCGCAGGTGTCGCTTGAGGTGAGCAGAAACAACCGCGCATTGCTGGTAGTGCAGCCTGCGAATAACGCTGTCTAAACGCCAACCTAGCAGAAATCCCTGTCACAACATATCAGCTGCTGCTGGGCGACTCAAACGTTGATCTGGAAAACGTACAGGGAAGAATGACGCTAGGCTCCACGTTACGACAAAATCCGGGGCAATAATGCAGAAAAAATTACACATGAAGGAAAAAGCTCAGAAGAGGCCCTCGCTGCACTACAGAAAGTGTGCCGGAAGTCACGCGCTTTCGCAAGGACTACTGGGAATCTGGCCGACGGCGCAGCCAATGGTAACGCGGGGCGCAGCGGCGGCGTCTGCTACTTTGTCTGCTGGGCATGCGCAAGTGCGCCGAGACGGCGGCCAAGTAGGGGCAGGGGGGGGGGGGGTGGGGGGGGGGGGGGAGTTGAAAAAATGTGAGGCAACCGCCTCTCCTGAGTTTTTTTCCTTCCCCTGTGAAATTATCTGTGCCAGGAGGAGAGTTTGCACGAAGACACTCTTCCGGAACGAAACATCCGAGTGATACTCCATGTTGGCAATACTGAAAGACAAGTTTTTGTGAACACGGACAATGATATTCGTGAGCCTGAGGAGTGCCTGGAAATTTGCCTTCAAAATACCATGATCTGCACGCCTGTTGCGAGTCTGTGAATATATGTGAATCCTAACCTTGTATTTCATTTGTTTTTTTATTGCAAGGAGTATGGCTAAAGCTTCTGCCTCTGTTGGAGCGTTAGCGTGTAAAGATGCTGTCGTAATTTCTCCTCCTTCTCTGTCTGTCACAACCATCGCCTACTTCGTTTCTTCTGAATATGCGGCGATGTCTACAGAAATGCATCTGCTATCGTTCTTCTCTTCTTCAGATGTTCCACTCCCGCCCTCCTCCCTTCTTTAGGGAGTGTCGATGCATGTGTTCCGGTATGGGCGAGGCGTGGATATGCTCCCTTCCGTCTCTGAGTAGCCTTCTTATCAAAGTTTTCCCTAGACCTCCCTCCTCAAGAAACCTTACCCATTCACGAATTCTAATGTCTGGGCTTGACCTCAGAAGCCTACCCATTGAGTCACAAGAACCATTTCCCTTAGGTTGCTTCTCTGAGGATTTTTCGTGTATTTTCCGCTCACGGTCAATGACAATGACGCCGGCTTTTCTGCGACACGGGCACTTTAACGCTATCGCGTTAGAATCGCCACAGCTTGTTGTAAGATGTCTAATTATATAAACAAAAATCATCGTTCATCAAAATTAAGGTGCAGTCAGTTGCGCAACGTCTTCGCGAGCGAAGCACGGGCGAGCATACCAAACAATTCTGCACAAAAGCAGTTTCAGCGGGAAAGAGTTTATGAACGCATTTTTTTTCACATCTTGCAAGATTTCCTTATAACGACCAACATATCCGCAGATTTCCCATCGGCAGGCTTGCATTCTTTTTGCTTTCTCCATTGGTTTTCTATGGCAGTCTTAAATGCTCGATGCGAGTGATGGAAAAAACTTTCTTAAGAAAGATTTAGCTACGCATCGGAAGAATGGACCATTGCCTTCAATATTTAAATAACAATACCTTACAATATTTCAACATTAAAATTTTTTGTCCAAGGATGCTGGACATGAGCCGCCGCTAGGCTTTAGTTAGGTTTGCTTCACCCCATGACAGCCATGCGGCACTAAATATGAGTACAGGAGATCAAAGGCCAGCTTAAGCACACGCCACGTTCACCTCGCGACATGGTTTGGCAACGCTAGCGCTGCCAGCAGGTACACAAGGCCGCGCAGAGCCCACCTGTCTCTGCGATCGAAAAGTGATCGAAATGCTTCGTTAGGAGGCGCGGCATGCACTTGGACGGGCGCGGCGCGCAGTTTCAATAGACTGAATGACGACGAAATTCCAGTTCGATATACTGCGCGATTTTCCTATACTTTTGCACAGGCTTTTCCAGGGGAAAATTGGAAAACTGTTTTTTAATTAGCTTTTTGAGGAAAGGAAATGGCGCAGTAACTGTCTCACATATGTTGGTGGACACCCGAACCCCGCCGTAAGGTAAGGGAGGAATTGGGAGTGAAAGAAGAAAGAGAGAGAGAGAGAGAGAGAGATGCCGTAGTGGAATCCTCCGGAATAATTTCGACCACCTGGGGATCTTTATCGTGCACTGACATCGCACAGCACACGGGCGCCTTTTGCGTTTCGCCTCCATCGAAACGCGGCCGCCGCAGCCGGGTTCGAAGCCGGGAAACCCGGCTCATTAGACAAGGGTCTTAACCACTCAGCTGCCTCAGCGGGCTAATCTGTGTGTTCCATATAGCAAATAATTGAATATATAGACTCCGTGCGCTGCAGTTTGGAACGCGCCAGTGGGGTCACCCGGTTAACAGCGGTGGCGAAAGGCGGACGCAGTCAACGCAGCTCTCTGGTTCATTTTGCATTTGGCTCTGAGCAGTGATCTCCGCAGAGAGAAGCAGAAAATAGAGCCACTCCCTGCCTAGATGAAGCGACCAGGTTCAGTTTGCAGTGAGCGAGGCGAGAGGTGAGGTGTTCCGTCCGAAGGCGATAACAAACTTGGATAATTATGGGTGCTCGACCTACTGCTGTGTTTACCAATGTCATAAAAGCTATAAAAACACTGCAGTCAAGATACCGAATATATTTTTAAGGCTTTCCTTGGACATCGTGCATGCTCGCTCATGCACAGAGGGTCTGTTGGAAATGAACACACTGTGGCATTAAATTCATGAGTGTGAACTTGGAAAGGGTTTACACCGACTGGGGTGCTTTGAACGTGCCGTCATTGGTGGGAGTTGCTTTATGTCTTTATGTAGAGGGAAGGAATGCGCGCTCAGTTCGTCGCAGGAAATGTTCTACGGTGAAGCTCTTGGAGCAAGCACCTAAGGTTTAAGTCTTCTTTTGTCATGTTCATCTCTGGTTCAGCGTGTCAATTTTTCCAATTTTTTCTTCGTACATGTGTGTATGCTGTGGGAGCGACGCCGTACTTCTGAGAGTGCTTATGAAGTTTTTCACATTGTTTCACCTAAGCGTTTGTGTATTTATTTGCATCATTTTATTTCCTGCAGTGGTTTAAAATTTTGCCTCTTTATTTGTTGTATTTCTGAGATCTCAAATCCTGTTCTGACGAATAAAAAGAAAAAAATATAAAGTGGTTCAAATTTTTCTGTACATATTTCTTGGATTTGAAAACATCGCTAAACCCTTAATTTCTGGAATTAAGCTTGATTTTAATGGGGTTTATCGTCCCTATGAAACTCGGACTATAAGGGGCGCCATAGTAGGAGGTTCCAGATAATTTCAACACCTGGGTTTCTTTAACGTACACTGACATCGTGCAGTACGCGGACCTCTAGAATTTTGCCTTCATCGAAATGCGAACCCGCCGCGGTGGCTCAGTGGTTAAGGCGCTCGGCTACTGATCCGGAGTTCCTGGGCTCGAACCCGACCTCCACTACGGCACCTCTTTCTTCCTTTCTTCTTCACTCCCTCCTTTATCCCTTCCCTTACGGCGCGGTTCAGGTGTCCAACGATATATGAGACAGATACTGCGCCATTTCCTTTCCCCCAAAAACCAATTATTATTATTATTATTATTATTATTATTATTATTATTATTATTATTATTATTATTATCGAAATGCAACCACCGCAACCGGGATCGAGCCCGAGTCATTTGGGTAAGCAGCTGAGCACCCATAACCACTGAGCCACCACAGTGGCCTTTCTAGAGTTTAGTCATTACAAAAAAAAAAAATGCGACCAAAATAATTCATGTAATTGGTGCCTTCATGAAATTCCTGATTTCATTATCTGAGT
Organism: Amblyomma americanum; assembly: GCF_052857255.1. Taxonomy (NCBI): domain Eukaryota; kingdom Metazoa; phylum Arthropoda; class Arachnida; order Ixodida; family Ixodidae; genus Amblyomma; species Amblyomma americanum. The sequence goes on from NC_135497.1 coordinate 92,925,059, forward strand.
CAATCAGAGACTTGTTTCTCAAACTGTAAAGGTACTTAATTAATCGCAATAAGATCCACTGCGCTGCCGATATTGCAGTGCCGTCGGGACTGCAGCACAATCATATGAGGTTGCTCGGAATCGGTGATCAGCCCAACCTGAAAGTAATTGAAACTAAATGTAGCAGCGGTGGCGTCAGGGGCTTTTCAATGCGTCGAAATCCGCAGAGAAGCAGGCGTTGACTCAGAATGGCATCGCGGTTAGTGCGCGTCTGCTGTGCGGCAGGGCTGACGCGAACGCGTCGGGCATGGAGGAAGGCGCAGGGCCACCACGGCCAGTCTCAAGGGGGCGCGCGCTCTCCTCCTCGAGACCGGCCGTGTCTGAGCTTCCGGTTAATGCGGTGAGTGCCACGAGGCGGCGCTGGCTATGCGGTCGCTGCTGGCGCCACCATACCAGCGCATGGAGCCCATAAGGTCCACTATGGCTTTATCACCAGTAGTACCAGTAGGAATAATTTGTCCTCCCCAAAATTGCTGGACATTTGCTAAGCTACTGGTTTTTAATTTAGCTAGATTAAAGCTAAAATTAGAAAAGCCGCCGCGGTGGCTGAGTGGTTACGGCGCTCGGCTGCTGGCCCGAAAGACGCGGGCTCGATCCCGGCCGCGGCGGTCGAATTTCGATGGAGGCGAAATTCTAGAGGCCCGTGTACTGTGCGATGTCAGTGCACGTTTAAAGAACCCCAGGGAGGTCAAATTTCCGGAGCAATTCACTACGGCGTCCCGAATAGCCTGAGTCGCTTTGGGACGTTAAACCCATATAAACCAACCAATTAACCAACTAAAATTAGAGAAAAGAGCGAAACATAGAGCTACATTTTATATATAAAAAAAGATTTGCTACTCGTAGCTGAAGCAAATTTTCGATAACTGTAGTTGCTTCCAAAAGTAGCTCAATCCAGCAACAAAATATCTAAATAGGCAACCCTCATCGTGAGTCGAAACCCCGAAGCCATCAGGCGGTGACAACCTGTGAGGAAAGCATACCAGCGACACGTGTGCTATGCTTAGCACCTGTGTAGAATGTACCTCTCCTTGTTGTAAAGAACATGACGTCAAAAGTGCGGTCTAAGAAATCGCACCATTTTTTCCTCTGTACTTGTCTCCCGTTTTCCACGTGTTGCCTTCTGCGTCTTTATTCTCGCGATTAGAGTGGCGCATGCTGCACCAAACTGTCAGCAAGCGCATGTTTTGCCCACGAGACCAGCCACACGTGCGCCAGCGCCCTATAGGCCGCTAGAGGTCAACTTACACCGACTGCATCCCAGCTAAATATGTGCAGACAGGACAGGTAGTGGTCCCCCAAAAAAGTCATCAGGGTGCGCAAAATATGTCCATTTTCTTCCCTGTTTCGAGCCTGGACTCGCCTTGTTCTCTTGGGCGAAGGTTGCGCGTGTAACCTTCGCGAGAAAGCGCAGCGTGGCTGCCGAACACTAAGAATATACCGAGTGCAATATCAGTTTCTAAGAAACTGAAAGCAACGGCCAAAGGAGACTCATGCGCGAAACGCTCCAGAGACTTCAGGGGACTCCCAACCCTTGAATCCAATAATCATTGCCGCCGGATAAGTACCTCTCCCGCTTTCCCGGGTCCTTATCTCTCTTCGAACCTAAACGCAGACAACCCCTCTTCCCGTTCACATCCTTCTCCTTCCCCCACCATCCCAACCTCTTTCAATCATTGATAATTAACACGCACTGAACTATACTCTGCCATTTCAGCCGATTTTGAAACATTGCCTATCCAGTGTTCGGAACGCACGCAACGTTACAGAGGCCAAGCCGCGTCTGCTTGCCCGATACACCACAGCTTTCGCTCTCTGTCCAGGGTAAGCAGTAGTTCAGCCGCAGCCAGTTTTTTTTCATCTCTCATGCTGCTTGGTTTCCGTTCCGACAAGCGAACGATCGCTGGACATCAGAGGTGGCTTCATGCAGATCATGCACATGAGACATGAAAAAAAAAAAAGCAACGGAAAGATGATGTTGGTCAAATCTTTAGGGAATTCGCCAAGGTGGAACAGATTTGTAATAAGGGAGCCGTATGGGTAGAAGCCCATTTGTGGCCCTTTTTTAGCGAAGCGTGGCCTTGTGTTAGAGCATGCGAGTTGCATTCGGGAGGTGCTGGGGTCGATCCCCAGTGCCGCCGGGTACCCACCGGATTCCTGGGTCCTTTTCTTTTTAATATTTTTATTAATGATATTGTGCACATCGCCCCTGCAAAATGCATAATATATGCTGACGATACGAGTATATTTTTTTTCAGGAACTCAAGCAGATACTTTAGTAGATACCGTGAATTCTGCCCTCTCTAATTTATATGAATGGACACAAAAAAAAAATGGTTTACAGGTAAATGTCGTGAAAACTAAAGCAGTTATTTTTAGAGCAAAAAATAAGAAAGTTACACTTGTAAAAGTCATTTGCTTCAATAGTGCTCATTTAGATATAGTACCAACATTTAAAACACTGGACGTTGTATTCAATTAAAGAATGACTTGGGATGACCATGTCTATTTTAGTGCCAGCAAACAGTCGAAAATTATTGGTTTAATTTGCAGATATCGCCAACTACTGCCAACAGGAGCACTGTTGGCCATATATAATACACTCTTTAGTTCTCGCCTCAATCTACAGCAATTTAGTGTGGGGAAAAACGTCGCAAGAAAACATGAATAAGCCTACTGGTATTGCAGAAAAAATTTCTGAGAATAATTGAAAATGTTCTAGAACATTCCATACACAAGAACGTTTTTCTAAATACAAAATACTTCCGGTAACTAAGTTGTACACATTTCGCTTAAGCCACGCTCCGAAGCGCGAAATTAATAATCACACGTCCTTCCTTCATGAACTGTCCAACATTGAAGTAAGCTATAAAGTACACAACACAAGAAACGTCGATCAGTGGCATATTAAAACATACAGAACAACATATGGCTGCCAAACACTTGAAATCATATTACCGCGTCTACTAAATGCTCTTTGTGTCAATAACATTAACCTGAAAACCACCTCACACAGTAAGCTTTTAGAATATTTTTATTTACAGACACTGCTTTGATTTTGGGAAAAAATTGAGTGTATTGTACTTTTCATTGCTTTGTTTGTCATTTTATTTTCCTACGGGAAGTACCTGTCGCGATTATTTGCAACATTGTATTGTAATTATATTTTATTATAATTTGAATGTGTGCCACTGTTTTGTTGCCAAAGTTCGCAGCCGGGTGTCCATGGCCAGGTCAAGCGGTCCAAGAGGCCCCTTTTACTATGGAGACCCAGTCACCATGTATATTGTGGTGGTAAATAAATGAAATGAAATGAAATGAAATTCCACCGGCCTGATGCTCGGCTCCTGCGTGGCCCTCGTGGTAGAGCGCCTGCCTTGGCTTTGGGAGGTGGTGGGTTCGACTCCCGCCGCCGGCCGGTTACTTACCGGTTTCTTCAAAATGGGTACAAGCTATGTCCCGGCCTGGTAATCGGCTTACTAGGGTTGCATGACTTGGCAAAGGAGCCTGCGCCTTCAAAATCCCGTCCCTGTAGGCATGGAAGAGACACCGCGGAGGATAAGTCGCAGGCAAATAGAAAAAGGGCCGCAAGTGGGCTTCTACCGCACGAGGAGGATTTAGGGTTGCTTCACGGTGGAACGAATACCTTGCCCGTCAAGGCGACCGTAGGCATGGCCTAGTGGTTTGGTCATCCGCCTCGGCTGCGGGAGGAGCAGGTTCGAAGCCCACCGTCGGATACCCACCGCATGCATGGGTACAGGCGCCCCCCGAACTGACGACCGCTTTGTTCAGATGTGTTATCTTGTTTGGGAGATTTTGAAAATGGCAGTCTTGTCCAGGAGGGGGGCAACAAACAAAAAATGACGAATGGGCAGCGACGGCCACATTTGAGATAAGCCCCACCGACCGGGTATCGATGAGGCGTTAGCTAGCTGGTAGGCCCGGGGAAACTCGGGACCGAGCTGGCAGTTGCGCACAGCGGTAGCGCCCCGCTGGAGCCCGATGGCAGCTCCAATGTTGACGGGCCGCGACGAAACCGATTGCACGTGCGGGCACGATTGTGTGTTGGTTTTGGTCTTTTTTTTTGCGGGACAGATATATGACTGAATATGACTGTCTTATTTGCTTCGTGCAAGCCGCCCCTGCTCTCGCGCTCTCCGTCTCTCTCTCTCAGCTTGAAGGAGACGGTGGCGACGCAGCGCCGCATGTCCTATAGCAGACGAGAATGCGGAGCGACCTCATAGAAAGCCGGTGCACTTTGCGTAGCTTATAAAAGTATAGCAGAGGCAAGCAGTGCTAGACACCTACTTCGCAATTGATTAACTACGCAAAGCGGCTGTAATTTTTCTACCTAGTCGAACAGTGCGCCGAGCATACGTAAGCGCCTTTTTCGTCCCCGTAGTATTGTTTGCTCAACTTTCTCGGCCTGGCCATTCTCCTGCCGTCGTATTGCCCAGCGAGCATGTTTTTAAAGCGAAAAACTTTACTACTCCCCTCCGCGTAGCTACTTCGCTATGTGCGCCGTGTGTGCGAGTTTGACCATAAAACGAAGAGAAAGCACGGGACAGCTATGACGTCGAACCTTTTCGAACCTTGTACCATAAACATGCAATAAACGAACCTTGATTCTGTCGCTGCTAGGCTAAAGAGATGCATCAGTTTGTTGACAAACATGTTTGCCGTCCTAACAACCAGATGGCGCCACTAGTCTGCGCTCATCGTTTCTTCAATATTTGCAAACTAAAAAGGGATTGTGAGATATGGCGTAAAGTCCCGCAGAATACCTGCGTTTAGCGTATGGAAGCTTGCATACGCAAATGGTACGTCGACAGCGTCGCTTTATACACTTTTCCAACCATATTGTGTATACGCCAAGAGCGGCCAGGTGATCGCTGGGACGTGTGAACGAGGCAGCATTTCGGCGGCGGATTTCGCTCGTTCTCGCCGCCGAATGCCCAAGTGTGCTGAGTCATAAGGCCAATGACAGCACCGCCACTGTCCGTGCCGAAGAGGATGGACTGTTTTGCGTGAGAAAAAGGCTTCGTAGAATCGAAGCGACTGGCAGCTAGGAAAGTGCATAAACAACTACTACGAGCTTCAATACGTACCGAATGTGAGTTGAAAGGCTGAACGTTAAGCGAGCGTAAGTAGTTTCATTTCGTTGCCGTTTGTTTACGAGCTTAGCTAATGTTGCGTAAGTACCGGCGACACTTAGCGAAACGATGAGCGGCAAATATTATATTCCCCAACACCGCTGCCTCCTAGTGAAAAAGCGAAGTGAAACACGGCCTTCTGTATTAGTTCTGAGCAGGCCGCACTGGGCAGCTGCCCGCTGCTACAAATAACAGCACCTTATCGGAAAAAAAGAAAACAAGTATTTGCGGTTGTCAAGTAACGGGTGGTATGTATGCACGGTTAGACACTTCTTTCTTGGCCAAAAACACGATTTAAACCACAGTGCGTATACTTTCAGCCTTACCTTAGCTTGCTGCAAAATCATATAACAGCAAAATCACCATACTTTGCTCCGAACAGCAATACGCTTCAGTAAAAGGCGAGCGTTAAACTCGAACAATGTGTGTGATTCATATATAAGGCGTTTACTTTAAACTCCGCACTGTCTGCTGTGGTGGCCTGGTCATATCCGTGCTTGGTTCTCAATCCAAAGGTGGTATGTTGGAATCCTGGTATTTTCATGTGTGTTGAATTCTGCTTCCTTTCTTGTTGTAATGAGTGGCAAGGGTTAGTGTAAGTGTTATGTATCTAATAAATGGTTCCGCCCGGACAATCCCGCTCTAATTTGCGCTGCAAATCGCGCTTCGTTTGCATTTATTCTTGAGAAGGATGCTCCCGGGGACGAACTGTTGCACCCCTTTCCTAGGAGACTAAAAATTGCACCATTTGCAGTTGATCCCGAAAAGGACTGATGGTTGTGGCAAATCAGTTCGTCCCCAAAGAGACACCTCTCACCCTCTTTAGTCCTTTATGGCGTAGAGTGTGAGGGTGCTGCGACCTAACTGCTTTAGCAGTGTGTGCAGACAATCTCGCACCATACAGAACAGCCTGGAAGGAGTACCCAACGCTACATAAATCCCTCAATAAGTTAGAAGAGAGAACCCTTAGAAGACTACAAACCAATACATACCCAACTCCAGCTAAGTTACACCATGTGATACCCGACACTATACTCTCCGCAGTGCCCAAGCTGTGGAGAGGTAGCTAACCTCTACCACATGGTGTGGACAAGCCAATTTAATCCCATAGCTGACCCCATTCCAAACCCCTCAGAGGAGCAGTGGGAGGCTATTCTGCTCAGCGATGATCCTGACCGTCAGCACTGGCTGGTGGGGAGGGCCAGCGCAGCGCCAATAACCAGTGGACTAGCGGACCAGGCGACCCACCCACGTGTTCTAAGAACATTCAGCAAATAAAGATGTTTTCAATCAATCAATCAACGCTACCAGTTCGAAGCAACTCCTACCAGGAGTGTGGGTCAGGCTCGGGCGTGAAAATTGATGGAACACGTGTGGAAATCTGCCCGCCGCGGTAACTCAGTGGTTAGGACGCTCGCCCTCTTACTGAACCGGAGTACCCGAGTTCGAACCTGTGGGGTTGGATTGTTGGGGAGATAAATATGTTCGCCCACATTTAATCGCGGCTGACACTGTTCAAAGCCGCCAGACCCCACCCCGTGATCGCGTACGCTACCGAGCGCACGCCAACCACGGAGAGCCTTGGTCTGAGGGAACAAAGGAACGACACTAGGCTGACACAAACAGGCATTTATTGATACAGCAACAATAACGCCAGCTAGCAACAAGATGCGCTAATGAATCAAGGTCGTCCGAGTTAAGAGCGAATATTCGCCCACGCTAGGGCAAGGGATACTCCGAGGCCTGGACGGGACGAGATACGGGTGCCAGTCTTCCCGCCGCTTCCTCGCCCCACTGGCGAAGAGCGGAGCCGCGTGTGAAACGTCCACTCGCGCCGACGATCCCAGCCGAAGAGCCTCCTGGCCTCTCCCGCCCGCGTGCCGCAAGCAGTCTCTCGTGCTGCGACGTTGGCGCCCTCTCTTGTTAGTTAAGGTAACTAATAAGGGAATGTGCCCATCCTCAAGGCGAGGCTGCTGCTGCATGGTGCCTCGCGGGAAAGCAAACCACAAGGGGAAACAGCGGGGCTGATTCCCCACAAACCCGACCACGTCCGCCGTGTTTTGAAGGAGGCGAATCGCAAAAAATTAGCCCACGATGGGGCAGCGATCGACTGCTAGGGCGAGAATTGACTATTACTCTAGATCACTACACAATCAAAGAGTCTCATTTGGAGACATTTCTGGCCCAACTGACTGCAGGCGACGATACAGAGGCATTCAACACAGTGATGCGCGTTTGTGACGACCACGTAATGTTCCCACCGCTAGCCTGTGTGGTCATCAAGCTAAGTTCGACAGCAGCAACGGCGCCCGCGCGGCTGCGCAGTAGAAAACACTGCCACTGTTTCTCGAGCGGATTTTCGGACAGCATACCGGTCAAAATTCTGGTACCAGCATTATAAAGCACCAGCATTTGATGAACAAAACCGCTAAAGCCCACTAATAAGATGTTGACGGATGCGTCGAATACCTAGTATGCTTCATCGGAGGCAACGAACAATAATTCATAGGACACCACTACTACCATTCAGGCCGACATGAATCCGATACCAGCTATGCGGCCTGCAAAGCATTATGGTCTCATTTCGTGGTGCTCCTGGCTTCTTAATCAAAGGTTATACAGATTGCCGTGGACCCATCATAACTGACGGAAACCGAATGTCTTCAATCCGGCAGCACGCTCATTGCCTCTCGTCAAAAGAAAAAAAAATGTTATTGGTCTTCAATTGGAAGATTTAGTGAGGATGACGTAATGCAGCCGTCGACGATCCCATAGTCATAGCTTGCTGTCCTGACCTGAAAGAAAAACTCAACAATATGCCTTGGTCGGTTACAGGCGCCTATATGTAAGTATAGTCTGACAAAATTTGGACGGACGACCAGACAACCTGATGCTAGCGACGTGCGCAAGCAGTGGTAATTTTGCCTTAATGCTGTTATGATGAAGGCTCTTCCAAATGATGCTTCACGTTGGCGCTGGCGACGAGCACGTCGTTCTTTCACTAGCCGAGCTCGCTTTGCTGGATCAACTGGGGTGGTGCTTCGACCTCTCTAGCTTCACGTTGTCGTTCCCTGCGTTTCCATTGCTGCTCGGCGCGTTGAGCACGCAGAACCGGCCCTGGGTCCTCGGTGAGGTCCGACATCCTCGCTGGAATCCTCGGCCCGTACAGCGGGAGCTATGAAGGCATATAAACAGGGGCTATAGCAAAGGGGGCCGAGTCCTCGGGAGCGAAGAGACCCACTTCCGCAATCAAGCAAGGTTTGAGCAGCAGATGGACCTGGCGCGACAAATTGGCTACATTGTGTTAAAATACACGCGCTTTCGAAAAGTACGCAGGCAAAGCAACCCCTACAATGGATGTAACTAGTCGAAATAGGCAAATTTTGTCGAGCCACAACGCCGAGGGTAATCGGGTTTTCGAAATTTTAAAAACTCAAATGGCTATTACTATAGCTGCGGGCTACAGAACTCTAATTGCAATCAGGTGTTCATCGGTAATGGTGAGGAGGTTAATCATTAAAGCTTTGTTATTAAGTTTAATAGATAACATGATTCACCTGTTTTTCGACGTCCGCCAACACTGGTATTGTCACGGAGTAGAAGACGACAAAGTGGGCAGTGGCGCGGCACGGAGCGCTCGCGCTAGGCCCACCGCCATTCAATCATTCCGCCGCCATCTGTTATGTAGTACTGTCTTCACCGGCTTGCCGTCACATAACAGTATTAAAAAGCAGCAAAAAGCTGATCTTTTCCTCAGAAACCATGTTTTAAATAATTAAAAAAATAAAATCACCTTCCCTGAAACACCTCATATACAATGGGGCAAAGAGAAGGTGGGATGGAAATAAAAACTAAGGAATGATTGGCGAATGCCATATCAAATGAAGAGTGTCGTCATAAAGTTGTTTTCACCCATGCTTTTGACAAATTTTGGATACCAAGGTGTACATCATGAAACGGCCTTTCTTGGCTCATAAGTGGCGTGGATGGAAGTTGTCCGCGCCAACTGTCATTCATAAGTTGTATGATAAATAAAAAAATTCAAGTTCATTAAGGAACAGTGCTTAAGAAACATGTATGTAATGAGATAAAACAAAAAAAATCAATATAGGAACTCCTAAAAAAAAGGTGGCTAAATTTTGTTGTTTCATGCGAATTTGCCATGGACGTCAGGAAAGACGCACGAGAAAGCTCGTTAAGCTGCGGGGGTCTCACGTTCAAGGGGTTTGAAAATAAGTTATCCGTCAGACTATTGCTGGTCGTAATTCGCCTACATTATTTAATAAACAGTGTCTTGGATATTGTCTATTAAAAATACGCACGACGAGAATCTAGAGCTCAGAGCTCGGGCTGTAAGGTGAGTGACAAATTGCTTTTGTTATCGGAAAAACTTGCACAGAGATGAGTCAGCCATGTTGTTTATTCACTGGTGGCTTCTACACAAGCTCGTAAACTACAATGAGGTGAAGGATGCGTTAATCACATCGCTATGAAATAAGCTGACACCGACTGCGCATTTTAGTCATCCTTATCTGCATGTATGCTGCCATTATCTGATGAGGGCGTTAGTTTCATCAAAGCGAAATAATTTTTATACAGACAGCGAATTTGAGGCATCCTTATCTAGAGGTCTCGAGAGAACGCGGAACTGCTAGCGAGTTGTAATCGGTCCATCAGGGCTGCTACGCAGAGTGCCCAGTGGTCTGCGCTCACACGAGTTTTATCCGAGTTCGCGGGAAGACAGTCAGTGGAAGAAGTAAGCATGGAACGCGCGAAAAACTGTAGACAATAAAATATCGAGATAAGGCCACGTATGTAAAAACTAGCGCACTCTGCGCGTGCCGCTTTCACATTTCAACGCAGTAACACAAATCGCAATATAGTGACTCAACCACGATCTATCTATACACGCACCGAAAGCCGTTTGCCACGGCTTTTTCGGGCGCGTCAAGGGCGGTCAAGGTGTCCCCTCTTTCAGGCATCATCTGTCTATGCACAGCCGAAGGCGAAAAGCGCACACGCGGTGCATGCTTGCGCCAACCGTTTCCCTTCTTTCGAACACCTCAGAGGGTGACATAGAGTACTACGAACATTTTATTTCAATATTTGAGTGCTTTTTATTTTATTTCTTTACATATTTATCAATACTGCCAATCCCTGTTTCGGGGATTTTTGCAGGAGGCATAAACACTATTGCAAAGTGCAGTGAAGATTATGGGCACAATAAGAATAGGCATTGGAAAAGGCAATACAAAGATTACCCATAAGTACTCATCACCTTTTCCCTTCATAAATGATCGCGAGAAGCACAATTAAATACATGGAATTTACAAATACATGGAAATACAAATGCATGGAAAACCAATAAATATGTTAGAAAAAGTAAATAAAAATCATAGTTTCTTTCCTGACAATGCACTTTTGCCACCTAGCGCCAAAAGTTTCTCAGTAGTTGGCTGTACAATCACTGAATCATCAAGGGAGTTCCACTCGCGCACAGCTCGCGGAAAAAACGAGAACATAAATGTATTATTTGCGCAGAAATATTCTTGTATGGTGAGTTCATTTTTGTGACGCGTTTCCCTGGAAGTGTTCAAGGTAATGTATGTCGCAGAATCAACTTTAAGTTTGTTTTGTAAAATCATGTACAGAAACTCCAGACGGCGAAGCGTCGCACGACTAGCTAGCGTGTCAAGCCCTGTCTCAGATAGCATCAGCGTTGGAGAATCGATGCGCCTGTATCTGTTGCAGATTAAGCGCACACGTTTTTCGCTGGACGCAGCCTCAATCGTAGTTATGTTATCTTGCGTGTAAGGGAACCAGGCGACGTTTGCGTATTCTAGTATAGGGCGAATGGTAGTAGTATTCGCCAAAAGCTTGCCTTCTTTCGTAGAATACCGCAGGGCTCGTTTCAGAAGCTTATGCATCGCTTTGTTTGTTACCTGATCTACGTGAGCTGTCCACCCCAGAATGGCTGATATAATTATGCCTAAGTATTTGTGCTCGGTGACTGTCTTGAGTGCATGCAGTGCTGCTATAGCCGTAAGCGAAGGTAAGTTGGAATTTCGTTTTCGTTATAGTCATTGAAACTGTTTTGTCTAAGTTAAGAGCCATTTGCCACTTCGAACACCATTCTGCTGTCTTGCCAAAATCATTGTTTAAGCTTATTTGATCTTGTCGGCTTTTTATTTCTCTATGTCCTCTTTGATGCCTGGTTGTATAGAATTACGTTATACCAAAACAAGTTTGATATTTCCTAGATTACGCCCGCATGTTACACGAATATCATCCCCGATTGATAGGGATGGTCAGGCTGAACCCCTTTTAATCGTGCGGAGGCTGACGCCACCTAGCCGTGACTCCTATATTTTGTGCTTAAACACATCCAAACTTCAGACCGGCGGGCGCGCGCCCGCGCCCGCACCACATTTTATTTATTAGCTTTCACCAAAGCGGTCTGCCAGTGCGCTTCGCCATAAAGCTCTGCGCGGTGAAAGTCAACCCCAGTTCGAAGCGCTCGCCGAGCAACACAAGGCACACATGCACGGTCTTCGCGGTCCCCAGTGGGAGAAGTGCATTAACACTGCTCACAGCGAAGGGCGTGCTGCTGAGGAGAGTGGGCCAGCACAGGCGCTCACAGGTTTCGTCACTGGGCTTCACGAGGTGGTCACAATCAGCGCACATCAGTAGACTGACCGCTGCTTGGAGGTAAGACCACAGTTTCCCTAAAAAATAGAGAAATGACGCTGGAGCACTAACTAAACTGAGCCTTCGTCATTCTCCTCGATGGCGCCGACGAAAGGCCTGTTTCCCGCCGATTCTGCAGCGGTACTCCATTGCGGGAAGGGGGATCGGAGTATTCCCCGCAGGAGCAGTCCAGCCGTCGGCGCAGACAATGGCATCGTGCAGGGATGGCTGCGGCCATGTCGATCAAATCAGTCAATAACATGCGACCACTCCACATGTGCATTGTGTCGTGGGTGGAGGTCGCCTTGCACACACAACGAAGATGAGGCAAGCGCTCGCCGTGGCACGGACGAGTGCTTGCCCTTTAATGTGGGCGAGCATCCAGGTGCTGCCCATGAACACCCGGTCCCCTGGCCTGCTACGTCCACCACGGTGACCCCGGCGCGCTCATAGTGCGCGACATGGCGCACGGGCGCCCCCTGCGCACCTTTAGCAGCACCCAAGCCAGATGGTCGAAAGGCAGCAGGTGCACCGGGCCATCCGCAGCGGGGTCAGCGGCCAGAATGGGGAGCCGAGAAGCAGCGCGGTCGAAACCCGGCAGCGTGAGGTGGTCATCTCCACGATGGGGACGCTGCGGGCCGCAGAGAGCGAGAACCGCCACGCGCAGGGAGCGGACGCCGAAGATGTTGCGCCCGGCGTCGACTCCAACCCGAACCAGCTGCTCATGCTTACCAGTTGACCTGAGGCCAGGTGGCGAAACTGCCTCAGGTGCATCGGGGTGTTAACCGCAGCGGCCGGACGGGCGAGTCGACCAGCAGTACGCTCCAGAACCAGTAGCGCGAGGTGGTCATCTTCACGATGGTAACGATGCGGCCCGCGTACGAAGAGAGCCTCAACACGCTGGGTGCGGACGACAGCGGTCTTGTGGCTGGTGTCGGCTCCAGTGCAGACTAACCATTCATGTCGACCAGCTGACGCCAAGACCACGTTGCGCAAGTACCGCAGCTGCACCGGGGTGGTAATCCCAGGGTCCGTCGCCGGACGAGGGCGTCGGGCAGCAGCGTGGTCCTGGAACATAAGGTGGCCACCTTCCCCACGATGACTGTGCGGGCTGTATGCAGTGGGAGAAACCAAGCGCTGGGCGCGGACTACGATGACGTTGTGCCCGGCATCGACTCCAAGCCCGACCAGGTGTTCAAGGTGACCAGCATACTCATCTTCGTCATCTTCACTTTGATGGCGACTGGACAACAAGCGGCGCCTTGGTGTCAGATCGCAGCGGTGTTGAAGAATATGGAGAAACTTCACAACGTACTGCGTTGCTCCGTCGAAGGGAGTACCTGGTGCCGGTCTTTTGTGAGTCCGCGTTACGGCCAGGGGGCCCAGGTTCTCGCCTTCAAGCAACTGCGCAGATAGGGCAGCGGAGAGACTGCAGGGCGACCAAGGCTGCCGCTGTTCGAGCTTGCGGAAGCGGTGCTTCTCCATAGGAGCAGGCGGCCCACCAGCAGCTTCCAGTAGGCCAGGGACTGAGGCTGCAACCTTCGGCTCGTGCGTCGCGCCGAGCTCCAACCGCAAGGACTCCAAGCCTGGGTCAAACGTCGGTGCTACTCTCCCCGAGGACATCCGGGGCCATCGGCGTCGGTGTAACAGCGAGGACAGACCTGCGGCCCCCACGTCGAGCAACCGGAGAAGCAGCAAGGAGGCAGTTGAGGCCTAGCGGAGACGTATTTTCGCTCGACCACTCGAGCCGAACGCGATTCGAGAATGCGCGAGCGGTGCGCCGCGCGAGAGCGGAGCGAGCCTCTTTCATTCTTTTCTTCGTCGAACCCTCAGTGCAGCTCTGCGCCTTCTTTATCAGTAAGACTTTATCAATCAAGCACTAATATTTTTACGAATGTGGCGTTTCCTACTAAAAAGAATGTTTTCACCGACTAATCCTAATTTTTTGAGAGTTTCCGAGTTTCCTGAGTAAGTCTTTTTTTTCTTCTCTGAGTTCCCCTCCATTAGTGCACTTCAACGTAAACTACAGTTCTTGAACCACATCCATGTAAAACTCAGTGTAGCTATCAAGGAACTGTGGAAGAGTGAGATCACGCACTGTGGGAAAACTGATGGGAGCAGAAAGTCATGGCTTCCTGATCCAGACGAGACCCAGCCCGCACTCTGACGCACACAGGCTTTAAAAACACGCGCGCACACGCGCGGAAGCTGTAAAAGTAAAAGGCATAAAAGGTACACAAGAAGTTCCGTTAAAACAAAAAAAAAAGGTAAGGGGCAGAGGGAGGGGGCATAGGACTGAGTCTTCCAGTGCGGAGAGCAAAAGAAAAGGATGGGTAGCGCATTTTGGGAGAATATTTTCACGGCTCTCTGCGACTTGACGTTGATTAGAAAGCCACAGGCTACTCGGATACGAAGCAAGCCGTTGCTGTGAACGTTTCGGACAACACGCCGTTTTAATTTGTTGCAGAGCAGCGCATCTACTCTCTTTTGAACTGTGGGTGTGTTTGTTTCCAAAGTTATATTACAGCGACAGCAGTACGAGGGATTTTTTTTTTCGGCGCTTTCGTGGTCGCGGCGTAACAAAGGTCAATGCTGCATGGTGCCTCACGGGAAAGCAAACCACAAGGGGAAACAGCGGGGCTGATTCCCCACAAACCCGACCGCGTCCGCCGTGTTTTGAAGGAGGCGAATCGCAAAAAATTAGCCCACGATGGGGCAGCGATCGACTGCTAAGGCGAGAATTGACTATTACTCTAGATCACTACACAATCAGAGAGTCTCATTTGGAGACATTTCTGACCCAACTGACTGCAGGCAACGATACAGAGGCATTCAACACAGTGATGCGCGTTTGCGACGACCACGTAATGTTCCCGCCGCTAGCCTGTGTGGTCATCAAGCTAAGTTCGACCGCAGAAACGGCGCCCGCGCGGCTGCGCAGTAGAAAACACGCCACTGTTCATCGACCGGCTTTTCGGACTGCATACCAGTCAGAATTCTGGTACCAGCATTATAAAGAAGCACCAGCATTTGATGAGCAAAACCACTAAAGCCCACTAATAAGTTGTTGACGGATGCGTCGAATACCTAGTATGCTTCATCGGAGGTAGCGAACAATAATTCACAGGATACCACTACTACCATTCAGGCCGACATGAATCCGATACCAGCTATGCGGCCTGCAAGCGTTATGGTCTCATTTCGTGGTGCTCCTGGCTTCTTAATCAAAGGTTATACAGATTGCCGTGGACCCATCATAACTGACGGAAACCGAATGTCTTCAATCCGTTAGCACGCTCATTGCCTCTCGTCAAAAGAAAAAAAAATGTTATTGGTCTTCAATTGAAAGATTTAGTGAGGATGACGTAATGCAGCCGTCGACGATCCCATACTCATAGCTTGCTGTCCTGACCTGAAAGAAAAACTCAACAATATGCCCTGGTCGGTTACAGGCGCCTATATGTAAGTATAGTCTGACAAAATTTGGACGGACGACCAGACAACCTGATGCTAGCGACGTGCGCAAGCAGTGGTAATTTTGCCTTAATGCTGTTATGATGAAGGCTCTTCCAAATGATGCTTCACGTTGGCGCTGGCGACGAACACTCCGTTCTTTCACTAGCCGAGCTCGCTTTGCTGGATCAACTGGGGTGGTCCTTCGACCTCTCTAGCTTCACGTTGTCGTTCCCTGCGTTGCCATTGCTGCTCGGCGCGTCGAGCACGCAGGACCGGCCCTGGGTCCTCGGTGAGGTCCGACATCCTCGCTGGAATCCTCGGCCCGTACAGCGGAAGCTATGAAGGCATATAAACAGGGGCTATAGCAAAGGGCGCGGAGTCCTCGGGAGCGAAGAGACACACTTCCGCAATAAAGCAAGGTTTGAGCACCAGATGGACCTGGCGCGACAAATTGGCTACATTGTGTTAAAATACACGCGCTTTCGAAAAGTACGCAGGCAAAGCAACCCCACAATGGATGTAACTAGTCGAAATAGGCAAATTTTGTCGAGCCACAACGCCGAGGGTAATCGGGTTTTCGAAATTCTAAAAACTCGTATGGCTATTACTATAGCTGCGGGCTACAGATCTCTAATTGCAATCAGGTGTTCATCGGTAATGGTGAAAAGGTTAATTATTAAAGCTTTGTTATTAAGTTTAATAGATAACATGATTCACCGGTTTTTCGACGTCCGCCAACACTGGTATTGTCACAGAGTAGAAGACGACAAAGTGGGCAGTGGCGCGGCACGGAGCGCTCGCGCTAGGCCCACCGCCATTCAATCATTCCGCCGCCATCTGTTATGTAGTACTGTCTTCACCGGCTTGCCGTCACATAACAGTATTAATAAGCAGCAAAAAGCTGATCTTTTCCTCAGAAACCATGTTTTAAATAATTAAAAAAATTAAAATCACCTTCCCTGAAACACCTCATATACAATGGGGCAAAGAGAAGGTGGGATGGAAATAAAAACTAAGGAATGATTGGCGAATGCCATATCAAATGAAGAGTGTCGTCATAAAGTTGTTTTCACCCATGCTTTTGACAAATTTTGGATACCAAGGTGTACATCATGAAACGGCCTTTCTTGGCTCATAAGTGGCGTGGATGGAAGTTGTCCGCGCCAACTGTCATTCATAAGTTGTATGGTAAATAAAAAAATTCAAGTTCATTAAGGAACAGTGCTTAAGAAACATGTATGTAATGAGATGAAACAAAAAAAATCAAAATAGGAACTCCTAAAAAAAAGGTGGCTTAATTTTGTTGGTTCATACGCATTTGCCATGGACGTCAGGAAAGACGCACGAGAAAGCTCGTTAAGCTGCGGGGTCTCACGTTCAAGGGGTTTGAAAATAAGTTATCCGTCAGACTATTGCTGGTCGTAATTCGCCTACATTATTTAATAAAGAGTGTCTTGGATATTGTCTATTAAAAATACGCACGACGAGAATGTAGAGCTCGGGCTGCAAGGTGAGTGACAAATTGCTTTTGTTATCGGGAAAACTTGCACAGAGATGAGTCAGCCACGTTGTTTATTCACTGGTGGCTTCTACACAAGTTCGTACACTACAATGAGGTGAAGGATGCGTTAATGACATCGCTATGAAATAAGCTGACACCGACTGCGCATTTTACTCATCCTTATCTGCATGTATGCTGCCATTATCTGATGAGGGCGTTAGTTTCATCAAAGCGAAATAATTTTTATACAGACAGCGAATTTGAGGCATCCTTATCTAGAGGTCTCGAGAGAACGAGGAACTGCTAGCGAGTTGTAATCGGTCCATCAGGGCTGCTACGCAGAGTGCCCAGTGGTCTGCGCTCACACGAGTTTTATCCGAGTTCGCGGGAAGACAGTCAGTGGAAGAAGTAAGCATGGAACGCGCAAAAAACTGTAGACAATAAAATATCGAGATAAGGCCACGTATGTAAAAACTAGCGCACTCTGCGCGTGCCGCTTTCACATTTCAACGCAGTAACACAAATCGCAATATAGTGACTCAACCACGATCTATCTATACACGCACCGAAAGCCGTTTGCCACGGCTTTTTCGGGCGCGTCAAGGGCGGTCAAGGTGTCCCCTCTTTCAGGCATCATCTGTCTATGCACAGCCGAAGGCGAAAAGCGCACACGCGGTGCATGCTTGCGCCAACCGTTTCCCTTCTTTCGAACACCTCAGAGGGTGACATAGAGTACTACGAACATTTTATTTCAATATTTGAGTGCTTTTTATTTTATTTCTTTACATATTTATCAATACTGCCAATCCCTGTTTCGGGGATTTTTGCAGGAGGCATAAACACTATTGCAAAGTGCAGTGAAGATTATGGGCACAATAAGAATAGGCATTGGAAAAGGCAATACAAAGATTACCCATAAGTACTCATCACCTTTTCCCTTCATAAATGATCGCGAGAAGCACAATTAAATACATGGAATTTACAAATACATGGAAATACAAATGCATGGAAAACCAATAAATATGTTAGAAAAAGTAAATAAAAATCATAGTTTCTTTCCTGACAATGCACTTTTGCCACCTAGCGCCAAAAGTTTCTCAGTAGTTGGCTGTACAATCACTGAATCATCAAGGGAGTTCCACTCGCGCACAGCTCGCGGAAAAAACGAGAACATAAATGTATTATTTGCGCAGAAATATTCTTGTATGGTGAGTTCATTTTTGTGACGCGTTTCCCTGGAAGTGTTCAAGGTAATGTATGTCGCAGAATCAACTTTAAGTTTGTTTTGTAAAATCATGTACAGAAACTCCAGACGGCGAAGCGTCGCACGACTAGCTAGCGTGTCAAGCCCTGTCTCAGATAGCATCAGCGTTGGAGAATCGATGCGCCTGTATCTGTTGCAGATTAAGCGCACACGTTTTTCGCTGGACGCAGCCTCAATCGTAGTTATGTTATCTTGCGTGTAAGGGAACCAGGCGACGTTTGCGTATTCTAGTATAGGGCGAATGGTAGTAGTATTCGCCAAAAGCTTGCCTTCTTTCGTAGAATACCGCAGGGCTCGTTTCAGAAGCTTATGCATCGCTTTGTTTGTTACCTGATCTACGTGAGCTGTCCACCCCAGAATGGCTGATATAATTATGCCTAAGTATTTGTGCTCGGTGACTGTCTTGAGTGCATGCAGTGCTGCTATAGCCGTAAGCGAAGGTAAGTTGGAATTTCGTTTTCGTTATAGTCATTGAAACTGTTTTGTCTAAGTTAAGAGCCATTTGCCACTTCGAACACCATTCTGCTGTCTTGCCAAAATCATTGTTTAAGCTTATTTGATCTTGTCGGCTTTTTATTTCTCTATGTCCTCTTTGATGCCTGGTTGTATAGAATTACGTTATACCAAAACAAGTTTGATATTTCCTAGATTACGCCCGCATGTTACACGAATATCATCCCCGATTGATAGGGATGGTCAGGCTGAACCCCTTTTAATCGTGCGGAGGCTGACGCCACCTAGCCGTGACTCCTATATTTTGTGCTTAAACACATCCAAACTTCAGACCGGCGGGCGCGCGCCCGCGCCCGCACCACATTTTATTTATTAGCTTTCACCAAAGCGGTCTGCCAGTGCGCTTCGCCATAAAGCTCTGCGCGGTGAAAGTCAACCCCAGTTCGAAGCGCTCGCCGAGCAACACAAGGCACACATGCACGGTCTTCGCGGTCCCCAGTGGGAGAAGTGCATTAACACTGCTCACAGCGAAGGGCGTGCTGCTGAGGAGAGTGGGCCAGCACAGGCGCTCACAGGTTTCGTCACTGGGCTTCACGAGGTGGTCACAATCAGCGCACATCAGTCGACTGACCGCTGCTTGGAGGTAAGACCACAGTTTCCCTAAAAAATAGAGAAATGACGCTGGAGCACTAACTAAACTGAGCCTTCGTCATTCTCCTCGATGGCGCCGACGAAAGGCCTGTTTCCCGCCGATTCTGCAGCGGTACTCCATTGCGGGAAGGGGGATCGGAGTATTCCCCGCAGGAGCAGTCCAGCCGTCGGCGCAGACAATGGCATCGTGCAGGGATGGCTGCGGCCATGTCGATCAAATCAGTCAATAACATGCGACCACTCCACATGTGCATTGTGCCTGGGGTGGAGGTCGCCTTGCACACACAACGAAGATGAGGCAAGCGCTCGCCGTGGCACGGACGAGTGCTTGCCCTTTAATGCGGGCGAGCATCCAGGTGCTGCCCATGAACACCCGGTCCCCTGGCCTGCTACGTCCACCACGGTGACCCCGGCGCGCTCACAGTGGGCGACATGGCGCACGGGCGCCCCCTGTGCGCCTTCAGCAGCACCCAAGCCAGATGGTCGAAAGGCAGCAGGTGCACCGGGCCATCCGCAGCGGGGTCAGCGGCCAGAATGGGGAGTCGAGAAGCAGCGCGGTCGAAACCCGGCAGCGTGAGGTGGTCATCTCCACGATGGGGACGCTGCGGGCCGCGCAGAACGAGAACCGCCACGCGCAGGGAGCGGACGCCGAAGATGTTGCGCCCGGCGTCGACTCCAACCCGGACCAGCTGCTCATGCTTACCAGTTGACCTGAGGCCAGGTGGCGAAACTGCCTCAGGTGCATCGGGGTGTTGACCGCAGCGGCCGGACGGGCGAGTCGACCAGCAGTACGCTCCAGAACCAGTAGCGCGAGGTGGCCATCTTCACGATGGTAACGATGCGGCCCGCGTACGAAGAGAGCCTCAACACGCTGGGTGCGGACGACAGCGGTCGTGTGGCTGGTGTCGGCTCCTGTCCAGACTAACCATTCATGTCGACCAGCTGACGCCAAGACCACGTTGAGCAAGTACCGCAGCTGCTCCGGGGTGGTAATCCCAGGGTCCGTCGCCGGACGAGGGCGTCGGGCAGCAGCGTGGTCCTGCACCTGGCCACCTTCCCCATGATGACTGTGCGGGCTGTACGCAGTGGGAGAGGCCATGCGCTGGGCGCGGATTACGATGACGTTGTGCCCGGCATCGACTCCAAGCCCGACCAGGTGTTCAAGGTGACCAGCATACTCATCTTCGTCATCTTCACTTTGATGGCGACTGGACAACAAGCGGCGCCTTGGCGTCAGATCGCAGCGGTGTTGCAGAATATGGAGAAACTTCACAACGTACTGCGTTGCTCCGTCGAAGGGAGTACCTGGTGCCGGTCTTTTGTGAGTCCGCGTTACGGCCAGGGGGCCCAGGTTCTCGCCTTGCAACTGCGCAGATAGGGCAGCGGAGAGACTGCAGGGCGACCAAGGCTGCCGCTGTTCGAGCTTGCGGGAGCGGTGCTTCTCCATAGGAGCAGGCGGCCCACCAGCAGCTTCCAGTAGGCCAGGGACTGAGGCTGCAACCTTCGGCTCGTGCGTCGCGCCGAGCTCCAACCGCAAGGACTCCAAGCCTGGGTCAAACGTCGGTGCTACTCTCCCCGAGGACATCCGTGGCCATCGGCGTCAGTGTAACAGCGAGGACAGACCTGGGGCCCCCACGTCGAGCAACCGGAGAAGCAGCAAGGAGGCAGTTGAGGCCTAGCGGAGACGTATTTTCGTTGAACCACTCGAGCCGAACGCTATTCGAGAATGCGCGAGCGGTGCGCCGCGCGAGAGCGGAGCGAGCCTCTTTCATTCTTTTCTTCGTCGAACCCTCAGTGCAGCTGTGCGCCTTCTTTATCAGTAAGACTTTATTAATCACGCACTAATATTTTTTCGAATGTGGCGTTTCCTACTAAAAAGAATGTTTTCACCGACTAATCCTAATTTTTTGAGAGTTTCCGAGTTTCCTGAGCAAGTCTTTTTTTTTCTTCTCTGAGTTCCCCTCCATTAGTGCACTTCAACGTAAACTACAGTTCTTGAACCACATCCATGTAAAACTCAGTGTAGCTATCAAGGAACTGTGGAAGAGTGAGATCACGCACTGTGGGAAAACTGATGGGAGCAGAAAGTCATGGCTTCCTGATCCAGACGAGACCCAGCCCGCACTCTGACGCACACAGGCTTTATAGACACGCGCGCACACGCGCGGAAGCTGTAAAAGTAAAGGCATAAAAGGTACACAAGAAGTTCCGTTAAAACAAAAAAAAAAGGTAAGGGGCAGCGGGAGGGGGCATAGGACTGAGTCTTCCAGTGCGGAGAGCAAAAGAAAAGGATGGGTAGCGCATTTTGGGAGAATATTTTCACGGCTCTCTGCGACTTGACGTTGATTAGAAAGCCACAGGCTACTCGGATACGAAGCAAGCCGTTGCTGTGAATGTTTCGGACAACACGCCGTTTTAATTTGTTGCAGAGCAGTGCATCTACTCTTTTTGAACTGTGGGTGTGTTTGTTTCCAAAGTTATATTACAGCGACAGCAGTACGAGGGATTTTTTTTTCGGCGCTTTCGTGGTCGCGGCGTAACAAAGGTCAATGCTGCATGGTGCTTCGCGGGAAAGCAAACCACAAGGGGAAACAGCGGGGCTGATTCCCCACAAACCCGACCGCGTCCGCCGTGTTTTGAAGGAGGCGAATCGCAAAAAATTAGCCCACGATGGGGCAGCGATCGACTACTAAGGCGAGAATTGACTATTACTCTAGATCACCACACAATCAAAGAGTCTCATTTGGAGACATTTCTGACCCAACTGACTGCAGGGGACGATACAGAGGCATTCAACACAGTGATGCGCGTTTGTGACGACCACGTAATGTTCCCACCGCTAGCCTGTGTGGTCATCAAGTTAAGTTCGACAGCAGCAACGGCGCCCGCGCGGCTGCGCAGTAGAAAACACTGGCACTGTTTCTCGACCGGATTTTCGGACAGCATACCGGTCAAAATTCTGGTACCAGCATTATAAAGAAGCACCAGCATTTGATGAACAAAACCGCTAAAGCCCACTAATAAGATGTTGACGGATGCGTCGAATACCTAGTATGCTTCATCGGCGGCAACGAACAATAATTCATAGGACACCACTACTACCATTCAGGCCGACATGAATCCGATACCAGCTATGCGGCCTGCAAAGCATTATGGTCTCATTTCGTGGTGCTCCTGGCTTCTTAATCAAAGGTTATACAGATTGCCGTGGACCCATCATAACTGACGGAAACCGAATGTCTTCAATCCAGCAGCACGCTCATTGCCTCTCGTCAAAAGAAAAAAAAATGTTATTGGTCTTCAATTGGAAGATTTAGTGAGGATGACGTAATGCAGCCGTCGACGATCCCATAGTCATAGCTTGCTGTCCTTACCTGAAAGAAAAACTCAACAATATGCCTTGGTCGGTTACAGGCGCCTATATGTAAGTATAGTCTGACAAAATTTGGACGGACGACCAGACAACCTGATACGAGCGACGTGCGCAAGCAGTGGTAATTTTGCCTGAATGCTGTTATGATGAAGGCTCTCCCAAATGATGCTTCACGTTGGCGCTGGCGACGAACACGTCGTTCTTTCACTAGCCGAGCTCGCTTTGCTGGATCAACTGGGGTGGTCCTTCGACCTCTCTAGCTTCACGTTGTCGTTCCCTGCGTTGCCATTGCTGCTCGGCGCGTTGAGCACGCAGAACCGGCCCTGGGTCCTCGGTGAGGTCCGACATCCTCGCTGGAATCCTCGGCCCGTACAGCGGGAGATATGAAGGCATTTAAACAATGGCTATAGCAAAGGGCGCGGAGTCCTCGGGAGCGAAGAGACACACTTCCGCAATAAAGCAAGGTTTGAACACCAGATGGACCTGGCGCGACAAATTGGCTACATTGTGTTAAAATACACGCGCTTTCGAAAAGTACGCAGGCAAAGCAACCCCACAATGGATGTAACTAGTCGAAATAGGCAAATTTTGTCGAGCCACAACGCCGAGGGTAATCGGGTTTTCGATATTCTAAATACTCGTACGGCTATTACTATAGCTGCGGGCTACAGATCTCTAATTGCAATCAGGTGTTCATCGGTAATGGTGAAAATGTTAATTATTAAAGCTTTGTTATTAAGTTTAATAGATAACATGATTCACCTGTTTTTCGACGTCCGCCAACACTGGTATTGTCACGGAGTAGAAGACGACAAAGTGGGCAGTGGCGCGGCACGGAGCGCTCGCGCTAGGCCCACCGCCATTCAATCATTCCGCCGCCATCTGTTATGTAGTACTGTCTTCACCGGCTTGCCGTCACATAACAGTATTAAAAAGCAGCAAAAAGCTGATTTTGGCCTCAGAAACCATGTCTTAAATAATTAAAAAAACTTAAAATCACCTACCCTGAAACACCTCATATACAATGGGGGAAAGAGAAGGTGGGATGGAAATAAAAACTAAGGAATGATTGGCGAATGCGATATCAAATGAGCGTCAGCAAAGTTGTTTTCACCTATGCTTTTGACAAGTTTTGGATACCAAGGTGTACATCATGAAACGGCCTTTCTTGGCTCATAAGTGGCGTGGATGGAAGTTGTCCGCGCCAACTGTCATTCATAAGTTGTATGGTAAATAAAAAAATTCAAGTTCATTAGGGAACAGTGCTTAAGAAACATGTATGTAATGAGACAAAACAAAAAAAATATCAAAATAGGAACTTCTAAAAAAAAGGTGGCTTAATTTTGTTTATTCATACGCATTTGCCATGGACGTCAGGAAAGACGCACGAGAAAGCTCGTTAAGCTGCGGGGGTCTCACGTTCAAGGGGTTTGAAAATAAGTTATCCGTCAGATTATTGCTTGTCGTAATTCACCTACATTGTTTAATAAACAGTGTCTTGGATATTGTCTATTAAAAATACGCACGACGAGAATGTAGAGCTCGGGCTGCAAGGTGAGTGACAAATTGCTTTTGTTATCGGGAAAACTTACACAGAGATGAGTCAGCCATGTTGTTTATTCACTGGTGGCTTCTACACAAGCTCGTACACTACAATGAGGTGAAGGATGCGTTAATGACATCGCTATGAAATAAGCTGACACCGACTGCGCATTTTACTCATCCTTATCTGCATGTATGCTGCCATTATCTGATGAGGGCCTTAGTTTCATCAAAGCGAAATAAGTTTTATACAGACAGCGAATTTGAGGCATCCTTATCTAGAGGTCTCGATAGAACGCGGAACTGCTAGCGAGTTGTAATCGGTCCATCAGGGCTGCTACGCAGAGTGCCCAGTGGTCTGCGCTCACACGAGTTTGATCCGAGTTCGCGGGAAGAGTCAGTGGAAGAAGTAAGCATGGAACGCGCGAAAAACTGTAGACAATAAAATATCGAGATAAGGCCACGTATGTAAAAACTATGTGACATTCCTTGTGTGTGCTACGAGGTACATTCCTTGTGTGTGCTACGAGGTACATTCCTTGTGTGTGCTACGAGGTACATTCCTTGTGTGTGCTACGAGGTTCCGCGTTCGACGGCGCGGCGTAGACGGAGACCCAGATGACAGCGGCATCATCAATTACCCAGCCATGCTCTTTGAGTGACGACCAGAACGAAGGGACCCGCCGCCGTCGCCGCGGGGAAACGGGCTTATCCTCCCCAATTGGCGTGGCGGTTCCAGGGGGCGGCCCTCGCGAGCACATTCCAGGACAAGGGAACTGTCAGCGGGCCAGAGCGCGCCTTACCTTGAGGAGCGAGTGTCAGTTGATGGATGGAGAATGGAGGCCGGTGACCCGCGGGAACTGTCAGCGGGCCAGAGCGCGCCTTACCACAGCCGACGCTATGCGCTACCTCGAAGACAACATTCTTTCCCTCGGACTCAACACGTGAGGGGGGCGAGACAATAAGTGCGGTGGTATGTTTGTGCGCCCAAGTGAAAGCCCTAGCCCCCCCTCCTTCCCCTCCGGCGTGGGCGTCCTCACCCTAGGGAGTGTGGAGAAGAGGATATAAAAATCGAGGGGCAGTACGGAAGAGGGACGCTCAGGACGACATCGTTCGCCAAGAGGGCCTTCAGCGCCGAAGCCCGACGGCGTGCAGCTTCTGCCAGCAACCGCTCGAGCCCAACTCCGGAGCCACTCCATCGCCCCCATGAAGTCGTCGGCACGTAAGCTCGGACGCCCCAGCCTCTGAATCTTAATCATGTATAATTATTGAATATATCTGTTTGTTTAAACTGAGCCATACGGTGTCTCTTTGCCTCTCCGTCCCGTGTGGACCTGCGCATTATGGGGGTCATCACAACTAGCGCAATCTGCGCGTGCCGCTTTCACATTTGAACGCAGTAACACAAATCGCAATATAGTGACTCATCCACGATCTATCTATACACGCACCGAAAGCCGTTTGCCACGGCCTTTTCGGGGGCGTCAAGGGCGGTCAAGGTGTCCCCTCTTTCAGGCATCATCTGTCTATGCACAGCCGAAGGCGAAAAGCGCACACGGGGTGCATGCTTGCGCCAACCGTTTCCCTTCTTTCGAACACCTCAGAGGGTGACATTGAGTACTACGAACATTTTATTTCAATATTTGAGTGCTTTTTATTTTATTTCTTTACATATTTATCAATACTGCCAATCCCTGTTTCGGGGATTTTTGCAGGAGGCATAAGCACTATTGCAAAGTGCAGTGAAGATTATGGGCACAATAAGAATAGGCATTGGAAAAGGCAATACAAAGATAACCCATAAGTACTCATCACCTTTTCCCTTCATAAATGATCGCGAGAAGCACAATTAAATACATGGAATTTACAAATACATGGAAATACAAATGCATGGAAAACCCGTAAAAATGTTAGAAAAAGTAAATAAAAATCATAGTTTCTTTCCTGACAATGCACTTTTGCCACCTAGCGCCAAAAGTTTCTCAGTAGTTGGCTGTACAATCACTGAATCATCAAGGGAGTTCCACTCGCGCACAGCTCGCGGAAAAAACGAGAACATAAATGTATTATTTGCGCAGAAATATTCTTGTATGGTGAGTTCATTTTTGTGACGCGTTTCCCTGGAAGTGTTCAAGGTAATGTATGTCGCAGAATCAACTTTAAGTTTGTTTTGTAAAATCATGTACAGAAACTCCAGACGGCGAAGTGTCGCACGACTAGCTAGCGTGTCAAGCCCTGTCTCAAGATAGCATCAGCGTTGGAGAATCGGTGCGCCTGTATCTGTTGCAGATTAAGCGCACACGTTTTTCGCTGGACGCAGCCTCAATCGTAGTTATGTTATCTTGCGTGTACGGGAACCAGGCAACGTTTGCGTATTCTAGTATAGGGCGAATGGTAGTAGTATTCGCCAAAAGCTTGCCTTCTTTCGTAAAATACCGCAGGGCTCGTTTCAGAAGCTTATGCATCGCTTTGTTTGTTACCTGATCTACGTGAGCTGTCCACGCCAGAATGGCTGATATAATTATGCCTAAGTATTTGTGCTCGGTGACTGTCTTGAGTGCATGCAGTGCTGCTATAGCCGTAAGCGAAGGTAAGTTGGAATTTCGTTTTCGTTATAGTCATTGAAACTGTTTTGTCTAAGTTAAGAGCCATTTGCCACTTCGAACACCATTCTGCTGTCTTGCCAAAATCATTGTTTAAGCTTATTTGATCTTGTCGGCTTTTTATTTCTCTGTCCTCTTTGATGCCTGGTTGTATTGAATTACGTTATACCAAAACAAGTTTGATATTTCCTAGATTACGCCCGCATGTTACACGAATATCATCCCCGATTGATACGGATGGTCAGGCTGAACCCCTTTTAATCGTGCGGCGGCTGACGCCACCTAGCCGTGACCCATATTATATTTTGTGCTTAAACACATCCAAACTTCAGACCGGCGGGCGCGCGCGCGCGCCCGCACCACATTCTATTTATTAGCTTTCACCAAAGCGGTCTGCCAGTGCGCTTCGCCATAAAGCTCTGCGCGGTGAAAGTCAACCCCAGTTCGAAGCGCTCGCCGAGCAACACAAGGCACACATGCACGGTCTTCGCGGTCCCCAGTGGGAGAAGTGCATTAACACTGCTCACAGCGAAGGGCGTGCTCCTGAGGAGAGTGGGCCAGCACAGGCGCTCACAGGTTTCGTCGCGAGGTGGTCACAATCAGCGCACATCAGTCGACTGACCGCTGCTTGGAGGTAAGACCGCAGTTTCTCTAAAAAATAGAGAGAAATGACGCTGGAGCACTAACTAAACTGAGCCTTCGTCATTCTCCTCGACGGCGCCGACGAAAGGCCTGTTTCCCGCCGATTCTGCAGCGGTACTCCATTGCGGGAAGGGGGGATCGGAGTATTCCCCACAGGAGCAGTCCAGCCGTCGGCGCAGACAATGGCATCACGGATGGCTGTGGCCATGTCGTTCAAATCAGTCAATAACATGCGACCACTCCACATGTGCATTGTGCCTGGGGTGGAGGTCGCCTTGCACACACAACGAAGATGAGGCAAGCGCTCGCCGTGACACGAACGAGTGCTTGCCCTTTAATGCGGGCGAGCATCCAGGTGCTGCCCATGAACACCCGGTCCCCTGGCCTGCTACGTCCACCACGGTGACCCTGGCGCGCTCACAGTGCGCGACATGGCGCACGGGCGCCCCCTGCGCGCCTTCAGCAGCACCCAAGCCAGATGGTCGAAAGGCAGCAGGTGCACCGGGCCATCCGCAGCGGGGTCAGCGGCCAGAATGGGGAGTCGAGAAGCAGCGCGGTCGAAACCCGGCAGCGTGAGGTGGTCATCTCCACGATGGGGACGCTGCGGGCCGCGCAGAACGAGAACCGCCACGCGCAGGGAGCGGACGCCGAAGATGTTGCGCCCGGCGTCGACTCCAACCCGGACCAGCTGCTCATGCTTACCAGTTGACCTGAGGACATGTGGCGAAACTGCCTCAGGTGCATCGGGGTGTTGACCGCAGCGGCCGGACGGGCGAGTCGACCAGCAGTACGCTCCAGAACCAGTAGCGCGAGGTGGCCATCTTCACGATGGTAACGATGCGGCCCGCGTACGAAGAGAGCCTCAACACGCTGGGTGCGGACGACAGCGGTCGTGTGGCTGGTGTCGGCTCCAGTCCAGACTAACCATTCATGTCGACCAGCTGACGCCGAGACCACGTTGCGCAAGTACCGCAGCTGCTCCGGGGTGGTAATCCCAGGGTCCGTCGCCGGACGAGGGCGTCGGGCAGCAGCGTGGTCCTGCAACATAAGGTGGCCACCTTCCCCATGATGACTGTGCGGGCTGTATGCAGTGGGAGAGACCATGCGCTGGGCGCGGATTACGATGACGTTGTGGCCGGCATCGACTCCAAGCCCGACCAGGTGTTCAAGGTGACCAGCATACTCATCTTCGTCATCTTCACTTTGATGGCGACTGGACAACAAGCGGCGCCTTGGCGTCAGATCGCAGCGGCGTAGAAGAATATGGAGAAACTTCACAACGTACTGCGTTGCTCCGTCGAAGGGAGTACCTGGTGCCGGTCTTCTGTGAGTCCGCGTTACGGCCAGGGGGCCCAGGTTCTCGCCTTCAAGCAACTGCGCAGATAGGGCAGCGGAGAGACTGCAGGGCGACCAAGGCTGCCACTGTTCGAGCTTGCGGGAGCGGTGCTTCTCCATAGGAGCAGGCGGCCCACCAGCAGCTTCCAGTAGGCCAGGGACTGAGGCTGCAACTTCGGCTCGTGCGTCGCGCCGAGCTCCAACCGCGAGGACTCCAAGCCTGGGTCAAACGTCGGTGCTACTCTCCCCGAGTACATCCGCGGCCATCGGCGTCGGTGTAACAGCGAGGACAGACCTGGGGCCCCCACGTCGAGCAACCGGAGAAGCAGCAAGGAGGCAGTTGAGGCCTAGCGGAGACGTATTTTCGCTGGACCACTCGAGCCGAACGCGATTCGAGAATGCGCGAGCGGTGCGCCGCGCGAGAGCGGAGCGAGCCTCTTTCATTCTTTTCTTCGTCGAACCCTCAGTGCAGCTCTGCGCCTTCTTTATCAGTAAGACTTTATTAATCACGCACTAATATTTTTTCGAATGTGGCTTTTCCTACTAAAAAGAATGTTTTCACCGACTAATCCTAATTTTTTGAGAGTTTCCGAGTTTCCTGAGCAAGTGTTTTTTTTTCTTCTCTGAGTTCCCCTCCATTAGTGCACTTCAACGTAAACTACAGTTCTTGAACCACATCCATGTAAAACTCAGTGTAGCTATCAAGGAACTGTGGAAGAGTGAGATCACGCACTGTGGGAAAACTGATGGGAGCAGAAAGTCATGGCTTCCTGATCCTGACGAGACCCAGCCCGCACTCTGACGCACACAGGCTTTATAGACACGCGCGCACACGCGCGGAAGCTGTAAAAGTAAAAGGCATAAAAGGTACACAAGAAGTTCCGTTAAAACAAAAAAAAAAGGTAAGGGGCAGAGGGAGGGGGCATAGGACTGAGTCTTCCAGTGCGGAGAGCAAAAGAAAAGGATGGGTAGCGCATTTTGGGAGTATATTTTCATGGCTCTCAGCGACTTGACGTTGATTAGAAAGCCACAGGCTACTCGGATACGAAGCAAGCCGTTGCTGTGAACGTTTCGGACAACACGCCGTTTTAATTTGTTGCAGAGCAGCGCATATACTCTCTTTTGAACTGTGGGTGTGTTTGTTTCCAAAGTTATATTACAACGACAGCAGTACGAGGGATTTTTTTTTTCGGCGCTTTCGTGGTCGCGACGTAACAAAGGTCAATGCTGCATGGTGCCTCGCGGGAAAGCAAACCACAAGGGGAAACAGCGGGGCTGATTCCCCACAAACCCGACCGCGTCCGCCGTGTTTTGAAGGAGGCGAATCGCAAAAAATTAGCCCACGATGGGGCAGCGATCGACTGCTAGGGCGAGAATTGACTATTACTCTAGATCACTACACAATCAAAGAGTCTCATTTGGAAACATTTCTGACCCAGCTGACTGCAGGAAACGACACAGAGGCATTCAACACAGTGATGCGCGTTTGCGACGACCACGTAATGTTCCCACCGCTAGCCTGTGTTTTCATCAAGCTAAGTTCTACCGCAGAAACTGCGCCCGCGCGGCTGCGCAGTAGAAAACACGCCACTGTTCATCGACCGGCTTTTCGGACAGCATACCGGTCAAAATTCTGGTACCAGCATTATAAAGAAGCACCACCATTTGATGAACAAAACCACTAAGGCCCACTAATGAGATGTTGACGGATGCGTCGAATACCTAGTATGCTTCATCGGAGGTAGCGAACAATAATTCACAGGATACCACTACTACCATTCAGGCCGACATGAATCCGATACCAGCTATGCGGCCTGCAAAGCATTATGGTCTCATTTCGTGGTGCTCCTGGCTTCTTAATCAAAGGTTATACAGATTGCCGTGGACCCATCATAACTGACGGAAACCGAATGTCTTCCATCCGGCAGCACGCTCATTGCCTCTCGTCAAAAGAAAAAAAAATGTTGTTGGTCTTCAATTGGAAGATTTAGTGAGGATGACGTAATGCAGCCGTCGACGATCCCATACTCATAGCTTGCTGTCCTGACCTGAAAGAAAAACTCAACAATATGCCCTGGTCGGTTACAGGCGCCTATATGTAAGTATAGTCTGACAAAATTTGGACGGACGACCAGACAACCTGATGCTAGCGACGTGCGCAAGCAGTGGTAATTTTTCCTGAATGCTGTTATGATGGAGGCTCTTCTTCCAAATGATGCTTCACGTTGGCGCTGGTGACGAGCACGTCGTTCTTTCACTAGCCGAGCTCGCTTTGCTGGATCAACTGGGGTGGTCCTTCGACCTCTCTAGCTTCACGTTGTCGTTCCCTGCGTTTCCATTACTGCTCGGCGCGTTGAGCACGCAGAACCGGCCCTGGGTCCTCGGTGAGGTCCGACATCCTCGCTGGAATCCTCGGCCCGTACAGCGGGAGCTATGAAGGCATATAAACAGGGGCTATAGCAAAGGGCGCGGAGTCCTCGGGAGCGAAAAGACACACTTCCGCAATAAAGCAAGGTTTGAGCACCAGATGGACCTGGCGCGACAAATTGGCTACATTGTGTTAAAATACACGCGCTTTCGAAAAGTACGCAGGCAAAGCATTCCCACAATGGATGTAACTAGTCGAAATAGGCAAATTTTGTCGAGCCACAACACCGAGGGTAATCGGGTTTTCGAAATTCTAAAAACTCATATGGCTATTACTATAGCGGCGGGCTACAGATCTCTAATTGCAATCAGGTGTTCATCGGTAATGGTGAAAAGGTTAATTATTAAAGCTTTGTTATTAAGTTTAATAGATAACATGATTCACCTGTTTTTCGACGTCCGCCAACACTGGTATTGTCACGGAGTAGAAGACGACAAAGTGGGCAGTGGCGCGGCACGGAGCGCTCGCGCTAGGCCCGCCGCCATCTGTTATGTAGTACTGTCTTCACCGGCTTGCCGTCACATAACAGTAATAAAAAGCAGCAAAAAGCTGATCTTTTCCTCAGAAACCATGTTTTAAATAATTAAAAAAATTAAAATCACCTTCCCTGAAACACCTCATATACAATGGGGCAAAGAGAATGTGGGATGGAAATAAAAACTAAGGAATGATTGGCGAATGCCATATCAAATGAAGAGTGTCGTCATAAAGTTGTTTTCACCCATGCTTTTGACAAATTTTGGATACCAAGGTGTACATCATGAAACGGCCTTTCTTGGCTCATAAGTGGCGTGGATGGAAGTTGTCCGCGCCAACTGTCATTCATAAGTTGTATGGTAAATAAAAAAATTCAAGTTCATTAAGGAACAGTGCTTAAGAAACATGTATGTAATGTGATGAAACAAAAAAAAATCAAAATAGGAACTCCTCAAAAAAAAGGTGGCTTAAGTTTGTTTTTTCATACGAATTTGCCATGGACGTCTGGAAAGACGCATGAGAAAGCTCGATAAGCTGTGGGGGTCTCACGTTCAAGGGGTTTGAAAATAAGTTATCCGTCAGACTATTGGTGGTCGTAATTCACCTACATTATTTAATAAACAGTGTCTTGGATATTGTCTATTAAAAATACGCACGACGAGAATGTAGAGCTCAGAGCTCGGGCTGTAAGGTGAGTGACAAATTGCTTTTGTTATCGGGAAAACTTACACAGAGATGAGTCAGCCATGTTGTTTATTCACTGGTGGCTTCTACACAAGCTCGTACACTACAATGAGGTGAAGGATGCGTTAATCACATCGCTATGGAATAAGCTGACACTGACAGCGCATTTTACTCATCCTTATCTGCATGTATGCTGCCATTATCTGATGAGGGCGTTAGTTTCATCAAAGCGAAATAATTTTTATACAGACAGCGAATTTGAGGCATCCTTATCTAGAGGTCTCGAGAGAACGCGGAACTGCTAGCGAGTTGCAATCGGTCCATCAGGGCTGCTACGCAGAGTGCCCAGTGGTCTGCGCTCACACGAGTTTTATCCGAGTTCGCGGGAAGACAGTCAGTGGATGAAGTAAGCATGGAACGCGCGAAAAACTGTAGACAATAAAATATCGAGATAAGGCCACGTATGTAAAAACTAGCGCACTCTGCGCGTGCCGCTTTCACATTTCAACGCAGTAACACGAATCGCAATATAGTGACTCATCCACGATCTATCTATACACGCACCGAAAGCCGTTTGCCACGGCCTTTTCGGGCGCGTCAAGGGCGGTCAAGGTGTCCCCTCTTTCAGGCATCATCTGTCTATGCACAGCCGAAGGCGAAAAGCGCACACGCGGTGCATGCTTGCGCCAACCGTTTCCCTTCTTTCGAACACCTCAGAGGGTGACATAGAGTACTACGAACATTTTATTTCAATATTTGAGTGCTTTTTATTTTATTTCTTTACACATTTATCAATCCTGCCAATCCCTGTTTCGGGGATTTTTGCAGGAGGCATAAACACTATTGCAAAGTGCAGTGAAGATTATGGGCACAATAAGAATAGGCATTGGAAAAGGCAATACAAAGATAACCCAGAAGTACTCATCACCTTTTCCCTTCATAAATGATCGCGAGAAGCACAATTAAATACATGGAATTTACAAATACATGGAAATACAAATTCATAGAAAACCCGTAAATATGCTAGAAAAAGTAAATAAAAATCATAGTTTCTTTCCTGACAATGCACTTTTGCCACCTAGCGCCAAAAGTTTCTCAGTAGTTGGCTGTGCAATCACTGAATCATCAAGGGAGTTCCACTCGCGCACAGCTCGCGGAAAAAACGAGAACATAAATGTATTATTTGCGCAGAAATATTCTTGTATGGTGAGTTCATTTTTGTGACGCGTTTCCCTGGAAGTGTTCAAGGTAATGTATGTCGCAGAATCAACTTTAAGTTTGTTTTGTAAAATCATGTACAGAAACTCCAGACGGCGAAGCGTCGTACGACTAGCTAGCGTGTCAAGCCCAGTCTCAGATAGCATCAGCGTCGAAGAATTGTTGCGCCTGTATCTGTTGCAGATTAGGCGCACACTTTTTTCGCTGGACAGCCTCAATCGTAGCTATGTTATCTTGCGTTTACGGGAACCAGGCGACGTTTGCGTATTCTAGTATAGGGCGAATGGTAGTAGTATTCGCCAAAAGCTTGCCTTCTTTCGTAGAATACCGCAGGGCTCGTTTCAGAAGCTTATGCATCGCTTTGTTTGTTACCTGATCTACGTGAGCTGTCCACCCCAGATTGGCTGATATAATTATGCCTAAGTATTTGTGCTCGGTGACTGTCTTGAGTGCATGCAGTGCTGCTATAGCCGTAAGCGACGGTAAGTTGGAATTTCGTTTACGTTATAGTCATTGAAACTGTTTTGTCTAAGTTAAGAGCCATTTGCCACTTCGAACACCATTCTGCTGTCTTGCCAAAATCATTGTTTAACCTTATTTGATCTTCTCGGCTTTTTATTTCTCTATTTTCGCTTCTAGCTGGTCAGCAATGTCGTGTATGAAGAGAAGGAAGAGAATTGGGGCTAAAACAGAGCCCTGTGGTACACCTGAAAGGACCGGGACAGTGTAGTCGCCGAGTTTTACGAACTGGCCACGGTCGGTTAAATAATTGGAGATCCATTGGACTATTGGCCTACCCCCTAATATATGACTCAGCTTCTGTAGCAGTTTGGCGTGGCAGACCAGGTCGAAAGCCTTTGAGAAGTCTAAGAAGATTACATCTGCTTGCGTTTGGTCGTTAATTGCTTTTGCGAAGTCATGTAAAGTCTCGACAAGTTGTGTAACAGTAGACAAACCCCGCCTGAAGCCATGTTGTTGTGGAAGGAGAATGTTATTTGATTCAACGAACTCTGTTAGTTATTTTATGATAGTGTGTTCTAAAACTTTACAGGAAGTGCACGTAAGAGAAATAGGCCTGTAATTTGCCTGGTAAGTCTTACCCCTGATTTATGAATTGGTATTATTTTTGCAACTTTCCATTCCGCAGGGAGGCAGCGCTCGTATATGGACTTACTAAACACAAGGCATAGGTACTTACTCATGGCTTCGGCATAACGTTTTCAGAAGACATTTGGAATTTCGACCGGACCTCTGCAATTTTTATCATCTAGGTTTAACAACAGTTATAGTACTCATTCTTCAGTTACGACTGGGGCACCCAGTACACTATATTTTTCTCTGCTCTCTTGCCTAAAAGAATGCGTAATACCCTTGTCTGGTGTAAATACGGATTGGAAAAATGCGTTAAACGCAACCGCCTGCTTTTTTCCTTGGAAGATGGCAAAGGGTTTGGAGGGTTTTCTTTGTCACTAATATAGCGCCAGAATTTGTGGGGCGATTCTTCGATAAAGTTGCTAAGAGTTGTTTTACAGAAGTGCTGCTTTGCTTCTTTTGTCTTTTCCTTCAGTTCTTTGTTCATTGTACTAACCTTTTGGCAGCAATCGGAGACCGGGCTTGATTTTTTGGATTTTCTCAACCATTGAATTCTACCTTTTAAGTGAAATACTTCGCGAGTTATCCATGGATTGTGCTTTCTTGTGTTCTTTCTTATTAGTTGGAAAACTGCCTCGTACAGTCGTCCCTGATGTTGCCGTTGCTGACAGTGCGGCGCTGTTGGGTATGCAGTTGACGCAGTCACCGTCTGGACCTCGATGAAGACGCAAGTCATGTTCCCAGATTCCAGGTGGCCGGAACAGATCCGAGGAGGCGATCGGCCTTGAAGAGGGTCCTGATGATACCAGCAGCAATCCAAGCGGAACCTGAATACAAAAAGGAACGGGTTTGTATCCGGGTGCTGCCGCGCCCACTGAATTTAATTCTCTCTGAATGGTTTGATTTATGGTGTATGGTTTATGGGGGTTTAACGTCCCAAAGCGACTCAGGCTATGAGAGACGCCGTAGTGAAGGGCTCCGGGAATTTCAACCACCTGGGGTTCTTTAACGTGCACTGACATCGCACAGTACACGGGCCTCTAGAATTTCGCCTCCATCGAAATTCGACCGCCGCTGCCGGGATCGAACCTGCGTCTTCCGTGCCAGCAGCCGAACACAATAACCACACACACGCACACAGCCACCGCGGCGGTCCCTCTCTCTGAATGTAATTAAGCTTTAAAGAAGAGCGGAGCATGAGTAACTTTGACAGACAGTTTGACACTTTCTGTGGCGACAATGAGCTCGCAGGCGGCCACGGTATAGTGGATAGAGCGGTGGACAAACCGGACGCACCAGGGAGCTGCTACGATAAGGTGCCGCCAGGGGCGCTGCTGGGCCATTACCGCTCATACCCGTTGGCTGCCTTTGGTCGGGAAGACTGAGGGCGACTGCTACAGGCTGAATCTGTTCGTTTCATTTCTCTTGCATTGCAATAAATGCACGACTTATTACGGTCTCCGTCGCCATGAAACAGTATTCTAGTCTTAGCTGTACGAAACAAGCGCTGATTCTTGACGCGACATAACTTTGATCGAACAAAAGCTTCTCAACTAAACCACGAGCTCCTTCGCGCAGTAACTGCGCGCGCAGTCGGCTGAGCTAGTTATTAACAGGTTTTCACGGAGTAATTGTCTGAGGTTTTCCCAATATAGGTCGTTTGTGCGTGTCAGTTGTCTACTCCGAACAAAACATTCCATTTCTTGGCAATGGATAAACCTTCACCTCGCGGCGCAATGACGTCTCGCCGTGCTCAGATTCATCCCAGATGACGGGGCGACTATGCCAGCTGATAGCTGTGACACGATGCCGTTGGTGCATGCATAACCAAGGTAGATCAATTGGTAGCGAAACTGCCATAAGGCACCAGCGTGACGACATAGTTTCGAGGCACGAATTTCATGGCGTCACCCGCATGCTAAACACGAATTTACTGAAATGATAGCTTCAAAGGGACGCACACCATTTCAATTCCCGTGTCCTAGACATGTATTTCGCCACTGAGGATAAAATCGCCAATTCAGGAGGCATACGCGTAACATGACTCAATTTTATTCCCATCCTGAAGGGAGATTTTTTATATCACGTTGGTAAAAAAATTACCAGTTGGAGGTTAGGGTCCGCTTCGACTTAAGCCTATTTCAGATTTCAATTTTAACCGAATGCTCCCTATTCTTCCACAGTCAACTATCGGAACAAACGAACGACGAATTATGTAGACAGCCGAAGCAAACGTTATTCTCGCGTTTAGTTACCAAGCTGGTACCCGCAGGAAAAATGAAAAAAAAGCATCTAAATCTCACGGGCACCAACCACCACAAGAATGGCTTGAAGATCTCGCGAACCAGCTGCTCGGAGTTTACTGCTCCCCTCGTTCTACTCTGAACACGCTTGCCACGTACTCGCTTGCCGCCTGTTAAGCGGGCCGCTTCATTATTTTCAGTGCGAACCACCAACTCTGTGTTGTCCCGGGATCGTCGCGGTTCGTAAAGCCTCGGAAGCATCATGCATGTTTGCAAGAGTGGTGCCACAAGCCAGAGTCTCGTTCAAACTGCCGTAGGGCGCACTGGGATTTTTCCCCATGGGCTCGTCGTCTTTCTCCTGGCGAGCGGACGGCGGCATCTTCCGTCCTAACCCTGCAGCCGCGACGCCCGCTACCGTGGGACCCCATAGTCTGCCTCGCAGCTTCAGTTCCGCGGAGCCCTTTTCGCAGGCGACCGTCCGTGGACACTCAACGGGGCGCTGCGGCAGTCCTGGGCGGCGGTCGGTGCATTCATGCGTAGCCGCACGCAGTGAAGTATTTAGCTCAGAGGTGACTGCTGTGCATGCAGGGGGCGCCAGTATGTGCAGGCGTGTCCACCGGCCCGTCTCCCCAGGTGCCCCAAGCTACGGTCACTACCGCTACGTCCCAATGGATAATACTTGTGCTTCGGCTCGTCGTCACCGCGTTGCTCTGAACTCTGTGTGCAAAGACCCCGTCCTGTGCGGGCCTACCTCCCTGGATATATGCCACCTGATGCCTCAGGTGACTTCGCCACTCTGGGTTTTATTCTTCCTCCATCCGCATATTCCCCTGAGCGTTGGTAATGTGTTACTGTTACTCTAATATAATGTATGCACAGCAGTTACTAGTAGTGCAATGCGTCATGTTCACTGCAATGAAATTTTTGCATAGTATCGCTTCGGCTCTTGCTCAAAGGCGCGCACACTGCAGCAGGTTCAAGAAAAGCTATAACGAGAGAAGAGGACCCAAAAATGTACTTCCGAAGTAATAAATAATTCCCATAATTAATTTCCAGAGGCCGCCGCCGGTGGCTCCGTAGTTATCGCGCTCGGCTGCTGACCGGAAAGACGCGCGTTCGACTCCGGATGCGGCGGTCGCATTTTGATGGAGAGGGAATGCTTGACGTCCGAGTACTGTACGATGTACACGTTAAAGAACCCCAGGTGGTCGAAATTTGCGGAGCCCTCCACTACGGCGTCCCTCATAGCCTGAGTGGCTTCGGGACGTCCATGGACATAAACCTAAATAATTCCCAGAGGCTACTCTAAAACCTTCTTGTGGGCATGAAAAAGATTCCCTCAGCACACGATATCAATACCTTGAAGAGACTAATAAATATGCACACTGCACCCGCAAAAAAAAACCTTCCTGGATATGCATAAATGATTTATTCCTTTTTGAACGAAATAAAGTCAATTCCCACCACGGAATGCGCTATATAACACGTGATTTTACGCCCATATCGGCATCTTTTCGGTAGCTTCGTGTTTAGTGTCATGCGAGAGATGCTGTTTTCAAGTAACAAATAAAAAGCATGACGTCACAATGACGTATACGTGGTGCGGGTTTTGATTTTTTTTCCCAATATGACGAAAGACAAGGTCCACGACGACAAAGTCATAACGGTGCTCGGACAAGTCGGCAAATAATTGGCACAGTAACTGTTCAGCCGATTTAACTTGTCAGGAGTTTTGACTGATAAGTTAAGTCAACCCATTACTGACGGTGATGAACTGGGTTAGTTCTTCACCGACTTCTCCAAGTATCGTTCAGACTTCATTTTCACGCGCCATGTAGCTGTGGCTTCTTCTTTGAGGTATTTTATTAATTAAATAAATAAATAAATAAATAAATACTACAGCCGCATAAAAGCGAATCGCATTGCCCAAGTGATTTCACTAAACACGCAAATGAGTGATAGAAACAGAAGTTCCGTGGCGTCGAAAACCGTGCTTTATTAATTCACAATTACACAGTTAGATGCGTCGCGATATAGAAAAAAGAAATCTTGAACGGCAGGACCACCCTCCATTTAGCTGCCGTGCAGTCTTTAAACTTATAGACCCACGTGACAGAGAAACGATCTGAGAGTAGAGTCTGCAAAAGAAACTTGGTCACTCTGTAAATTTGTCACACTTGACGGACAAGCAATATAAGTACCATCAACGACAAATGCCTAGTATAGGCAAACCGGGTTTGTTACTGCCGAAAAACAGCTACTCTTCCGTCTTAGAAGTGCACCTCAACTGCACTGCTGTTCAGTTTCTTTCAACTAAGAACTCGTCGTGCTTTGCACGATTGAATTGTTTTCCTCTCATTTGACGCAGACAAAAGTCAATGAACCGTAAGCGAAAACGCGAACAGTTTGAGGAGCCCAAGAGCAAAATCCCAATGTTCACAAATCATCATCAGGTCCATCACGTCTTTATGCATATGCGTGTTTTATTGCACCACTGGCTGCAGCATCGGTGACAGCGAGCACCAAAGCATGACGGACCGACCGCTAAATAGAGCTCCCTTTGTAGTCGGCTCTTTTAAAACGACCTCATTAAACGCAACAAATTTAGAGCGACTGCAGCGTTTAAGACATCCATGTAAAACTGCCGATCTCCAGCTCACGTAACAATCCACCAGTAAGTGCATCGCAGGAAGCGCGCAGCAAAGGGAACGGATGGAAGGCTTTACGGAATGCAACATGCGTCCATAGAGCAATAAAGCCTCACCTTCAGGATTATACGCCAGAGCGTCGCAGCAAGACATCGGTCGTGCAGGTGTGCACCTAGAGAACACGCCGCCACATTCCGCGACCAACCTGGGAGGGCAAGTCGGTCAAGCGCTGGCAGAGCATCGGCGGACCGTCCGAGAGGGCGCAGTTCTGAGCGTGCGTTCACCGCCTCCGACATATACTGTCACTACGACCTTTACCACCATTTACCACTACCAACATCGCGAAATGCGACAATGTGAGGCACAGATAACCCACGTTATACGCAGACACTTCCAAAAAAAAAAAAAGAGCAACACGCCGACAGCCCAGCTAAGGTAAACCGCCGTCGCTGACTCACCGCACGTAAAAAAGGCTTTCGCGTGAACGTTGTTTCACACGCTAAGCGGGCTGCTGGCTCTACAAGAACGAGAGAGCGCTAAAAACAAGGTACAACATTATTACTACAAACTAATTTCACGCGTTCTTTTTTCAACAGACAAATAAGCAGAGTCGCAATTATTTTGGGCACGATCATAACACCTCGCTTTTGTTTTCTAAACAACACAGTTTTCACTTGAAGCACCAATTCTAGGGTCCTTCCAATAGCACCGTCAAAAGTGAAGCTGCTGGCAATACGTTTTGCTTTTGGCACGCGTTCGGTCTCTTGTATATAGCGCGACCATTTGACGAAATGTTGTTGTTGTTGTTAGCCTATCAAAAGATGGCGCATACCCACACAGGGGGATCGGCCAAGATTCGGGTGGCTATTCACCTGAACGCAGTTAATAAAAAGGAAAAGCACGTGGAAGCGCAAC
The DNA here is from genome assembly GCF_052857255.1 of Amblyomma americanum. NCBI lineage: Eukaryota > Metazoa > Arthropoda > Arachnida > Ixodida > Ixodidae > Amblyomma > Amblyomma americanum. The sequence goes on from NC_135497.1 coordinate 92,965,463, forward strand.
ACCGGTGAATTCTTCCTCATGAACAGAAAAGGGATGAGAGTTTTGATTTCAAAATTATAAGAATAGTAATAAAGAGAGAGATTAAATAATGATTAAGTCAAAATGTAATAATTGATAGAAAAGAAAATTTTGGAACACTTAGCAAGGCAGTCGGTGAGATTCTATCAGGAAATTTAGAACAGCGGTACAAACAGATCTGTGGCTGAACCCAAATGTGGTGGCGCCAAATGATAGCAAGAGCGGGCTGCTCAAACCAAGGCCAAGATGCTGCAAGGGCTCCTCCAGCAACCTTTTTCTCAGAGAGGTGAATCAGCGACAATACGGCCAAAAATGCTCTATAGATTCAGGCTCACGGCAAAATGCACAAATAGGAGAGAGCGCAAAACCCGACTTGTGTAAATAGAAATTTAAAGGGGGGATGCGGCAGCGCAGCCTCGTCAGTGATACTTCAAGCTGCCGAGAGCAACAGATTTTTCTGTTCCAATAATATTTAAGGTGCTCAAAATCCGCCGATGTTAAAAGAGTTGTGTCTTGCGTGCTTAAAAACGCACGTCGCCGAAATCTAGACGCTGTAATATAGGCTGTAGCCGGGATGATTGGCAACACGGGGCCACTGAGGTAAGCCTTTGCTAGATTGTCAGCAATCTCATTTACTGTCACTGCTGTGACCGGGAACCCATACTAAATGAGCAAGGCTCGAATGCAGAGGAAGTAGGGATAAGAAAGTTGTTAAAATGGGACCGTCAACATGTGCAGCGAGGGACGAACACAAAGATAAAGAATCAGTAATTACTGCAACTGCTGTAATAGAGGGGTCTAGCTTGCGTAGAGCAAGTACAACTGCTAGAAACTCTGCTTGAAAAATAGGGGTGAAATCTGGAAGGCGCAGTGAAAAGGACCAGTCTAAATGAGAGCAAAATATTCCCACACCTGCTTTTTCATTGCATTGCCATGCGTCAGTGGCTATTGGTATATATGTAGGTAGGGTCCTCAGATTATCTTCTAGTAGACCATTTAGAATACTCGGTGGCAAAAGTATTGCAATTTTTGGGAATATGTCGTCGAAAACAATGTGGATAGCGGGCCCATGCATTGCGAAGCGCAGGAGGGATATCATAAATGTTTACATCTAAAGGCTTCCCTTCCAGTTATTTTTTTTATTTTGAATACTATTCTGCCCCCCCCCCCCCAAGACACACACTTTTCATTCAAGGCTATTCTAAGCAATATTTGAGAATAGCGACGTTTAGTACTATTTATCCATTCTGCTTTTACGCCATCAAAACTCGTCTTTTCTGGGCCGTCTCTACTGCTAATGGATTAATTTTACTTTCACTAATCCTATCCTTAAAACCCAAAGCTACTAGAAGGATCATAGTGTCCTCTTTGATGCCTGGTTGTATAGAATTACGTTATACCAAAATAAGTTTGATATTTCCTAGATTACGCCCGCATGCTACACGAATACCATCCCCGATTGATATGGATGGTCAGGCTGAACCCCTTTTAATCGTGCGGAGGCTGACGCCACCTAGCCGTGACTCCTATATTTTGTGCTTAAACACATCCAAACTTCAGACCGGCGGGCGCGCGCCCGCGCCCGCACCACATTCTATTTATTAGCTTTCACCAAAGCGGTCTGCCAGTGCGCTTCGCCATAAAGCTCTGGGCGGAGAAAGTCAACCCCAGTTCGAAGCGCTCGCCGAACAACACAAGGCACACATGCACGGTCTTCGCGGTCCTCAGTGGGAGAAGTGCATTAACACTGCTCACAGCGAAGGGCGTGCTCCTGAGGAGAGTGGGCCAGCACGGGCGCTCAGAGGTTTCGTCACTGGGCTTGGCGAGGTGGTCACAATCAGCGCACATCAGACGACTGACCGCTGCTTGGAAGCAAAAACGCAGTTTCACTAAAAAAGAGTGAGAGAGAAATGACGCTGGAGCACAAACCAAACTGAGCCTTCGTCATTCTCCTCGACGGCGCCGACGAAAGGCCGGTTTCCCGCCGATTCTGCACCGGTACTCCATTGCGGGAAGGGGGGGTCGGAGTATTCCCCGCAGGAGCAGTCCAGCCGTCGGCGCAGACAATGGCATCGTGCACGGATGGCTGCGGTCATGTCGTTCAAATCAGTCAATAACATGCGACCACTCCACATGTTCATTGTGCCGTGGGTGGTGGTCGCCTTGCACACACAACGAAGATGAGGCAAGCGCTCGCCGTGGCACGGACGAGTGCTTGCTCTTTAATGCGGGCGAGCATCCAGGTGCTGCCCATAAACACCCGGTCCCCTGGCCTGCTACGTCCACTACGGTGACTCCGGCGCGCTCACAGTGCGCGACACGGCGCACGGGCGCCCCCTGCGCGCCTTCAGCAGCACCCAAGCCAGATGGTCGAAAGGCAGCAGGTGCACCGGGCCATCCGCAGCGGGGTCAGCGGCCAGAATGGGGAGTCGAGAAGCAGCGCGGTCGAAACCCGGCAGCGTGAGGTGGTCATCTCCACGATGGGGACGCTGCGGGCCGCAGAGAGCGAGAGCCGCCACGCGCAGGGAGCGGACGCCGAAGATGTTGCGCCCGGCGTCGACTCCAACCCGGACCAGCTGCTCATGCTTACCAGTTGACCTGAGGCCAGGTGCCGAAACTGCCTCAGGTGCATCGGGGTGTTAACCACAGCGGCCGGACGGGCGAGTCGACCAGCAGTACGCTCCAGAACCAGTAGCGCGAGGTGGCCATCTTCACGATGGTAACGATGCGGCCCGCGTACGAAGAGAGCCTCAACACGCTGGGTGCGGACGACAGCGGTCTTGTGGATGGTGTCGGCTCCAGTCCAGACTAACCATTCATGTCGACCAGCTGACGCCAAGACCACGTTGCGCAAGTACCGCAGCTGCACCGGGGTGGTAATTCCAGGGTCCGTCGCCGGACGAGAGCGTCGGGCAGCAGCGTGGTCCTGCAACATAAGGTGGCCACCTACCCCATGATGACTGTGCGGGCTGTATGCAGTGGGAGAGACCATGCGCTGGGAGCGGATTACGATGACGTTGTGCCCGGCATCGACTCCAAGCCCGACCAGGTGTTCAAGGTGACCAGCATACTCATCTTCATCATCTTCACTTTGATGGCGACTGGACAACAAGCGGCGCCTTGGCGTCAGATAGCAGCGGTGTTGCAGAATATGGACAAACTGCACAACGTACTGCGTTGCTCCGTCGAAGGGAGTACCTGGTGCCGGTCTTTTGTGAGTCCGCGTTCCGGCCAGGGGGCCCAATTTCTCGCCTTCAAGCAACTGCGCAGATAGGGCAGCGGAGAGACTGCAGGGCGACCAAGGCTGCCGCTGTTCGAGCTTGCGGGAGCGGTGCTTCTCCATAGGAGCAGGCGGTCCACCAGCAGCTTCCAGTAGGCCAGAGACTGAGGCTGCAACCTTCGGCTCGTGCGTCGCGCCGAGCTCCAACCGCAAGAACTCCAAGCCTGGGTCAAACGTCGGTGCTACTCTCCCCGAGGACATCCGGGGCCATCGGCGTCGGTGTAACAGCGATGACAGACTTGGGGCCCCCACGTCGAGCAACCGGAGAAGCAGCAAGGAGGCAGTTGAGGCCTAGCGGAGACGTATTTTCGCTGGACCACTCGAGCCGAACGCGATTCGAGAATGCGCGAGCGGTGCGCCGCGCGAGAGCGGAGCGAGCCTCTTTCATTCTTTTCTTCGTCGAACCCTCAGTGCAGCTCTGCGCCTTCTTTATCAGTAAGACTTTATTATTCACGCACTAATATTTTTTCGAATGTGGCGTTTCCTACTAAAAAGAATGTTTTCACCGACTAATCCTAATTTTTTGAGAGTTTCCGAGTTTCCTGAGTAAGTCTTTTTTCTTCTTCTCTGAGTTCCCCTCCATTAGTGCACTTCAACGTAAACTACAGTTCTTGAACCACATCCATGTAAAACTCAGTGTAGCTATCATGGAACTGTGGAAGAGTGAGATCACGCACTGTGGGAAAACTGATGGGAGCAGAAAGTCATGGCTTCCTGATCCAGACGAGACCCAGCCCGCACTCTGACGCACATATGCTTTATAGACACGCGCGCACACTCGCGGAAGCTGTAAAAATAAAAGGCATAAAAGGTACACAAGAAGTTCCGTTAAAACAAAAAAAAAGGTAAGGGACAGAGGGAGGGGGCATAGGACTGAGTCTTCCAGTGCGGAGAGCAAAATAAAAGGATGGGTAGCGCATTTTAGGAGAATATTTTCACGGCTCTCTGCGACTTGACGTTGATTAGAAAGCCACAGGCTACTCGGATACGAAGCAAGCCGTTGCTGTGAACGTTTCGGACAACACGCCGTTTTAATTTGTTGCAGAGCAGCGCATCTACTCTCTTTTGAACTGTGGGTGTGTTTGTTTCAAAAGTTATATTACAGCGACAGCAGTACGAGGGATTTTTTTTTCGGCGCTTTCGTGGTCGCGGCGTAACAAAGGTCAATGCTGCATGGTGCCTCGCGGGAAAGCAAACCACAAGGGGAAACAGCGGGGCTGATTCCCCACAAACCCGACCGCGTCCGCCGTGTTTTGAAGGAGGCGAATCGCAAAAAATTAGCCCACGATGGGGCAGCGATCGACTGCTAAGGCGAGAATTGACTATTACTCTAGATCACTACACAATCAGAGAGTCTCATTTGGAGACATTTCTGACCCAACTGACTGCAGGCAACGATACAGAGGCATTCAACACAGTGATGCGCGTTTGTGACGACCGCGTAATGTTCCCACCGCTAGCCTGTGTTTTCATCAAGCTAAGTTCGACCGCAGAAACGGCGCCCGCGCGGCTGCGCAGTAGAAAACACGCCACTGTTCATCGACCGGCTTTTCGGACTGCATACCAGTCAAAATTTTGGTACCAGCATTATAAAGAAGCACCAGCATTTGATGAACAAAACCACTAAAGCCCACTAATAAGTTGTTGACGGATGCGTCGAATACCTAGTATGCTTCATCGGAGGTAGCGAACAATAATTCACAGGATACCACTACTACCATTCAGGCCGACATGAATCCGATACCAGCTATGCGGCCTGCAAAGCGTTATGGTCTCATTTCGTGGTGCTCCTCGCTTCTTAATCAAAGGTTATACAGATTGCCGTGGACCCATCTTAACTGACGGAAACCGAATGTCTTCAATCCGTTAGCACGCTCATTGCCTCTCGTCAAAAGAAAAAAAAAAATGTTATTGGTCTTCAATTGGAAGATTTAGTGAGGATGACGTAATGCAGCCGTCGACGATCCCATACTCATAGCTTGCTGTCCTGGCCTGAAAGAAAAACTCAACAATATGCCCTGGTCGGTTACAGGCGCCTATATGTAAGTATAGTCTGACAAAATTTGGACGGACGACCAGACAACCTGATACGAGCGACGTGCGCAAGCAGTGGTAATTTTGCCTGAATGCTGTTATGATGAAGGCTCTCCCAAATGATGCTTCACGTTGGCGCTTGCGACGAACACGCCGTTCTTTCACTAGCCGAGCTCGCTTTGCTGGATCAACTGGGGTGGTCCTTCGACCTCTCTAGCTTCACGTTGTCGTTCCCTGCGTTGCCATTGGTGCTCGGCGCGTTGAGCACGCAGAACCGGCACTGGGTCCTCGGTGAGGTCCGACATCCTCGCTGGAATCCTCGGCCCGTACAGCGGGAGCTATGAAGGCATATAAACAGGGGCTATAGCAAAGGGCGCGGAGTCCTAGGGAGCGAAGAGACACACTTCCGCAATCAAGCAAGGTTTGAGCAGCAGATGGACCTGGCGCGACAAATTGGCTACATTGTGTTAAAATACACGCGCTTTCGAAAAGTACGCAGGCAAAGCAACTCCAAAATGGATGTAACTAGTCGAAATAGGCAAATTTTGTCGAGCCACAACGCCGAGGGTAATCGGGTTTTCGAAATTCTAAAAACTCGTATGGCTATTACTATAGCTGCGGGCTACAGATCTCTAATTGCAATCAGGTGTTCATCGGTAATGGTGAAAAGGTTAATTATTAAAGCTTTGATTTTAAGATTAATAGACAACATGATTCACCTGTTTTTTTGACGTCCGCCAACACTGGTATTGTCACGGAGTAGAAGACGACTAAGTAGGCAGTGGCGCGGCACGGAGCGCTCGCGCTAGGCCCACCGCCATTCAATCATTCCGCCGCCATCTGTTATTTAGTACTGTCTTCACTGGCTTGCCGTCACATAACAGTATTAAAAAGCAGCAAAAAGCTGATTTTGGCCTCAGAAACCATGTTTTAAATAATTAAAAAAACTTAAAATCACCTTCCCTGAAACACCTCATATACAATGGGGGAAATAGAAATTGGGATGGAAATAAAAGCTAACGAATGATTGGCGAAAGCGATATCAAATGAAGAGCGTCATAAAGTTGTTTTCACCTATGCTTTTGACAAATTTTGGATACCAAGGTGTACATCATGAAACGGCCGTTCCTGGCTCATAAGTGGTGTGGACGGAAGTTGTCCGCGCCAACTGTCATTCATAAGTTGTATGGTAAATAAAAAAAATTCAAGTTCATTAAGCAACAGTTCTTAAGAAACATGTATGTAATGAGATAAAACAAAAAAATCAAAATAGGAACTCCTCAAAAAAAAGGTGGCTTAATTTTGTTTTTTCATACGCATTTGCCATGGACGTCTGGAAAGACGCATGAGAAAGCTCGATAAGCTGCGGGGGTCTCACGTTCAAGGGGTTTGAAAATAAGTTATCCGTCAGACTATTGCTGGTCGTAATTCACCTACATTATTTAATAAACAGTGTCTTGGATATTGTCTTTTAAAAATACGCACGACGAGAATCTAGAGCTCAGAGCTCGGGCTGTAAGGTGAGTGACAAATTGCTTTTGTTATCGGAAAAACTTGCACAGAGATGAGTCAGCCACGTTGTTTATTCACTGGTGGCTTCTACACAAGCTCGTACACTACAATGAGGTGAAGGATGCGTTAATGACATCGCTATGAAATAAGCTGACACCGACTGCGCATTTTACTCATCCTTATCTCCATGTATGCTGCCATTATCTGATGAGGGCGTTAGTTTCATCAAAGCGAAATAATTTTTATACAGACAGCGAATTTGAGGCATCCTTATGTAGAGGTCTCGAGAGAACGCGGAACTGCTAGCGAGTTGTAATCGGTCCATCAGGGCTGCTACGCAGAGTGCCCAGTGGTCCGCGCTCACACGAGTTTTATCCGAGTTCGCGGGAAGACAGTCAGTGGAAGAAGTAAACATGGAACGCTCGAAAAACTGTAGACAATAAAATATTGAGATAAGGCCACGTATGTAAAAACTAGCGCACTCTGCGCGTGCCGCTTTCACACTTCAACGCAGTAACACAAATTGCAATATAGTGACTCATCCACGATCTATCTACACACGCACCGAAAGCCGTTTGCCACGGCTTTTTCGGGCGCGTCAAGGGCGGTCAAGGTGTCCCCTCTTTCAGGCATCATCTGTCTATGCACAGCTGAAGGCGAACAGCGCACACGCGGTGCATAATAATAATAATAATAATAAATGCTTTATTCACTCCAAAGAAACAATACAAGACACGGACGCGCCAAAGCCTCAATTGGGCTTGTAGGGCGCCGTCCGGCAGCAGCAACAACCTCTGTTACCAAATCAATTCTTTGTTTTGTGTACATTAAAACATATGCACTAGAGCTGTTCAAGCTCGGCAATAGCATCTCGTAACTGTCTGCGAGTGTTCAAGTTGAAAACATTATCAGGCATCTCATTGAATATACATGGGATATAATATGACCTCATAGACATACCAAAATGAGTTCGCACTGCAGGGACAATATATCGAGAAACTTTTCTTAATGGGATTGGTTTAACGTTGTGGAACCGAAAGTCAGAGTTCCAGAAATATCTGAGTACAGTGATTTGTTTGAACACAATGTCAAAGGAAGGCAGACCTGAAGAAAGGAATACACTCTTCTGTTTATGGGGTATTGAATAGATGACACTCTTAGCCATATTCTTGAGAATACGGTTTATCCTATTTTCCCATGTTGCAGAACAGTTGAAGAAACAGCACATGCCATATCTCAGCAGAGAATACCCCAAAGACTGTGCAATTAAACGTCTTATAACAAATGGCAGGTAGGCCCTTAGAGCATAGAGCAAGCATGCGACGCCTCTAAGCTTCTTACTGAGGTGTGCCATGTGCGTGTTCCAGGATAAATCACTGTCAAAGTAAATGCCAAGGTATTTCCCTTTACCGTTTCCCTTCTTTCGAACACCTCAGAGGGTGACATAGAGTACTACGAACATTTTATTTCAATATTTGAGTGCTTTTTATTTTATTTCTTTACATATTTATCAATACTGCCAATCCCTATTTCGGGGATTTTTGCAGGAGGCATAAACACTATTGCAAAGTGCAGTGAAGATTATGGGCACAATAAGAATAGGCATTGGAAAAGGCAATACAAAGATAACCCATGTGTACTCATCACCTTTTCCCTTCATAAATGATCGCGAGAAGCACAATTAAATACATGGAATTTACAAATACATGGACATACAAATGCATGGAAAACCCGTAAAATGTTAGAAAAAGTAAATAAAAATCATAGTTTCTTTCCTGACAATGCACTTTTGCCACCTAGCGCCAAAAGTTTCTCAGTAGTTGGGTGTACAATCCCTGAATCATCAAGGGAGTTCCACTCGCGCACAGCTCGAGGAAAAAACGAGAACATAAATGTATTATTTGCGCAGAAATATTCTTGTATGGTGAGTTCATTTTTGTGACGCGTTTCCCTGGAAGTGTTCAAGGTAATGTATGTCGCAGAATCAACTTTAAGTTTGTCTTGTAAAATCATGTACAGAAACTCCAGACGGCGAAGCGTCGCACGACTAGCTAGCGTGTCAAGCCCTTTCTCAGATAGCATCAGCGTTGGAGAATCGGTGCGCCTGTATCTGTTGCAGATTAAGCGCACACGTTTTTCGCTGGACGCAGCCTCAATCGTAGTTATGTTATCTTGCGTGTACGGGAACCAGGCGACGTTTGCGTATTCTAGTATAGGGCGAATGGTAGTAGTATTCGCCAAAAGCTTGCCTTCTTTCGTAGAATGATGATGATTATGGATTTTTATGGCGCAATTGCAGCTATGGCCAAAGAGCGCTATGTCACAAGGTATTGTTTCTTTTTCTCAAGGTGGGGTCAGAGACCCATTTCCCAAGCATTTCACCCTAAATAAGCCGAGCACCAGACCAGGGGAAAGCTTGTACCCATTGTATCACCGGTGGGTACCCGGCGGCACTGGGGATCGAACCCCGCACCTCCCGCATACGAGGCGGATGCTCAACCACTTGGCCACCGCTGCGGTCTTTTCGTAGAATACCGCAGGGCTCGTTTCAGAAGCTTATGCATCGCTTTGTTTGTTACCTGATCTACGTGAGCTGTCCACCCCAGATTGGCTGATATAATTATGCTTAAGTATTTGTGCTCGGTGACTGTCTTGAGTGCATGCAGTGCTGCTATAGCCGTAAGGGAAGGTAAGTTGGAATTTCGTTTTCGTTATAGTCATTGAAACTGTTTTGTCTAAGTTAAGAGCCATTTGCCACTTCGAACACCATTCTGCTGTCTTGCCAAAATCATTGTTCAAGCTTATTTGATCTTGTCGGCTTTTTATTTCTCTATGTCCTCTTTGATGCCTGGTTGTATAGAATTACGTTGTACCAAAGCAAGTTTGATATTTCCTAGATTACGCCCGCATGTTACACGAATATCATCCCCGATTGATACGGATGGTCAGGCTGAACCCCTTTTAATCGTGCGGCGGCTGACGCCACCTAGCCGTGACTCATATTATATTTTGTGCTTAAACACATCCAAACTTCACACCGGCGGGCGCGCGCGCGCGCCCGCACCACATTCTATTTATTAGCTTTCACCAAAGCGGTCTGCCAGTGCGCTTCGCCATAAAGCTCTGCGCGGTGAAAGTCAACCCCAGTTCGAAGCGCTCGCCGAGCAACACAAGGCACACATGCACGGTCTTCGCGGTCCCCAGTGGGAGAAGTGCATTAACACTGCTCACAGCGAAGGGCGTGCTCCTGAGGAGAGTGGGCCAGCACAGGCGCTCACAGGTTTCGTCACTGGGCTTCGCGAGGTGGTCACAATCAGCGCACATCAGTCGACTGACCACTGCTTGGAGGTGAAACCGCAGTTTCCCTAAAAAATAGAGAGAGATGACGCTAGAGCACTAACTAAACGGAGCCTTCGTCATTCTCCTCGACGGCGCCGACGAAAGGCCTGTTTCCCGCCGATTATGCAGCGGTACTCCATTGCGGGAAGGGGGGGATCGGAGTATTCCCCGCAGGAGCAGTCCAGCCGTCGGCGCAGACAATGGCATCACGGATGGCTGCGGCCATGTCGTTCAAATCAGTCTATAACATGCGACCACTCCACATGTTCATTGTGTCGTGGGTGGAGGTCGCCTTGCACACACAACGAAGATGAGGCAAGCGCTCGCCGTGGCACGGACGAGTGCTTGCCCTTTAATGTGGGCGAGCATCCAGGTGCTGCCCATGAACACCCGGTCCCCTGGCCTGCTACGTCCACCACGGTGACCCCGGCGCGCTCATAGTGCGCGACATGGCGCACGGGCGCCCCCTGCGCGCCTTCAGCAGCACCCAAGCCAGATGGTCGAAAGGCAGCAGGTGCACCGGGCCATCCGCAGCGGGGTCAGCGGCCAGAATGGGGAGTCGAGAAGCAGCGCGGTCGAAACCCGGCAGCGTGAGGTAGTCATCTCCACGATGGGGACGCTGCGGGCCGCAGAGAGCGAGAACCGCCACGAGCAGGGAGCGGACGCCGAAGATGTTGCGCCCGGCGTCGACTCCAACCCGAACCAGCTGCTCATGCTTACCAGTTGACCTGAGGCCAGGTGGCGAAAGTGCCTCAGGTGCATCGGGGTGTTGACCGCAGCGGCCGGACGGGCGAGTCGACCAGCAGTACGCTCCAGAACCAGTAGCGCGAGGGGGCCATCTTCACGATGGTAACGATGCGGCCCGCGTACGAAGAGAGCCTCAACACGCTGGGTGCGGACGACAGCGGTCGTGTGGCTGGTGTCGGCTCCAGTCCAGACTAACCATTCATGTCGACCAGCTGACGCCAAGGCCACGTTGCGCAAGTACCGCAGCTGCACCGGGGTGGTAATCCCAGGGTCCGTCGCCGGACGAGGGCGTCGGGCAGCAGCGTGGTCCTGCAACATAAGGTGGCCACCTTCCCCATGATGACTGTGCGGGCTGTATGCAGTGGGAGAGACCATGCGCTGGGCGCGGATTACGATGACGTTGTGCCCGGCATCGACTCCAAGCCCGACCAGGTGTTCAAGGTGACCAGCATACTCATCTTCGTCATCTTCACTTTGATGGCGACTGGACAACAAGCGGCGCCTTGGTGTCAGATCGCAGCGGTGTTGAAGAATATGGAGAAACTTCACAACGTACTGCGTTGCTCCGTCGAAGGGAGTACCTGGTGCCGGTCTTTTGTGAGTCCGCGTTACGGCCAGGGGGCCCAGGTTCTCGCCTTCAAGCAACTGCGCAGATAGGGCAGCGGAGAGACTGCAGGGCGACCAAGGCTGCCGCTGTTCGAGCTTGCGGGAGCGGTGCTTCTCCATAGGAGCAGGCGGCCCACCAGCAGCTTCCAGTAGGCCAGGGACTGAGGCTGCAACCTTCGGCTCGTGCGTCGCGCTGAGCTCCAACCGCAAGGACTCCAAGCCTGGGTCAAACGTCGGTGCTACTCTCCCCGAGGACATCCGGGACCATCGGCGTCGGTGTAACAGCGAGGACAGACCTGGGGCCCCCACGTCGAGCAACCGGAGAAGCAGCAAGGAGGCAGTTGAGGCCTAGCGGAGACGTATTTTCGCTCGACCACTCGAGCCGAACGCGATTCGAGAATGCGCGAGCGGTGCGCCGCGCGAGAGCGGAGCGAGCCTCTTTCATTCTTTTCTTCGTCGAACCCTCAGTGCAGCTCTGCGCCTTCTTTATCAGTAAGACTTTATTAATCACGCACTAATATTTTTTCGAATGTGGCGTTTCCTACTAAAAAGAATGTTTTCACCGACTAATCCTAATTTTTTGAGAGTTTCCGAGTTTCCTGAGTAAGTCTTTTTTTCTTCTCTGAGTTCCCCTCCATTAGTGCACTTCAACGTAAACTACAGTTCTTGAACCACATCCATGTAAAACTCAGTGTAGCTATCAAGGAACTGTGGAAGAGTGAGATCACGCACTGTGGGAAAACTGATGGGAGCAGAAAGTCATGGCTTCCTGATCCAGACGAGACCCAGCCCGCACTCTGACGCACACAGGCTTTAAAAACACGCGCGCACACGCGCGGAAGCTGTAAAAGTAAAAGGCATAAAAGATACACAAGAAGTTCCGTTAAAACAAAAAAAAAGGTAAGGGGCAGAGGGAGGGGGCATAGGACTGAGTCTTCCAGTGCGGAGAGCAAAAGAAAAGGATGGGTAGCGCATTTTGGGAGAATATTTTCACGGCTCTCTGCGACTTGACGTTGATTAGAAAGCCACAGGCTACTCGGATACGAAGCAAGCCGTTGCTGTGAACGTTTCGGACAACACGCCGTTTTAATTTGTTGCAGAGCAGCGCATCTACTCTCTTTTGAACTGTGGGTGTGTTTGTTTCCAAAGTTATATTACAGCGACAGCAGTACGAGGGATTTTTTTTTTCGGCGCTTTCGTGGTCGCGGCGTAACAAAGGTCAATGCTGCATGGTGCCTCACGGGAAAGCAAACCACAAGGGGAAACAGCGGGGCTGATTCCCCACAAACCCGACCGCGTCCGCCGTGTTTTGAAGGAGGCGAATCGCAAAAAATTAGCCCATGATGGGGCAGCGATCGACTGCTAAGGCGAGAATTGACTATTACTCTAGATCACTACACAATCAGAGAGTCTCATTTGGAGACATTTCTGACCCAACTGACTGCAGACAACGATACAGAGGCATTCAACACAGTGATGCGCGTTTGCGACGACCACGTAATGTTCCCGCCGCTAGCCTGTGTGGTCATCAAGCTAAGTTCGACCGCAGAAACGGCGCCCGCGCGGCTGCGCAGTAGAAAACACGCCACTGTTCATCGACCGGCTTTTCGGACTGCATACCAGTCAGAATTCTGGTACCAGCATTATAAAGAAGCACCAGCATTTGATGAACAAAACCACTAAAGCCCACTAATAAGTTGTTGACGGATGCGTCGAATACCTAGTATGCTTCATCGGAGGTAGCGAACAATAATTCACAGGATACCACTACTACCATTCAGGCCGACATGAATCCGATACCAGCTATGCGGCCTGCAAAGCGTTATGGTCTCATTTCGTGGTGCTCCTGGCTTCTTAATCAAAGGTTATACAGATTGCCGTGGACCCATCATAACTGACGGAAACCGAATGTCTTCAATCCGTTAGCACGCTCATTGCCTCTCGTCAAAAGAAAAAAAAAATGTTATTGGTCTTCAATTGAAAGATTTAGTGAGGATGACGTAATGCAGCCGTCGACGATCCCATACTCATAGCTTGCTGTCCTGACCTGAAAGAAAAACTCAACAATATGCCCTGGCCCGTTACAGGCGCCTATATGTAAGTATAGTCTGACAAAATTTGGACGGACGACCAGACAACCTGATGCTAGCGACGTGCGCAAGCAGTGGTAATTTTGCCTTAATGCTGTTATGATGAAGGCTCTTCCAAATGATGCTTCACGTTGGCGCTGGCGACGAACACGTCGTTCTTTCACTAGCCGAGCTCGCTTTGCTGGATCAACTGGGGTGGTCCTTCGACCTCTCTAGCTTCACGTTGTCGTTCCCTGCGTTGACATTGCTGCTCGGCGCGTTGAGCACGCAGAACCGGCACTGGGTCCTCGGTGAGGTCCGACATCCTCGCTGGAATCCTCGGCCCGTACAGCGGAAGCTATGAAGGCATATAAACAGGGGCTATAGCAAAGGGCGCGGAGTCCTCGGGAGCGAAGAGACACACTTCCGCAATAAAGCAAGGTTTGAGCACCAGATGGACCTGGCGCGACAAATTGGCTACATTGTGTTAAAATACACGCGCTTTCGAAAAGTACGCAGGCAAAGCAACCCCACAATGGATGTAACTAGTCGAAATAGGCAAATTTTGTCGAGCCACAACGCCGAGGGTAATCGGGTTTTCGAAATTCTAAAAACTCGTATGGCTATAACTATAGCTGCGGGCTACAGATCTCTAATTGCAATCAGGTGTTCATCGGTAATGGTGAAAAGGTTAATTATTAAAGCTTTGTTATTGAGTTTAATAGATAACATGATTCACCGGTTTTTCGACGTCCGCCAACACTGGCATTGTCACAGAGTAGAAGACGACAAAGTGGGCAGTGGCGCGGCACGGAGCGCTTGCGCTAGGCCCACCGCCATTCAATCATTCCGCCGCCATCTGTTATGTAGTACTGTCTTCACCGGCTTGCCGTCACATAACAGTATTAAAAAGCAGCAAAAAGCTGATCTTTTCCTCAGAAACCATGTTTTAAATAATTAAAAAATTAAAATCACCTTCCCTGAAACACCTCATATACAATGGGAGAAAGAGAAGGTGGGATGGAAATAAAAGCTAAGGAATGAATGGCGAATGCGATATCAAATGAAGAGCGTCATAAAGTTGTTTTCACCTATGCTTTTGACAAATTTTGGATACCAAGGTGTACATCATGAAACGGCCTTTCTTGGCTCATAAGTGGCGTGGACGGAAGTTGTCCGCGCCAACTGTCATTCATAAGTTGTATGGTAAATAAAAAAATTCAAGTTCATTAAACAACAGTTCTTAAGAAACATGTATGTAATGAGATAAAACAAAAAATCAAAATAGGAACTCCTCAAAAAAAAGGTGGCTTAATTTTGTTTTTTCCTACGCATTTGCCATGGACGTCTGGAAAGACGCATGAGAAAGCTCGATAAGCTGCGGGGGTCTCACGTTCAAGGGGTTTGAAAATAAGTTATCCGTCAGACTATTGCTGGTCGTAATTCACCTACATTATTTAATAAACAGTGTCTTGGATATTGTCTATTAAAAATACGCACGACGAGAATGTAGAGCTCGGGCTGCAAGGTGAGTGACAAATTGCTTTTGTTATCGGGAAAACTTGCACAGAGATGAGTCAGCCACGTTGTTTATTCACTGGTGGCTTCTACACAAGCTCGTACACTACAATGAGGTGAAGGATGCGTTAATGACGTCGCTATGAAATAAGCTGACACCGACTGCGCATTTTACTCATCCTTATCTGCATGTATGCTGCCATTATCTGATGAGGGCGTTAGTTTCATCAAAGCGAAATAATTTTTATACAGACAGCGAATTTGAGGCATCCTTATGTAGAGGTCTCGAGAGAACGCGGAACTTCTAGCGAGTTGTAATCGGTCCATCAGGGCTGCTACGCAGAGTGCCCAGTGGTCTGCGCTCACACGAGTTTTATCCGAGTTCGCGGGAAGACAGTCAGTGGAAGAAGTAAACATGGAACGCACGAAAAACTGTAGACAATAAAATATTGAGATAAGGCCACGTATGTAAAAACTAGCGCACTCTGCGCGTGCCGCTTTCACACTTCAACGCAGTAACACAAATTGCAATATAGTGACTCATCCACGATCTATCTACACACGCACCGAAAGCCGTTTGCCACGGCTTTTTCGGGCGCGTCAAGGGCGGTCAAGGTGTCCCCTCTTTCAGGCATCATCTGTCTATGCACAGCTGAAGGCGAACAGCGCACACGCGGTGCATAATAATAATAATAATAATAATAATAATAATAATAATAATAATAATAATAATAATAATAATAATAATAATAATAATAATAATAATAATAATAATAATAATAATAATAATAATAATAATAATAATAATAAATGCTTTATTCACTCCAAAGAAACAATACAAGACGCGGACGCGCCAAAGCCTCAATTGGGCTTGTAGGGCGCCGTCCGGCAGCAGCAACAACCTCTGTTACCAAATCAATTCTTTGTTTTGTGTACATTAAAACATATGCACTAGAGCTGTTCAAGCTCGGCAATAGCATCTCGTAACTGTCTGCGAGTGTTCAAGTTGAAAACATTATCAGGCATCTCATTGAATATACATGGGATATAATATGACCTCATAGACATACCAAAATGAGTTCGCACTGCAGGGACAATATATCGAGAAACTTTTCTTAATGGGATTGGTTTAACGTTGTGGAACCGAAAGTCAGAGTTCCAGAAATATCTGAGTACAGTGATTTGTTTGAACACAATGTCAAAGGAAGGCAGACCTGAAGAAAGGAATACACTTTGCTGTTTATGGGGTATTGAATAGATGACACTCTTAGCCATATTCTTGAGAATACGGTTTATCCTATTTTCCCATGTTGCAGAACAGTTGAAGAAACAGAACATGCCATATCTCAGCAGAGAATACCCCAAAGACTGTGCAATTAAACGTCTTATGGCAAATGGCAGGTAGGCCCTTAGAGCATAGAGCAAGCATGCGACGCCTCTAAGCTTCTTACTGAGGTGTGCCATGTGCGTGTTCCAGGATAAATCACTGTCAAAGTAAATGCCAATGTATTTCCCTTTACCGTTTCCCTTCTTTCGAACACCTCAGAGGGTGACATAGAGTACTACGAACATTTTATTTCAATATTTGAGTGCTTTTTATTTTATTTCTTTACATATTTATCAATACTGCCAATCCCTGTTTCTGGGATTTTTGCAGGAGGCATAAACACTATTGCAAAGTGCAGTGAAGATTATGGGCACAATAAGAATAGGCATTGGAAAAGGAAGACAACCCATAAGTACTCATCACCTTTTCCCTTCATAAATGATCGCGAGAAGCACAATTAAATACATGGAATTTACAAATACATGGACATACAAATGCATGGAAAACCCGTAAAAATGTTAGAAAAAGTAAATAAAAATCATAGTTTCTTTCCTGACAATGCACTTTTGCCACCTAGCGCCAAAAGTTTCTCAGTAGTTGGGTGTACAATCACTGAATCATCAAGGGAGTTCCACTCGCGCACAGCTCGAGGAAAAAACGAGAACATAAATGTATTATTTGCGCAGAAATATTCTTGTATGGTGAGTTCATTTTTGTGACGCGTTTCCCTGGAAGTGTTCAAGGTAATGTATGTCGCAGAATCAACGTTAAGTTTGTTTTGTAAAATCATGTACAGAAACTCCAGACGGCGAAGCGTCGCACGACTAGCTAGCGTGTCAAGCCCTGTCTCAGATAGCATCAGCGTTGGAGAATCGGTGCGCCTGTATCTGTTGCAGATTAAGCGCACACGTTTTTCGCTGGACGCAGCCTCAATCGTAGTTATGTTATCTTGCGTGTACGGGAACCAGGCGACGTTTGCGTATTCTAGTATAGGGCAAATGGTAGTAGTACTCGCCAAAAGCTTGCCTTCTTTCGTAGAATGATGATGATTATGGATTTTTATGGCGCAAGGGCAGCTATGGCCAAAGAGTGCCATGTCACAAGGTATTGTTTCTTTTTCTCAAGGTGGGGTCAGAGACCCATTTCCCAAGCATTTCACCCTAAATAAGCCGAGCACCAGACCAGGGGAAAGCTTGTACCCATTGTATCACCGGTGGGTACCCGGCGGCACTGGGGATCGAACCCCGCACCTCCCGCATACGAGGCGGATGCTCAACCACTTGGCCACCGCTGCGGTCTTTTCGTAGAATACCGCAGGGCTCGTTTCAGAAGCTTATGCATCGCTTTGTTTGTTACCTGATCTACGTGAGCTGTCCACCCCAGATTGGCTGATATAATTATGCTTAAGTATTTGTGCTCGGTGACTGTCTTGAGTGCATGCAGTGCTGCTATAGCCGTAAGGGAAGGTAAGTTGGAATTTCGTTTTCGTTATAGTCATTGAAACTGTTTTGTCTAAGTTAAGAGCCATTTGCCAATTCGAACACCATTCTGCTGTCTTGCCAAAATCATTGTTCAAGCTTATTTGATCTTGTCGGCTTTTTATTTCTCTATGTCCTCTTTGATGCCTGGTTGTATAGAATTACGTTGTACCAAAGCAAGTTTGATATTTCCTAGATTACGCCCGCATGTTACACGAATATCATCCCCGATTGATACGGATGGTCAGGCTGAACCCCTTTTAATCGTGCGGCGGCTGACGCCACCTAGCCGTGACTCATTATATTTTGTGCTTAAACACATCCAAACCTCAGACCGGCGGGTGCGCGCGCGCGCCCGCACCACATTCTATTTATTAGCTTTCACCAAAGCGGTCTGCCAGTGCGCTTCGCCATAAAGCTCTGCGCGGTGAAAGTCAACCCCAGTTCGAAGCGCTCGCCGAGCAACACAAGGCACACATGCACGGTCTTCGCGGTCCCCAGTGGGAGAAGTGCATTAACACTGCTCACAGCGAAGGGCGCGCTCCTGAGGAGAGTGGGCCAGCACAGGCGCTCACAGGTTTTGTCACTGGGCTTCGCGAGGTGGTCACAATCAGCGCACATCAGTCGACTGACCGCTGCTTGGAGGTAAGACCGCAGTTTCCCTAAAAAATAGAGAGAGAAATGACGCTGGAGCACTAACTAAACTGAGCCTTCGTCATTCTCCTCGATGGCGCCGACGAAAGGCCTGTTTCCCGCCGATTCTGCAGCGGTACTCCATTGCGGGAAGGGGGGATCGGAGTATTCCCCGCAGGAGCAGTCCAGCCGTCGGCGCAGACAATGGCATCACGGATGGCTGCGGCCATGTCGTTCAAATCAGTCAATAACATGCGACCACTCCACATGTGCATTGTGCCGTGGGTGGAGGTCGCCTTGCACACACAACGAAGATGAGGCAAGCGCTCGCCGTGACACGGACGAGTGCTTGCCCTTTAATGGGGGCGAGCATCCAGGTGCTGCCCATGAACACCCGTTCCCCTGGCCTGCTACGTCCACCACGGTGACCCCGGCGTGCTCACAGTGCGCGACATGGCGCACGGCCGCCCCCTGCGCGCCTTCAGCAGCACCCAAGCGAGATGGTCGAAAGGCAGCAGGTGCACAGGGCCATCCGCAGCGGGGTCAGCGGCCAGAATGGGGAGTCGAGAAGCAGCGCGGTCGAAACCCGGCAGCGTGAGGTGGTCATCTCCACGATGGGGACGCTGCGGGCCGCGCAGAACGAGAACCGCCACGCGCAGGGAGCAGACGCCGAAGATGTTGCGCCCGGCGTCGACTCCAACCCGGACCAGCTGCTCATGCTTACCAGTTGACCTGAGGCCAGGTGGCGAAACTGCCTCAGGTGCACCGGGGTGTTGACCGCAGCGGCCGGACGGGCGAGTCGACCAGCAGTACGCTCCAGAACCAGTAGCGCGAGGTGGCCATCTTCACGATGGTAACGATGCGGCCCGCGTACGAAGAGAGCCACAACACGCTGGGTGCGGACGACAGCGGTCGTGTGGCTGGTGTCGGCTCCAGTCCAGACTAACCATTCATGTAGACCAGCTGACGCCAAGACCACGTTGCGCAAGTACCGCAGCTGCTCCGGGGTGGTAATCCCAGGGTCCGTCGCCGGACGAGGGCGTCGGGCAGCAGCGTGGTCCTGCAACATAAGGTGGCCACCTTCCCCATGATGACTGTGCGGGCTGTATGCAGTGGGAGAGACCATGCGCTGGGCGCGGATTACGATGACGTTGTGCCCGGCATCGACTCCAAGCCCGACCAGGTGTTCAAAGTGACCAGCATACTCATCTTCCTCATCTTCACTTTGATGGCGACTGGACAACAAGCGGCGCCTTGGCGTCAAATCGCAGCGGTGTTGAAGAATATGGAGAAACTTCACAACGTACTGCGTTGCTCCGTCCAAGGGAGTACCTGGTGCCGGTCTTTTGTGAGTCCGCGTTACGGCCAGGGGGCCCAGGTTCTCGCCTTCAAGCAACTGCGCAGATAGGGCAGCGGAGAGACTGCAGGGCGACCAAGGCTGCCGCTGTTCGAGCTTGCGGGAGCGGTGCTTCTCCATAGGAGCAGGCGGCCCACCAGCAGCTTCCAGTAGGCCAGGGACTGAGGCTGCAACCTTCGGCTCGTGCGTCGCGCCGAGCTCCAACCGCAAGGACTCCAAGCCTGGGTCAAACGTCGGTGCTACTCTCCCCGAGGACATCCGCGGCCATCGGCGTCGGTGTAACAGCGAGGACAGACCTGGCGCCCCCACGTCGAGCAACCGGAGAAGGAGCAAGGAGGCAGTTGAGGCCTAGCGGAGACGTATTTTCGCTGGACCACTCGAGCCGAACGCGATTCGAGAATGCGCGAGCGGTGCGCCGCGCGAGAGCGGAGCGAGCCTCTTTCATTCTTTTCTTCGTCGAACCCTCAGTGCAGCTCTGCGCCTTCTTTATCAGTAAGACTTTATTAATCACGCACTAATATTTTTTCGAATGTGGCGTTTCCTACTAAGAAGAATGTTTTCACCGACTAATCCTAATTTTTTGAGAGTTTCCGAGTTTCCTGAGCAAGTGTTTTTTTTTCTTCTCTGAGTTCCCCTCCATTAGTGAACTTCAACGTAAACTACAGTTCTTGAACCACATCCATGTAAAACTCAGTGTAGCTATCATGGAACTGTGGAAGAGTGAGATCACGCACTGTGGGAAAAGTGATGGGAGCAGAAAGTCATGGCTTCCTGATCCAGACGAGACCCAGCCCGCACTCTGACGCACACAGGGTTTATAGACACGCGCGCACACGCGCGGAAGCTGTAAAAGTAAAAGGCATAAAAGGTACACAAGAAGTTCCGTTAAAACAAAAAAAAGGTAAGGGGCAGAGGGAGGGGGCATAGGACTGAGTCTTCCAGTGCGGAGAGCAAAAGAAAAGGATGGGTAGCGCATTTTGGGAGAATATTTTCATGGCTCTCTGCGACTTGACGTTGATTAGAAAGCCACAGGCTACTCGGATACGAAGCAAGCCGTTGCTGTGAACGTTTCGGACAACACGCCGTTTTAATTTGTTGCAGAGCAGCGCATCTACTCTCTTTTGAACTGTGGGTGTGTTTGTTTCCAAAGTTATATTACAGCGACAGCAGTACGAGGGATTTTTTTTTTCGGCGCTTTCGTGGTCGCGACGTAACAAAGGTCAATGCTGCATGGTGCCTCGCGGGAAAGCAAACCACAAGGGGAAACAGCGGGGCTGATTCCCCACAAACCCGACCGCGTCCGCCGTGTTTTGAAGGAGGCGAATCGCAAAAAATTAGCCCACGATGGGGCAGCGATCGACTGCTAGGGCGAGAATTGACTATTACTCTAGATCACTACACAATCAAAGAGTCTCATTTGGAAACATTTCTGACCCAGCTGACTGCAGGAAACGACACAGAGGCATTCAACACAGTGATGCGCGTTTGCGACGACCACGTAATGTTCCCACCGCTAGCCTGTGTTTTCATCAAGCTAAGTTCGACCCCAGAAAGGGCGCCCGCGCGGCTGCGCAGTAGAAAACACGCCACTGTTCATCGACCGGCTTTTCGGACTGCATACCGGTCAAAATTATGGTACCAGCATTATAAAGAAGCACCAGCATTTGATGAACAAAACCACTAAAACCCACTAATAAGTTGTTGACGGATGCGTCGAATACCTAGTATGCTTCATCGGAGGCAACGAACAATAATTCATAGGATACCACTACTACCATTCAGGCCGACATGAATCCGATACCAGCTATGCGGCCTGCAAAGCATTATGGTCTCATTTCGTGGTGCTCCTGGCTTCTTAATCAAAGGTTATACAGATTGCCGTGGACCCATCATAACTGACGGAAACCGAATGTCTTCAATCCGGCAGCACGCTCATTGCCTCTCGTCAAAAGAAAAAAAAAATGTTATTGGTCTTCAATTGGAAGATTTAGTGAGGATGACGTAATGCAGCCGTCGACGATCCCATACTCATAGCTTGCTGTCCTGACCTGAAAGAAAAACTCAACAATATGCCCTGGTCGGTTACAGGCGCCTATATGTAAGTATAGTCTGACAAAATTTGGACGGACGACCAGACAACCTGATGCTAGCGACGTGCGCATGCAGTGGTAATTTTTCCTGAATGCTGTTATGATGAAGGCTCTTCCAAATGATGCTTCACGTTGGCGCTGGCGACGAGCACGTCGTTCTTTCACTAGCCGAGCTCGCTTTGCTGGATCAACTGGGGTGGTCCTTCGACCTCACTAGCTTCACGTTGTCGTTCCCTGCGTTTCCATTGCTGCAAGGCGCGTTGAGCACGGAGAACCGGCACTGGGTCCTCGGTGAGGTCCGACATCCTCGCTGGAATCCTCGGCCCGTACAGCGGGAGCTATGAAGGCATATAAACAGGGGCTATAGCAAAGGGCGCGGAGTCCTCGGGAGCGAAAAGACACACTTCCGCAATAAAGCAAGGTTTGAGCAGCACATGGACCTGGCGCGACAAATTGGCTACATTGTGTTAAAATACACGCGCTTTCGAAAAGTACGCAGGCAAAGCAACCCCACAATGAATGTAACTAGTCGAAATAGGCAAATGTTGTCGAGCCACAACACCGAGGGTAATCGGGTTTTCGAAATTCTATAAACTCATATGGCTATTACTATAGCTGCGGGCTACAGATCTCTAATTGCAATCAGGTGTTCATCGGTAATGGTGAAAAGGTTAATTATTAAAGCTTTGTTATTAAGTTTAATAGATAACATGATTCACCTGTTTTTCGACGTCCGCCAACACTGGTATTGTCACGGAGTAGAAGACGACAAAGTGGGCAGTGGCGCGGCACGGAGCGCTCGCGCTAGGCCCACCGCCATTCAATCATTCCGCCGCCATCTGTTATGTAGTACTGTCTTCACCGGCTTGCCGTCACATAACAGTAATAAAAAGCAGCAAAAAGCTGATATTTTCCTCAGAAACCATGTTTTAAATAATTAAAAAAATTAAAATCACCTTCCCTGAAACACCTCATATTCAATGGGGCAAAGAGAATGTGGGATGGAAATAAAAACTAAGGAATGATTGGCGAATGCCATATCAAATGAAGAGTGTCGTCATAAAGTTGTTTTCACCCATGCTTTTGACAAATTTTGGATACCAAGGTGTACATCATGAAACGGCCTTTCTTGGCTCATAAGTGGCGTGGATGGAAGTTGTCCGCGCCAACTGTCATTCATAAGTTGTATGGTAAATAAAAAAATTCAAGTTCATTAAGGAACAGTGCTTAAGAAACATGTATGTAATGAGATGAAACAAAAAAATCAAAATAGGAACTCCTCAAAAAAAAAGGTGGCTTAAGTTTGTTTTTTCATACGAATTTGCCATGGACGTCTGGAAAGACGCATGAGAAAGCTCGATAAGCTGCGGGGGTCTCACGTTCAAGGGGTTTGAAAATAAGTTATCCGTCAGACTATTGCTGGTCGTAATTCACCTACATTATTTAATAAACAGTGTCTTGGATATTGTCTATTAAAAATACGTACGACGAGAATGTAGAGCTCAGAGCTCGGGCTGTAAGGTGAGTGACAAATTGCTTTTGTTATCGGGAAAACTTACACAGAGATGAGTCAGCCATGTTGTTTATTCACTGGTGGCTTCTACACAAGCTCGTACACAACAATGAGGTGAAGGATGCGTTAATCACATCGCTATGGAATAAGCTGACACTGACAGCGCATTTTACTCATCCTTATCTGCATGTATGCTGCCATTATCTGATGAGGGCGTTAGTTTCATCAAAGCGAAATAATTTTTATACAGACAGCGAATTTGAGGCATCCTTATCTAGAGGTCTCGAGAGAACGCGGAACTGCTAGCGAGTTGTAATCGGCCCATCAGGGCTGCTACGCAGAGTGCCCAGTGGTTTGCGCTCACACGAGTTTTATCCGAGTTCGCGGGAAGACAGTCAGTGGAAGAAGTAAGCATGGAACGCGCGAAAAACTGTAGACAATAAAATATCGAGATAAGGCCACGTATGTAAAAACTAGCGCACTCTGCGCGTGCCGCTTTCACATTTCAACGCAGTAACACAAATCGCAATATAGTGACTCAACCACGATCTATCTATACACGCACCGAAAGCCGTTTGCCACGGCTTTTTCGGGCGCGTCAAGGGCGGTCAAGGTGTCCCCTCTTTCAGGCATCATCTGTCTATGCACAGCTGAAGGCGAACAGCGCACACGCGGTGCATGCTTGCGCCAACCGTTTCCCTTCTTTCGAACACCTCAGAGGGTGACATAGAGTACTACGAACATTTTATTTCAATATTTGATTGCTTTTTATTTTATTTCTTTACATATTTATCAATACTGCCAATCCCTGTTTCGGGGATTTTTGCAGGAGGCATAAACACTATTTCAAGTATACATGCAAAGTGCAGTGAAGATTATGGGCACAATAAGAATAGGCATTGGAAAAGGCAATACAAAGATAACCCAGAAATAATCATCACCTTTTCCCTTCATAAATGATCGCGAGAAATACAATTAAATACATAGAATTTACAAATACATGGAAATACAAATGCATGGAAAACCCCTAAAAATGTTAGAAAAAGGAAATAAAAATCATAGTTTCTTTCCTGACAATGCATTTTTGCCAGCTAGCGCCAAAAGTTTCTCCGTAGTTGGCTGTACAATCACTGAATCATCAAGGGAGTTCCACTGGCGCACAGCTCGCGGAAAAAACGAGAACATAAATGTATTATTTGCGCAGAAATATTCTTGTATGGTGAGTTCATTTTTGTGACGCGTTTCCCTGGAAGTGTTCAAGGTAATGTATGTCGCAGAATCAACTTTAAGTTTGTTTTGTAAAATCATGTACAGAAACTCCAGACGGCGAAGCGTCGTACGACTAGCTAGCGTGTCAAGCCCAGTCTCAGATAGCATCAGCGTCGGAGAATTGGTGCGCCTATATCTGTGCAGATTAAGCGCACACGTTTTTCGCTGGACGCAGCCTCAATCGTAGTTCTGTTATCTTGCGTGTACGGGAACCAGGCGACGTTTGCGTATTCTAGTATAGGGCGAATAGTAGTAGTATTCGTCAAAAACTTGCCTTCTTTCGTAGAATATCGCAGGGCTCGTTTCAGAAGCTTATGCATCGCTTTGCTTGTTACCTGATCTACGTGAGCTGTCCACCCCAGATTGGCCGATATAATTATGCCTAAGTATTTGTGCTCGGTGACTGTCTTGAGTGCATGCAGTGCTGCTATTGCCGTAAGCGAAGGTAAGTTGGAATTTCGTTTTCGTTATAGTCATTGGAACTGTGTTGTCTAAGTTAAGAGCCATTTGCCACTTCGAACACCATTCTGCTGTCTTGACAAAATCGTTGTTTAAGCTTATTTGATCTTGTCGGCTTTTTATTTCTCTATGTCCTCTTTGATGCCTGGTTGTATAGAATTGCGTTGTACCAAAACAAGTTTGATATTTCCTAGATTACGCCCGCATGTTACACGAATATCATCCCCGATTGATACGGATGGTCAGGTTGAAATCCTTTTAATCGTGCGGCGGCTGACGCCACTTAGCCGTGACTCGTATTATATTTTGTGCTAAAACACATCCGAACTTCAGACCGGCGGGCGCGCGCGCGCGCCCGCACCACATTCTATTTATTAGCTTTCACCAAAGCGGTCTGCCAGTGCGCTTCGCCATAAAGCTCTGGGCGGTGAAAGTCAACGCCAGTTCGAAGCGCTCGCCGAACACAAGGCACACATGCACGGTCTTCGTGGTCCTCAGTGGGAGAAGTGCATTAACACTGCTCACAACGAAGGGCGTGCTGCTGAGGAGAGTGGGCCAGCACAGGCGCTCAGAGGTTTCGTCACTGGGCTTCGCGAGGTGGTCACAGACAGCGCACATCAGTCGACTGACCGGTGCTTGGAGGTAAGACCGCAGTTCCCTAAAAAATAGAGAGAGAAATGACGCTGGAGCACTAACCAAACTGAGCCTTCGTCATTCTCCTCGACGGCGCCGACGAAAGGCCGGTTTCCCGCCGATTCTGCAGCGGAACTCCATTGCGGGAAGGGGGGGATCGGAGTATTCCCCGCAGGAGCAGTCCAGCCGTCGGCGCAGACAATGGCATCACGGATGGCTGCGGCCATGTCGTTCAAATCAGTCATCAACATACGACCACTCCACATGTGCATTGTGCCGTGGGTGGTGGTCGCCTTGCACACACAACGAAGATGAGGCAAGCGCTCGCCGTGGCACGGACGAGTGTTTGCCTTTTAATGCGGGCGAGCATCCAGGTGCTGCCCATGAACACCCGGCCCCCTGGCCTGCTACGTCCACTACGGTGACCCCGGCGTGCTCACAGTGCGCGACATGGCGCACGGGCGCCCCCTGTGCGCCTTCAGCAGCACCCAAGCCAGATGGTCGAAAGGCAGCAGGTGCACCGGGCCATCCGCAGCGGGGTCAGCGGCCAGAATGGGGAGTCGAGAAGCAGCGCGGTCGAAACCCGGCAGCGTGAGGTGGTCATCTCCACAATGGGGACGCTGCGGGCCGCGCAGAACGAGAACCGCCACGCGCAGGGAGCGGACGCCGAAGATGTTGCGCCCGGCGTCGACTCCAACCCGGACCAGCTGCTCATGCTTACCAGTTGTCCTGAGGCCAGGTGGCGAAACTGCCTCAGGTGCATCGGGGTGTTGACCGCAGCGGCCGGACGGGCGAGTCGACCAGCAGTACGCTCCAGAACCAGTAGCGCGAGGTGGCCATCTTCACGATGGTAACGATGCGGCCCGCGTACGAAGAGAGCCTCAACACGCTGGGTGCGGACGACAGCGGTCGTGTGGCTGGTGTCGGCTCCAGTCCAGACTAACCATTCATGTCGACCAGCTGACGCCAAGACCACGTTGCGCAAGTACCGCAGCTGCTCCGGGGTGGTAATCCCAGGGTCCGTCGCCGGACGCGGGCGTCGGGCAGCAGCGTGGTCCTGCAACATAAGGTGGCCACCTTCCCCATGATGACTGTGCGGGCTGTATGCAGTGGGAGAGACCATGTGCTGGGCGCGGATTACGATGACGTTGTGCCCGGCATCGACTCCAAGCCCGACCAGGAGTTCAAGGTGACCAGCATACTCATCTTCGTCATCTTTACTTTGATGGCGACTGGACAACAAGCGGCGCCTTGGCGTCAGATCGCAGCGGTGTTGCAGAATATGGACAAACTTCACAACGTACTGCGTTGCTCCGTCGAAGGGAGTACCCGGTGCCGGTCTTTTGTGAGTCCGCGTTTCGGCCAGGAGGTCCAGGTTCTCGCCTTCAGTCAACTGCGCAGATAGGGCAGCGGAGAGACTGCAGGGCGACCAAGGCTGCCGCTGTTCGAGCTTGCGGGAGCGGTGCTTCTCCATAGGAGCAGGCGGCCCACCAGCAGCTTCCAGTAGGCCATAGACTGAGGCTGCAACCTTCGGCTCGTGCGTCGCGCCGAGCTCCAACCGCAAGGACTCCAAGCCTGGGTCAAACGTCGGTGCTACTCTCCCCGAGGACATCCGGGGCCATCGGCGTCGGTGTAACAGCGAGGACAGGCTGGGGGCCCCCACGTAGAGCAGCCGGAGAAGCAGCAAGGAGGCAGTTGAGGCCTAGCGGAGACGTATTTTCGTTGGACCACTCGAGCCAAACGTGATTCGAGAATGCGCGAGCGGTGCGCCGAGCGAGAGCGGAGCGAGCCACTTTCATTCTTTTCTTCGTCGAAGCCTCAGTGCAGCTCTGCGCCTTCGTTATCAGTAAGGCTTTATTAATCACGCACTAATATTTTTTCGAATGTGGCGTTTGCTACTAAAAAGAATGTTTTCACCGACAAATACTAATTTTTTCAGAGTTTCCGAGTTTCCTGAGCAAGTCTTGTTTTTTTCTCCGTGTTCCCCTCCATTAGTGCACTTCAACGTAAACTACAGTTTTAGAACCACATCCATGTAAAACTCAGTGTAGCATTCATGGAACTGTGGAAGAGTGAGATCACGCACTGTGGGAAAACTGATGGGAGCAGAAAGTCATGGCTTCCTGATCCAGACGAGACCCAGCCCGCACTCTGACGCACATAGGCTTTATAGACACGCGCGCACACGCGCGGAAGCTGTAAAAGTAAAAGGCATAAAAGGTACACAAGAAGTTCCGTTAAAACAAAAAAAAAGGTAAGGGGCAGAGGGAGGGGGCATAGGACTGAGTCTTCCAGTGCGGAGCGGAAAAGAAAAGGATGGGTAGCGCATTTTGGGAGAATATTTTCACGGCTCTCTGCGACCTGACGTTGATTAGAAAGCCACAGGCTACTCGGATACGAAGGAAGCCGTTGCTGTGAACGTTTCGGACAACACGCCATTTTAATTTGTTGCAGAGCAGAGCAGCTACTCTTTTTTGAACTGTGGGTGTGTTTGTTTCCAAAGTTATATTACAGCGACAGCAGTACGAGGGATTTTTTTTTTCGGCGCTTTCGTGGTCGCGGCGTAACAAAGGTGGATGCTGCATGGTGCCTCGCGGGAAAGCAAACCACAAGGGGAAACAGCGGGGCTGATTCCCCACAAAACCGACCGCGTCCGCCGTGTTTTGAAGGAGGCGAATCGCAAAAAATTAGCCCACGATGGGGCAGCGATCGACTGCTATGGCGAGAATTGACTATTACTCTAGATCACTACACAATCAGAGAGTCTCATTTGGAGACATTTCTGACCCAACTGACTGCAGGAAACGACACAGAGGCATTCAACACAGCGATGCGCGTTTGTGACGACCACGTAATGTTCCCACCGCTAGCCTGTGTGGCCATCAAGCTAAGTTCGACCGCATCAACGGCGCCCGCGCGGTTGCGCAGTAGAAAACACTGCCACTGTTCATCGACCGGCTTTTCGGACAGCATACC
Source organism: Amblyomma americanum (assembly GCF_052857255.1). Lineage (NCBI taxonomy): Eukaryota > Metazoa > Arthropoda > Arachnida > Ixodida > Ixodidae > Amblyomma > Amblyomma americanum. Next base: position 92,994,321 of record NC_135497.1, read on the forward strand.
GGTCAAAATTCTGGTACCAGCATTATCAACAAGCACCAGCATTTGATGAACAAAACCGCTAAAGCCGATTTATAAGACTTTCACGAATGCGTCGAAAGCTAGTATGCTTTACCGGAGGTAGCGAACAATAATTCACAGGATACCACTACTACCATTAAGGCCGACATGAATCCGATACCAGCTATGCGGCCTGCAAAGCATTATGGTCTCATTTCGTGGTGCTCCTGGCTTCTTAATCAAAGGTTATACAGATTGCCGTGGACCCATCATAACTGACGGAATCCGAATGTCTTCAATCCGGCAGCACGCTCATTGCCTCTCGTCAAAAGAAAAAAAATGTTATTGGTCTTCAATTGGAAGATTTAGTCAGGATGACGTAATGCAGCCATTGACGATCCCATAGTCATAGCTTGCTGTCCTGACCTGAAAGAAAAACTCAACAATATGCCCTCGTCAGTCACAGGCGCCTATATGTAAGTATAGTCTGACAAAATCTGGACGGACACCAGACAACCTGATACGAGCGACGTGTGCAAGCAGTGGTAATTTTGCCTTAATGCTGTTATGATGAAGGCTCTTCCAAATGATGCTTCACGTTGGCGCTTGCGACGAACACGCCGTTCTTTCACTAGCCGAGCTCGCTTTGCTGGATCAACTGGGGTGGTCCTTCGACCTCTCTAGATTCACGTTGTCGTTCCCTGCGTTTCCATTGCTGCTCGGCGCGTTGAGCACGCAGAACCGGCCCTGGGTCCTCGGTGAGGTCCGACATCCTCGCTGGAATCCTCGGCCCGTACAGCGGGATCTATGAAGGCATATAAACAGGGGCTATAGCAAAGGGGGCCGAGTCCTCGGGAGCGAAGAGACCCACTTCCGCAATCAAGCAAGGTTTGAGCAGCAGATGGACCTGGTGCGACAAATTGGCTACATTGTGTTAAAATACACGCGCTTTCGAAAACTACGCAGGCAAAGCAACCCCTACAATGGATGTAACTAGTCGAAATAGGCAAATTTTGTCGAGCCACAGCGCCGAGGGTAATCGGGTTTTCGAGATTCTAAAAACTCATATGGCTATTACTATAGCTGCGGGCTACAGATCTCTAATTGCAATCAGGTGTTCATCGGTAATGGTGAAAAGGTTAATTATTAAAGCTTTGATATTAAGATTAATAGACAACATGATTCACCTATTTTTTTGACGTCCGCCAACACTGGTATTGTCACGGAGTAGAAGACGACAAAGTAGGCAGTGGCGCGGCACGGAGCGCTCGCGCTAGGCCCACCGCCATTCAATCATTCCGCCGCCATCTGTTATGTAGTACTGTCTTCACTGGCTTGGCGTCACATAACAGTATTAAAAAGCAGCAAAAATCTGATCTTTGCCTCAGAAACTATGTTTTAAATAATTAAAAAAATTAAAATCACCTTCCCTGAAGCACCTCATATACAATGGGGGAAATAGAAATTGGGATGGAAATAAAAGCTAACGAATGATTTACGAAAGCGATATCAAATGAAGAGCGTCATAAAGTTGTTTTCACCTATGCTTTTGACAAATTTTGGATACCAAGGTGTACATCATGAAACGGCCGTTCTTGGCTCATAAGTGGTGTGGACGGAAGTTGTCCGCGCCAACTGTCATTCATAAGTTGTATGGTAAATAAAAAAAATTCAAGTTCATTAAGCAACAGTTCTTAAGAAACATGTATGTAATGAGATAAAACAAAAAATCAAAATAGGAACTCCTCAAAAAAAAGGTGGCTTAATTTTGTTTTTTCCTACGCATTTGCCATGGACGTCTGGAAAGACGCATGAGAAAGCTCGATAAGCTGCGGGGGTCTCACGTTCAAGGGGTTTGAAAATAAGTTATCCGTCAGACTATTGCTGGTCGTAATTCACCTACATTATTTAATAAACAGTGTCTTGGATATTGTCTTTTAAAAATACGCACGACGAGAATCTAGAGCTCAGAGCTCGGGCTGTAAGGTGAGTGACAAATTGCTTTTGTTATCGGAAAAACTTGCACAGAGATGAGTCAGCCATGTTGTTTATTCACTGGTGGCTTCTACACAAGCTCGTAAACTACAATGAGGTGAAGGATGCGTTAATCACATCGCTATGAAATAAGCTGACACCGACTGCGCATTTTAGTCATCCTTATCTGCATGTATGCTTCAATTATCTGATGAGGGCGCTAGTTTCATCAAAGCGAAATCATTTTTATACAGACAGCGAATTTGAGGCATCCTTATCTAGAGGCATCGAGAAAACGCGGAACTGCTAGCGAGTTGTAATCGGTCCATCAGGGATGCTACGCAGAGTGCCCGGTGGTCTGCGCTCACACGAGTTTTATCCGAGTTCGCGGGAAGACAGTCAGTGGAAGAAGTAAGCATGGAACGCGCGAAAAACTGTAGACAATAAAATATCGAGATAAGGCCACGTATGTCAAAACTAGCGGACTCTGCGCGTGCCGCTTTCACATTTCAACGCAGTAACACAAATTGCCATATAGTGACTCATCCACGATCTATCTATACACGCACCGAAAGCCGCTTGCCACGGCTTTTTCGGGCGCGTCAAGGGCGGTCAAGGTGTCCCCTCTTTCAGGCATCATCTGTCTATGCACAGCTGAAGGCGAACAGCGCACACGCGGTGCATGCTTGCGCCAACCGTTTCCCTTCTTTCGAACACCTCAGAGGGTGACATAGAGTACTACGAACATTTTATTTCAATATTTGAGTGCTTTTTATTTTATTTCTTTACATATTTATCAATACTGCCAATCCCTGTTTCGGGGATTTTTGCAGGAGGCATAAACACTATTTCAAGTATACATGCAAAGTGCAGTGAAGATTATGGGCACAATAAGAATAGGCATTGGAAAAGGCAATACAAAGATAACCTATAAGTACTCATCACCTTTTCCCTTCATTAATGTTCGCGAGAAATACAATTAAATACATGGAATTTACAAATACATGGAAATACAAATGCATGGAAAACCCGTAAAAATGTTAGAAAAAGTAAATAAAAATCAGTTTCTTTCCTGACAATGCACTTTTGCCACCTAGCGCCAAAAGTTTCTCAGTAGTTGGCTGTATAATCACTGAATCATCAAGGGAGTTCCACTCGCGCACAGCTCGCGGAAAAAACGAGAACATAAATGTATTATTTGCGCAGAAATATTCTTGTATGCTGAGTTCATTTTTGTGACGCGTTTCCCTGGAAGTGTTCAAGGTAATTTATGTCGCAGAATCAACTTTATGTTTGTTTTGTAAAATCATGTACAGAAACTCCAGACGGCGAAGCGTTGTACGACAGGCTAGCGTGTCAAGCCCAGTCTCAGATAGCATCAGCGTCGGAGAATTGTTGCGCCTGTATCTGTTGCAGATTAGGCGCACACTTTTTTCGCTGGACAGGATCAATCGTAGCTATGTTATCTAGCGTTTACGGGAACCAGGCGACGTTTGCGTATTCTAGTATACGGCGAATGGTAGTAGTATTCGCCAAAAGCTTGCCTTCTTTCGTAGAATACCGCAGGGCTCGTTTCAGAAGCTTATGCATCGCTTTGTTTGTTACCTGATCTACGTGAGCTGTCCACCCCAGATTGGCTGATATAATTATGCCTAAGTACTTGTGCTCGGTGACTGTCTTGAGTGCATGCAGTGCTGCTATAGCCGTAAGCGAAGGTAAGTTGGAATTTCGTTTTCGTTATAGTCATTGAAACTGTTTTGTCTAAGTTAAGAGCCATTTGCCACTTCGAACACCATTCTGCTTTTTTGCCAAAATCATTAAGCTTATTTGATCTTTGATGCCTGGTTGTATAGAATTACGTTATACGAAAACAAGTTTGATATTTGCTAGATTACGCCCGCATGTTACACGAATATCATCCCCGATTGATACGGATGGTCAGGCTGAACCCCTTTTAATCGTGCGGCGGCTGACGCCACCTAGCCGTGACTCATATTATATTTTGTGCTTAAACACATCCAAACCTCAGACCGGCGGGTGCGCGCGCGCGCCCGCACCACATTCTATTTATTAGCTTTCACCAAAGCGGTCTGCCAGTGCGCTTCGCCATAAAAGCTCTGAGCGGTGAAAGTCAACCCCAGTTCGAAGCGCTCGCCGAGCAACACAAGGCACACATGCACGGTCTTCGCGGTCCTCAGTGGGAGAAGTGCATTAACACTGCTCAAAGCGAAGGCCGTGCTGCTGAGGAGAGTGGGCCAGCACAGGCGCTCACAGGTTTCGTCACTGGGCTTCGCGAGGTGGTCACAATCAGCACACATCAGTCGACTGACCGCTGCTTGGAGGTAAGACCGCAGTTTCCCTAAAAAATAGAGAGAAATGACGCTGGAGCACTAACTAAACTGAGCCTTCGTCATTCTCCTCGACGGCGCCGACGAAAGGCCGGTTTCCCGCCGATTCTGCAGCGGTACTCCATTGCGGGAAGGGGGGATCGGAGTATTCCCTGCAGGAGCAGTCCAGCCGTCGGCGCAGACAATGGCATCACGGATGGCTGCGGCCATGTCGTTCAAATCAGTCAATAACATGCGCCCACTCCACATGTGCATTGTGCCGTGGGTGGAGGTCGCCTTGCACACACAACGAAGATGAGGCAAGCGCTCGCCGTGGCACGGACGAGTGCTTGCTCTTTAATGCGGGCGAGCATCCAGGTGCTGCCCATAAACACCCGGTCCCCTGGCCTGCTACGTCCACTACGGTGACTCCGGCGCGCTCACAGTGCGCGACACGGCGCACGGGCGCCCCCTTGCGCGCCTTCAGCAGCACCCAAGCCAGATGGTCGAAAGGCAGCAGGTGCACCGGGCCATCCGCAGCGGGGTCAGCGGCCAGAATGGGGAGTCGAGAAGCAGCGCGGTCGAAACCCGGCAGCGTGAGGTGGTCATCTCCACGATGGGGACGCTGCGGGCCGCAGAGAGCGAGAGCCGCCACGCGCAGGGAGCGGACGCCGAAGATGTTGCGCCCGGCGTCGACTCCAACCCGGACCAGCTGCTCATGCTTACCAGTTGACCTGAGGCCAGGTGGCGAAACTGCCTCAGGTGCACCGGGGTGTTGACCGCAGCGGCCGGACGGGCGAGTCGACCAGCAGTACGCTCCAGAACCAGTAGCGCGAGGTGGCCATCTTCACGATGGCAACGATGCGGCCCGCGTGCGAAGAGAGCCTCAACACGCTGGGTGCGGACGACAGCGGTCTTGTGGATGGTGTCGGCTCCAGTCCAGACTAACCATTCATGTCGACCAGCTGACGCCAAGACTACGTTGCGCAAGTACCGCAGCTGCTCCGGGGTGGTAATCCCAGGGTCCGTCGCCGGACGAGGGCGTCGGGCAGCAGCGTGGTCCTGCAACATAAGGTGGCCACCTTCCCCATGATGACTGTGCGGGCTGTATGCAGTGGGAGAGACCATGCGCTGGGCGCGGATTACGATGACGTTGTGCCCAGCATCGACTCCAAGCCCGACCAGGTGTTCAAGGTGACCAGCATACTCATCTTCGTCATCTTCCCTTTGATGGCGACTGGACAACAAGCGGCGCCTTGGCGTCAGATCGCAGCGGTGTTGAAGAATATGGAGAAACTTCACAACGTACTGCGTTGCTCCGTCGAAGGGAGTACCTGGTGCTGGTCTTTTGTGAGTCCGCGTTACGGCCAGGGGGCCCAGGTTCTCGCCTTCAAGCAACTGCGCAGATAGGGCAGCGGAGAGACTGCAGGGCGACCAAGGCTGCCGCTGTTCGAGCTTGCGGGAGCGGTGCTTCTCCATAGTAGCAGGCGGCCCACCAGCAGCTTCCAGTAGGCCAGGGACTGAGGCTGCAACCTTCGGCTCGTGCGTCGCGCCGAGCTCCAACCGCAAGGACTCCAAGCCTGGGTCAAACGTCGGTGCTACTCTCCCCGAGGACATCCGGGGCCATCGGCGTCGGTGTAACAGCGAGGACAGGCTTGGGGCCCCCACGTAGAGCAGCCGGAGAAGCAGCAAGGAGGCAGTTGAGGCCTAGCGGAGACGTATTTTCGCTGGACCACTCGAGCCGAACGTGATTCGAGAATGCGCGAGCGGTGCGCCGAGCGAGAGCGGAGCGAGCCTCTTTCATTCTTTTCTTCGTCGAACCCTCAGTGCAGCTCTGCGCCTTCTTTATCAGTAAGACTGTATTAATCACGCACTAATATTTTTT